>NW_005841888.1:4380998-4411155 GCF_000455745.1 Alligator sinensis
CCAGTACTCTTTCCTGCCCATGGCAGGGGGTCGGACTAGATGATCTGCCCAGGTCCCTTCCAACCCTAGAAACTATGAAACTATGAAACAAGGACATAAGATAGGAAAGGTCAGGATGCACCAAGATAATCAACAAGGGTGTTAAAAATATTTAACTTTGGAATATAAGGTACATTTTGCTGTGCCTAAAATTTTGCAGTGCCTAAGTATTCATCCTGATGTTGCCCACCTGTTCATGTTGGATTCTGAAGGTATAAGCTATGCCTTACCCATTTAGGAATCATTGTAAAAGCTAAGGCTGTGCAAAACAGCACCATTGTTTCGACTTCCATTTTGTTGTTTTGACAGGACAGTGTTTTGTTTCAAGTTTTGTTTAGTTTCGAAAGCACTGTTCCATTTTGTTTCATTGAAACTGTTTTGCAGTTTCAACGTTTTGCCCAAAGGCTATAATGGGGAAGCATGAAACTGCCTCTAACTTTGTCATTTTTTGGCAGATTTGGATGAAAACAGCAAGGATAGCAGCTCCTTCAGAGGGCATGAAGCCTGCCAAGTTTCAAGGAGATAGATGCAGAGGTTTCTGGGAAACTGCACCTCAAAATCTTGAAAGCAAAACTCACGTCACTTGTAAGTGTGATGGCACAGGGTGGTGAAAACAGCAGACATCGTATCCCCTGCTGAGGCCACGAAGCCTGCCAAGTTTCAAGGAGATAGATGCAGAGGTTTCTGGGAAACTGCACCTCAAGCTGCTGACAAGCAAAACTCATGTCACGTGTGTATATTAAGGGGCAGCGGGTTGAAAACTGCAGGCATGGTAGCCCCTGCTGAGGCCATGAAGCCTGCCAGCTTTCAAGGAGATAGATGCAGAGGTTTCTGGAAAACTGCACCTCAAGCTGCTGACAAGCAAAACTCGTGACATGTGTGACTGTGTGGGTGTGTTAAGGCACGCCCTCATTGGTGCTGAGGCCTCTACATGACACAGGAGCATGCCCCAAAGAGGCCTCCTCCTCCCCTATAGCCTCAGTCTGGTCCACCACTTTAAATAACAACAGGTAAAATAATAACTTAGTGAGCAGCAGCATAGTAGCACCAGCAGCATCTCAGGCAGCCAAACTATGACAGAGTCTTTCTTTTCTCTTTTTCAGGAGCTTCTTCTTCAGTGTGTGCACTAAGGCGTGTCCTCACTGTGTCCTTCCCCCCTCTTCCCTCTCCCTCTCCTTACTTTCTGTTTCACTACAGGCAAGCCTATCTTCAGCTTCAAAACTTAAAACATTTTGAAACATTTCGACTGCCTTTGTTTCGTTTCAAGGCTGTTTTGAGCTCAAAATGAGTTGAAACAGCTAGCGAAAGTTATGCAGCCTTCTCTTAAAGACTCCCAAGGTAGGGGAGAGCACCACCTCCCTTGGAAGCCTATTTCAAATTCTGGTCACTGTTACCATGAAGAAGTTCTTCCTGATGTCCAGCCTAAATCTGCTGCTCTCTGTCAGTTTGTGACCACTGTTCCTTGTTACTCCGGGAGGCACCCTGGTGAAGAGAGCATCTCCTATTTCTTACTTGCCCCACCTAATGAGTTTGCAAGCAGCCACAAGATAAACTCTCAGTCTTCTCTTTCGGAGGCTGAAGAGATCCAGGTCCCCTAGTCTCTCCTCATAGGGCTTGGCCTGCAAACCCTTAACCATACGAGTGGCCCTTCTCTGGACTGTCTCTAGGTTATCCACATCCTTCTTAAAGCAAGGCACCCAAAACTGGATACAGTACTCCAACTGGTAAAATTATCCCAGTGACCAATTATCAGGAGTTGATGACAGCAGGAGGAGATGGTGGGGAATTTTATTAAAGGAAGTTTTGACACCTCAGAACAAGACAACATATTCTTTAATTCTGAGGTCCAAGGAACATCTTTCTACCAGCATATATTGATAGCGTGGGTCTGGCGTTAGCTCCTGTACATTCTCATTTTCTTTTAAGGTATAGCAGAAAAGGGATTTAAATGGTCACATACAATTTCTCTCATAAAACCATGCAAACTTGATGAGCTGACAGAATTTCAGACCCTTCTAAAACAAAACAAATTCAAAATTTACCTGTTGAACTTTCCCATATGATTTGCTCTGCGTATTTTTATCAGTGGCATTCAACAAAAAAACTGGCTTCATCTAGATTATGATTAAGTCATTTTTTTACTCTAATACTGCAAGGGAAAAATCAAATGAAAACAAAACAAAAACAAAGCAAAAAAAAAATCACAGAAGCTTTGACTTCACACTGGAACTTAACTTGACCAGTATAGTGCATGTTTAAGTTATGCCTCTTGTTTGGACTAGACTTTTAGTTAGCACCTGGTAGCCAATCTTACAGTAATTCCTAGGGTCTATATTGCAATCATTGCAGTCTTAATAAGACCAATGTGAACAGGACAATTTTACTTAATAATTTTGAGAAAGCGTCAATTTTTGAAGTTCCCCCAGTTCCCAGATTAACATGTCATTTAGAAGGAGAAGGCAGGGATTTCAACCTTGGTTAATTTGCCCGTGAGATAGTGTCCCACTCTGGTTTAATTTGCCATCGAATCCCCCACCATCTCCCCCTGCTGTCATCAACTCCTCCTGATACTTGGTCAGTGGAATAATTCATTATAGCAAATTAACCAAAGTATACTACATTGAGCCTCTTCTATGTAGATGGGTTATGGAACAACTCATTTGCTTTATTTTCACATGTTTTGATTATGCTAATCCATGGGTTTGCCTGATTGTTATGAGGAAAATTTAATTAAAACTTTTTTTCCCCCCCCACAAGCTATGATTTGGTACAGCCCTGGAGTCTTTACTCAGCACTTCCTATGTTTCCAAAGTTTATTTAATGTAAAGGAACTTCTCTTCAATAACATATCACCTGATTTTTTAATTATCAGGCACATCAAAACTCACAGAACTCATGAACTTGAGATCATAAAATGGTACCAGTGGCCAAATTTCTCCAACAAAGAGAGAAGTCACGACCCGACCCTTCTGGTGGAACAAAATCCAATCAAGCAGGGGAAAGGAATTCTTAAAAAGCCAGCCTATTTCATACAACCTAAAGGAGGATGTTAAACACCACAGGAGGCAATATGTTACTATTTATTCAGCAGTTTGCAGTTACGTGGCACATGGCATTTCTTTGCTTTTTTAATTTTTTAATTGTTTAAACAATTTTGTACACGAGGCCAAGGAATGAATTCCACTGATCTTTAGATGCAGTGTTTAAGGTCGCCACTTATGTTTAAATTCCAATGAAATGAGAAACATCCAGTGAGTGGAGGTGAAATGTGACGGGCCCCAGGGAGCGCAGGTAGCAGGAATTTCCCCACCACTCAAAGATTAGCACTTTTCACTCCTGGGCAGGCAGAGAATATGAACGCTCAAGGAAATAAGCTGCATGCTGCGGACTGCACATAAACACAAGTAGCACTTTTGTTTTAAAGGAACAGTACGGATATAGTTAACTGTGATGATCGCTATGAAAAAGCAGTTTCAGACAGGAATACAGTACTCTTTGGGCCTTTATTCTATCTTCACCTTTAAGAGTGGAATCTAATGCTCCGTTTTTTTGTGGGGGTGAGGGGCACTATATGCTTTTTTTAGAAGCCAATATAAAGTTAAACTGGTGGTGTGATGAGAAATGCACATTACATTTAAATGAGCAGAGGGAATAACAAAGAAAACAGATGAATCACATTACAGGTGTCTGTGAGGAAGAGAGTGCGGATGTGAAGCTCCAGTTTGAGAATTTTAACAGCTGTCAAACATTAAAATACCCAAGTGGGAATTAGAAGACTAAAGCCTTTAACAAATCTTGCAGGTTGCTGATGTTCGGCCTGTGATTCCACAGAGGGATGAAAATTAATGGAGTGAGGCTTAAATTCAGCTAGTGTGTTTACGCTAATTTTGTCTTCTGGTGATTGTCTTCCTAATCATTCAGTATTTGTTTCCTCCTTTTAAACAATACCTATATAGCAGTCTCCTTTTTCTTAGTGGCAGGATAGGACAAGACATGCTGGATTTTAAATCTCCAAATATTCCAAAAACATATGTGAATGGAGGATTAAAAGTACAGCTTCACACTGTTGAATGGAGTACTAGTGAGATTTACATTTAAAGCTACAATATTTGAATAATTTATAAAAATCAGCAGCTCATTCTTTCCTTGTCATTAGATACAGTATCTGGCAGCCATGTTCATTAACAAACAACACTATGGGGTTTATTTATCCCCTCCTCCCCATTTTTTACAATATAAAAATAAAACCATCACACTCCTAAAACAGTGAGATACAGGCAACAGCCACAAAAAATTCTCTCTGCTGCTTTGAAAATGGCAGACTTTTTCCTGGGCTCACTAAAAAGGGGAGAAAGACAAGTACAGTAAGGCAATTCAACCCTGGGCCAAGCCAAACTGATTGTCAAGCAAGTAGAAATGAAGCTGTGGAACACAGGGGTGGTAAGTAGATATGAGGCATGCTGCACAGTGCAAAGGAATTTGGAAGTGCAGAGTCAGAATTAATCACTGCTTACCTTGAACGACCCTTCTTCAGGTCCCACCTCCACAATCCTACTTCTGAGCGTCTTCTCAATGGGGCTTGCACAATCCTATCAAGTCAGTCCAGCTAAAATGCTCTAACAGTATGCAAATGCTATAAAACCAGGTAAGAGTGGATATCGGGGGGGGGAAAAAAACTTCTTCGCTCTTAGAACAGTAAAGCAGTGGAATAGACTGCCTAGGGAAGTTGTGGACTCTCCATCACTGGAGATGTTCAAGAAGAGGCTGGACAGCCACTGGTTGGGGATGATCTAGGTGTAGCTATTCAGGTTGTGCGAAATTTCACCGGCAGTTTCATTTCAATGCTGTTTCACAACTTGTTCGGAGCTCGAAACAGCAAAATGAAAACGAAAGAGAGAGCTTTGAAACAGCCTCGAAACAAAACGAGGCAAGTCGAAATGTTTCAAAGTTTTCAAAACATTTCAATTTTCGAAGCTCAAGCTGGGCTTGCCTGTGGGGAAACAGCAACTAACGTAAGGAGAGGGAGGGGGAAGAGAGGGAAGGCGGGTGGATGGCAAGGACTGTTTTCATTATTGACTGTGTAGCTGGCCAGTGACTGTCATCCTTTCCTGAGGTCTCTTCCAATCCTAGTGCTCTGGGGGAGGGATGGAAAAACTGCATAAAAGGCGGCATTGTTTGGACTGCCTTGCTTTCTGCCTTGGTGTCAGTTGAGTGAGGGCTCACCTTAACACACGCACGGTGTCACCCACCCATGTCATGAGTTTTGCCTGTCAGCAGCTAGAGGTGCAGGGCCCCAGAACCCAGAAGCCCTGCACCGATCTCCTTGACAGCTGGCAAGCTTCATGGCTGCAGCAGGGGCTAGCAGGCCTGCAGCTTTCACCCTGCTGCGCCTTACCACACACAGTGTCACCCATGTCATGAGTTTTGCTTGTCTGCAGCTTGAGGTACAGTTTCCCTGAAACCCCTGCACCCACCTCTTTGAAACTTGGCAGGCTTCATGCCCTCAGAAGGGGCTACCATTCCTGCAAGTTTCATCGAAATCAGGCCAGCAATGACAAAGTTATAGGTTGTTTTGAGCTTCCCCATTATAGTCTATGGGCAAAACGTCGAAACAGCAAAACTGTTTTGACAAAATGAAACGGAGCAGCAGTTTCGAATCGAAACGAAGTTCAAAATGAAACGCTGTTCTGTCAAAACGCAAGTTGAAATGGAACGGTGCCGTTTTGCACAGCCCTAGGAGCTATGCTTATGTTCTACTGTGGGTATTACCCCATGCTTCTGGGCTTTGCTGGTTGCCCCTGCCTCCCCTGCCCCTTTCTGCTACATGTGTTGGTGTTCTTAAGTTTTCCTCAAATGCACTGGGTGTTGGCTACAGCCAAGGCTGGTGACTTTGACCCGGGGGGGGTGTGGGGGTGTGGTGGGAATGCTCCTGTTGGGACCAAAGCCAGAGATTTTGAGCTGGAGAGTCTTGCCCCTCTCTCAGGGTCAGACCGATTGCCATTTTTGGGATCAGGAAGGAATTTTACCCCATGGTGAGAAGATTGGTACAAAGTGTGGGGGGTTTTGCCTTCCTCTGTAGAGGGAGCCATGGCCCTCTACCCAGGATCTCTTGAGCATATATTGTGATTTCATAGAAGCAAGACAGTGGCTGCTGTGGTCCCCCTGCTTTACTAGGTTAGGGGGTTAGGTCTGTCTTGTGTCAGGGTTAACGGTAGTCTTAGGTAATAGAATGGCTTGGATAGGAATGATCCTATTCAGGATCATTCCTATCCTGATCTCTGGAGGTCCCTTCCAGCTCTACTTCTCTATGAAGACAAACTTCTGTGTGCTTGCTTCAATGCCCTCATTGTGCATAACTGGCTTTTCCTATCTTTTTATGGCCTTTATTTTGCACAGTCTTACTCTTATAAATAGTCTTTAAGGGTAAGCCATGGGGAAACATGCAATTTTATTCTGCCCTCCCCACCCCACTAGAAAGAGTCAGGTTGAAATCAGGAAGCTATAAAAGAGGTATTATGGTATCACTGCTCATGTGAAGAAACAGTAGCACTAAATGAATATACAAACCAAACAGCACTTGCCATATTCCATTAAATTGTCCTAAACTCACTTCCATAAGCCCTGCCTTCTCACAGAACGCAAGCCAAACAGCGTTCAGTCAGGCCAAACTGTTCTACTTTTCCTCTCTGCTTCTACTCTCTTTTTCTTCAACTTCCAACAACCTTCCAGGACACCATCATCTCCCCCTCCACAATCCCAGGTTACCAAGAGAAGCAAATTACGGAAACAGTGACAAACAAATTAAAGTGAAAAAACACGCTGAGACATCTACTACTGATCCAACATACTATGTGCATAATAGCCACAATACACAAAACTGTGACAGGCATAGCTTCAAATCTGATTATTAGTATATTAGTTAAAAAATAAGTTGCTGTAGAAGAGAGTGACTATTGGTCTAACTGGGAAGGTCTCTCTTATTTACAATTTTACTGACCTTCAAAGAATTCATTTTTGAAAACTAGGTAAAATTCCTTCGATATTCATTTGTTCTTAAATAGATTGGATACAATTAAAAAAAATCCTTTTTGAGGATATATTCAAAGATGAATCCAACTATTCATTTAATACATAGATCCAAAGCCCATTTATTAAATATCAGCTTTATAATGGGATGCCCAAATCTTACATATGGGAACACTTAGGTTAGACTAGGCATCAACAGTATCAACTAGGCATCCATCTGTATCAATTCGAGCACCCTTGTGGAACTGTCTGTGGTTGACTTTAACTTAAAAGCATGACCCAATGTAATGTTGTCTGTCTGAATCTGCAAACAACCTGAGACCAGAGCTCTGGGGGCTCTTAACTCATAAGACCCATCTTTTAAGTTATTTCACTGCTGAGCAGAGCATGCAGGAAGGAAGACAGCTGATGATATCATGAAAATCTAATGTGATTGGAGTATGTTTTACACATGGAGCTTGGGGAGAATACTGCTCCTACTCATCCAACACTTGTCCGTGAAGGATATGTAAAGCCAGGTTAAAACCTGCAGCCCTAACAGGCAAGTCCTACTGAAGTCACAGGGAGATTTATGTAAGAATAACCTGCAGGATTGGGTTCTTAGTGCATGCCTTTCAGAAAGTTGCCATGGGAATGAGGAGAGTTGGGATCATACTTGAGATGGATAGGATGTGGCTGTAATTAGGAAGCCAGTGTACACTGAAGGCTTTTTAAAATTTAATTGAGATACCAAATTACAAAGCCGATGAATCAGGCAAACCATCTCAATTTTATCTTCCCCTAAAACAGTGTTCTGCTGAACAAGACACTAACATAACCCCTTTAGACCATGGTACAGCCTCTATCTTTCAGTTTTCATAGTCCAGTATTGATCAGACACCTCAATCAAGAATAAGGGGCCCCACTGTGCTTGTCCTACAGATATACACAATGACCCAATTCCTGCCCCAAAGAGGTTACAATCTATATATTACAATCTGTAATTATGAAGTGTTTGAGGGGACTAAAAAATTCTTGTATGAGTGGCAAAATTCAGAAAAATCAAGATAATTACAACCCTAGCTCATCCTGATTTATGGGGCTATTTTTAGAAGAGAATACGCTGATGTGCTCTGAGCTTTTTTATATTTGCATTAAGTCCTCTGTGATTCCTTCACTGAAATGTGTGCATATGCTGAGTCCATGTGAGATGCTACCACTGGCGCTTGTCATAAGAATTAAATCCCTCTCAAGCTTGTTTACAGCTCAGCACTTGTCATACTGCTCCCTTGAGCTTCATGGCTGGTTGGGTTCCCCCTCAACCCCCTCCCACTCTCTGGCTCTGCGAAAGATTTAATTTCTTTTTTGTTTATGTGTGTACTTACACTTGCAGGTGCAGGAAAGAAAAAAAATTGCTGTGCCCAGATGTTTTGAAGCTGCAGTAGCATACATACAGCTCAGATTAAGGAGAAAAATTGCATCAGATAAAGCCAAGCCTTTTCATACAGTATTCTATAGAGTGTTTAATAAACCTATCATGTTCACTGACAATAAGACTCTTGAATTAAATTTTAGGGACACCAGAATATTTTAAACAGTAACAGGCTTAACTCATTTATTGCTGATTTTGCAGAGCACTTTATCAAGGCTGAAGGTGGCCCAATTACATCTATTTTCAATTTTGCAGAATATCATGCTGGAGCTGTTACAGTCTAGTCATCAGGATAGCGGCTGCATACCAAGCTGTCTTAGCTCATTACTGAATTAGTTGGACCTTGGGGAGCTTGATCCAGATTTCATCTTATACTCTGAAAATTACATTGTATCGTTAAAAAGAACTACCCTCCTGCCAGTCATATACCTTCACACAAATACTCAGAATCACTGCCTGAGCTTCCCGTGGATACTGCACAACTAGTGTCTTGAATCACACATCTTGTTAAACAGGTCTCTGCAGCTGGTTAACCCTGCAATTTTCTTGCCCCACCACATACTTCAGTATTCTATCAAAAGTGGAAGGATGAGCTGGTTGAAGTTTCACAGACATCGTATATTAATTTGTATATATAAGGATGGTTTGTCTGCTTCTTCACACCACGTTCTACTGAGAAGGATTTATTGCAATCAGCAGCATGGCTGCTAATGTCTTTATTTAAGTTCAGCGTGCAGATCTGGCATCCTACCTCAGATACATGTTTATAATGTGAAAAAATTACACTTCTAATTCCTAGTCAAGTAAATCCATCAGCCTAGTGATGTTCAGAACAAAGCAACATTGATTCTCATTTTCTTTGGTTACTCTTCCCTCTGCTTTCTTCCAGGAACCTATAAACAACTTGCTTGTGTGATGGTAGGGGCAAGAATGCAATCTATATCCTTGAGCCTGTTGCAGATTTTATAGGATACAGCTGTAGAGCCCAAATGTTGTTGTTTTCAAACTGCTCCTTTTCCTTACTGTTTTCAGCCTCACAAAACAACTTCCCATTGACAGCTCCCATTTGGTGCCACACAGAGGAGCCTGAGCAACAGTATTGTGAGAGCATCAGTCAGCCATCCTCTACTCCTTTCAGTAACTCTCTGGCTAACTCTGCTGCCTGCGTTGGTTGTGTTTCCCCTGAACATGGCACACCTGGTGCTGCACTTTTAGATGAACAGCATTGTTTTAACGGAAGTAAATGAAATTGTCCAATCCAAACAGAGGACTGATAGTCTTGGTAGAAATCCTCAGTCTATTTTCTATTCTGAAATAGCTCCCTTCTAATTCAGTCCTGAATATTTTGCCCAAATCCAGCTCTCAAACCATCTCAATCCTTACATAAGGTTTATTTACTCATTTAATCTAATAGGTTTCCAGGAAGAAAATGAACTGGTGGGGAAGAGATGACTGCTGAGTTGCCACTGATGTCACCAGGGGCAGATCCAAGATTTCCCAAAGAGGGGTGCTGCTCCCAATCTCCTCTTCCCCAACAAGCACTTCTGGGGACCTTTTTAAATCCCTAAAACAGGTGAAATTCACCCCTCGCAGGCACATCCCCCCCACCGACCTGCTACTGCTGCTTTCCTCCCTGTCCCAGGGGAAGCTCCAGAGCTGCTTCTGTCTGCTCCAGCAAGGCTACATGGGGACTTGGCTCAGCTGGGGATGGGCAGGAGGTTTCCCCTCTCCACACCTGCTCCCAGGGAACCAGACAGGGAAGGGGAAACTAGTCTCCCACTGTGCTGTTGCCACTGTCCCCATCCCCAGTTGAGGCCAGTCCCTGTCCAGGCTGCCTGGGGTAAGCAGAAATGCATCTCCTGCCCCCAGGACAGCAGGGAAAACAGCAACAGCAGGTAAGGGAGGGGAGGAATGGCTGACCTCTAAGGGCCAAGGGGAAGGGAGGAAGGTTTTCACTTGCTTTAGGATCTAAAAAATCCTTGGAAGCTCCCCTGGGTTGCTCCAATCCAAAAGGGGGGTACAGCCACACCACTGCACCCCCTCTGGATCTGCCCCTGGATGTCACCAAGCTTTTCTCCCTACAGCACCAAGTAGCCTGATTTCCACACAATGCCTTTGTCTCCCCATGGTGTTCTAAGTTTTCTAGTTGTCACCAAAATCTAACTCATCTTGCTGATACCGAAAATGTTTGGTGAAGGGTTAGAATCCATTGGGTCTTCAAACAGTTAACTGACTTTTACATAGAGAAATATCCCTAGAGTTGATAAATGTTATCCCTCACTTCTCTCAATCAATTATAATACTGCTTTGTCCTTTGACCACTTGTATGCAAGACAAGACAAAAATATTATTTAAACTTAGTTGACTTTTATCTTCAAACTTCACCAACCCTGCTGTGTAAAAACTAAACCTACACTGACCAAACTAAAGGTGCAGAAGTACAGTAATCAAAGGTTTTTTAACAGAAGATATAGGAACTACATTAAGGTATCATCTTTGGCATAGGTGGTAAACTGTAGTGCTCACAACTTGCTAGGTCTGTATAAATACAAAAGGCAGCAAAATCCTCAACCCTAAAAGCCAATATTCTCTGTGTAAGGCTTCAGATTCTCTATACAGGGCACTTCCCAGCCAGGTTCTTCACTTCCGAGGCCTGGAGGTGGCTGCCATCAAAATTCTATTTGGCAGGACAGCTAGCAGCAGTCTTTCCTCAAACTGGGGAGAGTACATTTTGCCAAGGAATAATCTGTAGTCACTGCTGTAGACAAGCAGTAAATAGATGCTGGCTGTTCTGTCAGGTTATATATACACATTAGCCCTTTCCACTATGGAGGCACCAGCTAGTCCTAGACACAGCATCCACACAAGCGTGGACATTTGGTTCCCTGGGGGCAACTAGCAGCAGGACATCTTGTGCCACGGCAGGTTATCCCAGGTAGGTAGGGGAGACTGGGGCCAGCACTGGGGTAGGGGAGGCTGGGGCCAGGAGTCAAAAAAAACCCTTCACACTGCTCCCTTGCAGCATGGAGAACAGCTAAATGTGTGGTACGTGGCACTGCAGACATGTCTGTGGCACCACATACTACATGGCTGCGCTCGTCTGGATGCGGCCAGAATGGTCAGACACTACACAGGACTCGATATTTCTTGAAAGACCTCTACTCTGAAAGAGCAAAGACTAAAAAGCAGCAGCAGTTTGACTAGTCTGGTTCTATATTCCACTCACAGTAAAGGCGCCTTGTTTGCTGCTGCTTCTTATTGATCATTCATTGCAACGAAGCAACTTGACAATTCAGGGACACATCTATAGTTTGTCTCTTTGTACTTTCCCCTGAGGCATAGTCCAGTAAAATTCCTGCCACCTGCAGCACCATCTTAGAGAACCAGTGTAGGCCTGTTAATGGCCTCTAAGTGATAGGAGTTCATGATTTTTATGATGGATATGCTGTTTGCCTCTATTAGGGATAAGTACGAGACTGACATTTTAAAGCGATTTCCCATTGTTCCTCCAATTTTTTTTTATTGACTTTTTGAAGGGTCATACATACAAGAAACAATAAAAAGGAAACGTGTGATCAAGAAACCTTCCCATAAAGATGCAACTGAACTGTTGGCTCTACAGAGTAATGCAATTTATTTGTCTGCAACATTCCATGCATACTTTCGCAGGGGAGTGTGTGAATTAATTACGCAAAACAATACATTAAGAAAACAGATATTTCCATTGCACTAGAAGACCATGAATGCATTACAATGGAATTTTTGTATAACACACAAATTGTATTCAGAGACTGTCACTTACTATGCTGTCAAGGCAACATTACTGAACAGTGACTCTCTCTAGTGCAGTCAAATAACTCATCAGTGGGAGCTTCAGTCACCTGCACCAGAAGCAATGAGACTCCCATTTTTACAGTCTTATCTTATTTTCATCATGGTAATGAATAACCTTCCCATGTAGTCGGTCTTCTATATTTTACAGGCACAACTGTACCATGAAAACCCAGCTGAGTGTCTAGGGAGGTACCCTGATGCAACACAAGTACAAGGAGCATTGTAGGCAGGTATAATGCCTCCCAGGGAGCACGATCTCTTTGCCTCAGATTGAATGGCTAAGAGCACATCCCCTCTAAGCTTGTATGCTGTGAAGATGCGATTTTTGCTTCCCATCCACAACCTCTTTGGGGTAGTTTGTGTGGCTAGCAAGGAGCAGCCTTTGATTAGTAAGATGCTCAGGTCACATGACAGGTAACCTTATAACAAGCCGGGCAGATAGTGCTCTCAGGGGAACACATATTGCTGCTGAACAGTTACTTGTGCACAGGGGCAAAAGGGCTCTTTGCAATCTACTCCTTTGGTCACCCATATGTAGCAAAATAAAATCCATTATGCTTTTTTTTTTTTTTAGCAGGGTGGGTGATTATTTGCTCCTGCAGGCCACATATGGGGTTTTGGGGAACTGTCGCGGGCCAGTTCAGCACCAGCACCTCCCCCCCCACAACAGCTTACCAAACCTTACTATGTGGGATGGAGCTGTGGGCATGCAAGGAGCTGGTGTGAGCAGGCAGCTGCTTCAGCAGGGCCACTACTAGTGCCACCTGCAGGCCACCCTTCCACCCTGAGGAGGGACTAGAGTAGCTGCCCAGCTTTGGCAGTTGCAGCCCAGCAATGGAGATGGCAGCTGGACAGAAGCTGCTGCTGGGCATTGGGAAAAAGTGGGACTTGGCACCAGCCACTGCTGCCTCCCCTTCGCCACTTCAGGGGCCTTTCTCACTGCGACCAGCCAGAGCACACGGTGGGGCTCTCCTCCCTGCCACTGCCACCACCACCAATGCACAGCCCTGGCCCCAGCACATGCAGAGGGTCTTGGTCCCTGCAGCACGCGCTCTGGACTCACCCACCCTGGCCATAATGAGTGGCAGTGGCCAGGCAAAAACTGCTGCTCTGTGTGGGGAAAAAAGTGGGACCTGACAGGAGGCGTGGCCACCTCTCTCTCACCACTGCTAGGCAGTTTCTCACTGCTGTGGTGAATCCTCATATGCACAGGTGTGCAATCCTCATACGCACAGGTTTGACTGGCCAACCAACAGCAAATTCCTTTTAACAGCGTATCAGTGTTCATAGGTTGCAAAGGAGAACTAGCTGGGTTGGCATCTGCCTGGCCCTGTGGCTCCTCCCTGCCACCACTGTCCCACTGGGCACAGGGCCCCAGGGCAGCCCAGATGTGGTGCTGGTGGGTGTGGCCATGGGTAGTTGAGGGTAGCCCTGAAGTGGGCTCTGGGCAGTGGCAGCAAAAAGAGCCCGGCAGAAGTGAGAGGGAGGCAGCTGCAACCACCACCAGGTCTTGCTTTTTTCCCATGCCCAGCAAAAGCTTCTGCCCAGCCACTGCCATTCATCGTGGCTGCAGCAAGTGGGTCTGGAGCAGGTGCTGCAGAGATCCTGACCCTGTGTGGGTTGGGCCGGGGCTGCGTGCTCAGCCCATGGCTCAGGCCTTACCCACACAGACCCTGGTCAGTCTCTCCCTGAAGTAATGACTGTTTATATCACCAATAATGTGTATGACCCTTTACAACAAATATAAGATGCAAAATCCCTGACCCTAGCAGTTTATAAGCTAAGTTACATGATGGGTAGTTTATTAGTACCCAGGCATACAAGAAAAGAAAGCCTCGGCTAAGGGAAATTAAGACTAACTAGAGAGAAGTTAATTGGGGACAAAGAATAACCACTTAACAACAGTGTAGCAGGGCACTAGGGTGCCTGCTACTTGGAGAGCCGGGATAACCCCGCAGGTGCTGGTTTGGGTGAGGCTATTAGGGGTTGGAGGAGGCCTTATAGGGGACTCACAGTACAGTGGGGACCCCAGCGCTAGTGAGGGCATAGCACTTGGGATGCATAGACCCCAGCCCCAGAGAGGGGCAGTTGAGAAGCCCCAGAGAAAGGGGGCATTGCTGATCAGCCCCAGTGCAGGCATGGTGAGCCCCAGAGAAGGGGGCAGCCTTGTGGTGAGCCTGAGAGAAGGGCAGCGTTACAGAGAAGGCCCTGAGAGAAAGGCGGCATTACAGAGAAGGGCGCGGAAAGAGAGAGACAGAGAGACAGGACTGCAGAGAGCCCGAGTGCCAGAGAGGTCATGAAGACGGAGAGAGGGACAGAACAACGTCCATTACATCTGCGAGGCTTGGGGCATGGTATTGGGGTGGTAGGAGCCATGCATAACCCATAAGGCTTGGGTGCACGGTACAACCATGACAGGAGAACCGTGGCCAAGAGGACAGAAGGCAGCCTCCTTATAAAATATATAAAATCAAAGACGTGGCGGGCAAGAATCGGAGGGTGCAAGATGGCAGCTTGGCACGGTAAAGGAGGCGGCAGGGGAGAGCACGGCGACCCTGACGTCCCTCCTGTTACAAACAGGACGGCATTTCATCTGAACAAGTCACAGAGGAGATGTCAGAACATCAACACCTTCAGGCACACCAAGGCAAGCAAACAGTTTGGACAGCATTTTATGACTAGGACTGGCCACTGCAAGAGGCATGTCCTATTCTTGGTTTTGACAAGTTTCCCATGGGACATCAACCTAGAAGACCTCAAACCTGCAGAAACAGAAACGGAGGCTGAAAGCATAAATGCTACTACTACGTCTTGTAAGCTTGAGTTCATTGCTTTTTTGAAGAACTCCGAGCTGCCACTTGGGATCAAAGTAGTAATGTACAAATTGGTAGTATAAAGGGTGTTCATGTACAGGATCAGGGATGGACCCAGAGGGAGTGCAGTGGTGCAGCTGCACCCCGCTTTTGGGTTGGCGTGTACCAGGGGAGCCTCCAGAAGCTTAAAGTCCCTAGAGCATGCAAAATCCCTCCTCCCTTCCCCTTCCTGCTCAAAGGCACACCCACTTCCTGCTTGCCTTTCCACACTGTGACAGGAGAGGGGGAGTAATAGGGAGGAGCACCAGAGCCATTCTTGTCCCCGGCATGGGGACTGGGCTTAGCTGGGGACAGTGGCAGTGCACCTGCTCCAGGACCCACTCCAGTTGTCCCGTTGCTGCTGTCCGCTCAGCTTAACTGGCTCTGGACCTTCCCCCACCTGGAACAGTGAAGAGAATAGCAGCCATAGCTGGGGGGAAGCAGGGGGAAGAGGGCCTCTGAGCAGGAAGGGGAAGGGAAAAAGATTTTCACCTGCTTTTTAAATCTCTTAAGTCCCCAGAGGCTCCTGCAGCTAAATATGTCCACACTAGTGGGGGTGGAGGAAGCTAGGAGTAGGGAGTGCAGCCATCCCTGCAATGTGGGTGTTGCTCCTGCACCCACTTTGGGAAATCCTGGATCCACCCCTATATGGGACCTAAAAATGACTTTTCCGTAATTAGTCTTTCATGGTTTATATTCACATTACTCTAGCATGGCATTACATCTTTTGCTCTATAAAGCATGCATAATGGGTCAAAATCACCCCTGGTTGAATGTCGTTTGAAGTTAATGGAGCTACACCATACGTGAACTTTGTCTCCCATATCATCTCAGCTTAAAGGAAGAAAGACATTGTCAATCTGCATCTTTATAGTGTCAAGCATGCTGATCCTGAGCAAGATGGAAGTGTAGTTTCAAATCTTTAATTATCTCTTATTTTAGCTGAACTTGAGGGGGGAAGGCAGGGTGGGGGGAAGATGGGCAGAATATTCTCATCTTTTTTTTCTTAGTCTTTTAATATGAATTGCTTCAGTGCTGATATTTTAAGCTATTTTATAGCATGAATGGAATTGAAGTCTGTTAGATCAACGCAATATATGTATTATGCATGTTTCCAATATAAAGCATAACCATTTTATAATATCAGGGTATATATGCACACACAACAGGGCTAAAAATGATGGGGAAAGAGAGACTCAAGATGATAGGCACTAAATATTTCCTCTTTTCTTTTTACAACAGAAAAAAATCAACATAAAGGTTACTATGTATGTGGGGTTGTTTTGTGATTAAGTATATGCTGGCTAATGCCAACCGATCTTGCACCTGTTCTACAACCGTATAGAAGAATAAAAAAACAAAGTGTGCAAGGCTAGCATTCAGCAGCTATGCCCTATGGGACTCTTTGAAGGTTTCTTTTAATGTAATCTACATCATTTGATGCTGTCTTTACAAAAGTTACCCAGTCATAATCAATCAGGTACAACTGTAGTGGGCAACAGGCAGCTGTTCTGTGGAACAAAAAGAGTAAGATCTGGTCTTCAGGCAGCTTTTACACAGACAGATATGCAGCAGTACATAAGTACTCCACCTGCCATAACCACATCCAGAGGAGGTCATAACATTTTATACAACTATAGTTAATGCTGTACAACCTGTATATTTAGACAAGGCTTTCAGGTCAAGAATTCAGGATTCAAATCTATAATGGCTGATATTTCGTGTTAACTTGCCCTGCTGTATCACTGTACATGCTATCTTTTACTATACAGACCAGTCCCCTGTGAGACCCTTGCCAGTCTCCTGTGAGACCAATCACTGGCAGAACTGATGCTGCACATGCAGACTGCAAAGGGAGGGAGACTTTTAGGATAATCTAACTACACGAGAGACTACCAATGGCCAAACACATTTCTAATGGACCAGTAAAAGCAGGTTTTAAAATATTGCTGCTATTCAAAGAGTTCTCCTCTCTGAATTACACTGCCTGACTGTCCACTTACTCTAGATGTAAAAGGTGACAGGCCTACCCTTCTTGAGCTGTCACCTCAGCATCAAACTGTATCGAACTGCCCTCAGACCCAGCAATGTGCTGGTGCCATCACACCTTCATTGACAAATGAGGTAGGTACTTCTAATACTGTGCCCTGTAGGATTTGGCACATGAGAGAATTAATAAGTATATCTAGGAAGAAAGGCTGCTTTACCTTGAGAGAAAGAAATCTCTTACATGATAACTGCCTATTAGGAGAGTCTCTCTTCAATCATCACTAATGAGTAATAATTCGTATTGCAATATTTGGAGGCTGATCAAAGTTGCTGTGTGAAGCTCCAGGACTAAGCCCTGACCTTCCTTTTAGGCCACTGGAAAATGTCTTCCAAAGCTGTAGCAACAATGCTAATAATCTGTTGTTGGAATAAGACAACACTTGACAGAATATAAATATCTGCAAGGCAATTATATATCCAAGTCTCCCTTCAGAGAAAAATTTCAATTTGTTATTACAGTCATTTACCAGATTACCAGGGTGGGTTGAACGATGAGAGAAGCTGCTAAGAGAAAGAATATCATCAGGTAAAAATGTTCTCATTCTGCTCCACAGCTTCTTTCCTCATTCATCACTGACGGAAAGTAGCAAACAGAAGTACTAAAGGAAAGGATAAGCAGCATTTTAATTATTAGAGCAGAACAACAGGCAGAAATAGAACTTTCCTCTTTAAATTGCAAAGCTCTTGCTCTATAATAATTATTTGGGAACTAACCCAGCAGTGCCTTCCTACCAATGGATATTTTTGCAGAGGAATGAAAACCTATTTTGCAAATCACTCTCAAGAGAGGCTCATATGCCTTTCCCCATAATGCCACTTCCCAGCTTGCAAGACCCATCTTCAAAAATAGTTTCCCAGATGCCTAACGGACCAAATGTTGCAGGATTTAACATTTTGCCTGCAGCAATGCATACCCGTAAGCCCTGGTATTTTGGATAGAATGAGATGAACAGGGTACAATTGCCATATGCTTGAAGTACATTTTTATACCTCTAAGAATAGCCATTTATACCACAAGCTTCCAGATGGCATTAAATATTGGAGCAAAATGATGGGGCACTAGTTCCCAGAAATTGTAGAAAGAACTTATTTTGAATATAGAAGTTTTGGGAATTTTAAAGATAATTGTTTTCTCAAGCCAGAGGCAGTGTTGTCCTTTATTCCAAATCCTGTCTTTTGGCAGTAATGGCATCTAGAAAGGCCAGCCACAGGCTGAACTAATCCATCATTCTGATTAATTTTCCCATCTGATGATATTCAAATGGAAGTCTGATGTGCTTGCTGAACAATGTTGATAGGGGAATTGTTGGTGCTTTTTTATGTTGTTTGATTGTAGGACTCTAATTAACCCTGCTAGAAAATATCTGTGTAACTGAGATCACCTAAACGTTGTTTTTATTACTTGTAGTAACAAATTGCCTGTGAAAAATGATGCGGGGTGGTGGGGCCAGAGCTCCGCGTCTGGCCCTGCGCCTCCATTCCCCACCCCCTGCCTCTCCTTGCCCAGCCCCACTCTACCCCCATCCCCTTCCTGGCACTTTGGGTCTAACCCCACCATTCCTCCCCCCTGCTTCAGGTCCAAGCCTGCTCCCCTCCACCACATTGGTTCTGCTGCGGGTCTGACCCTGCTCCACTACCTTCCCATTGCTTTGAGTCCAATCCCACTCCCCCCACTTCCCCTCACTGCTCTGGTTTTGCCTGCCTCCCCACTCCCCCCCCACCTCCCTGCTGGCTGTTCTGGGAGGTGGCAGGGGGGCACCACTACCGTGATCCCCCTTGTTGCCCTCAGGCAGGGAAGAATCCCCACTGTTTGGATGGCCAGGGTGTGTTCCCCACTGCCAAACTTCCCTGGCAGCAGCGTAAACTTGGGCCCATGCAGCCCAGGCCACCCAGTCAATCACTGCCAGTCCTCTCAACGGTACATGTGCAGTTGGCCAGAAGCGTTATGGACAGACAAGCTGAGTCTTTTATTATTTTAGAATAATTAGAGCAGCATGAAGAGTCCAAGGCCCCACTACACTGGGTGCTGCAAAGAGAAAGTACTTGCCATGGACTGCTTTCTGATTCCCCTCACATTCACAGAAGTTTAGGGCTAGAAGTGACCTTGAGAGATTGTTGGTTCAAGCCCCCCTGCTCTGTGCAGGAAAGACTGCTGGGGTCAAATAGCCCTAGCAAGGTGTGTGGCCAGTCTCCTTTTGAAGATCTCCAGAGTAGGTGGCCTGCACCACCCCTGCTGGGAGTCTAGAGTCTATTCCAGAGTGTGGTCACACAAACCGCAAAGAAGCTTTTCCTTATATTCAGTCTGAAACCTTCTTCTAGTTTATGACTGTTGCTCCTCGTGTATCCCTAGGGCACTTGGGTGAATAGTTGTTCACCTAGGCCCTGATGCTCAGCTCATATATTTGTAAGCTGCCACCAAATCCCCCCAAAGTCTTTTCTAGGCTGAACAGTCCCATATCTGTCAGCCTTTCCTCGTATGACATGCTCTTCAAGCCTCTAATCATATGAGTGGCTTTTCTATGGACTCTCTCAAGCTTCTCCACATCCAGAATTGGACACAGTACTCCAGCTGCGGCCTCACCAATGCTGAGTAGAGTGGGAGAATAACTTCCTTTGTTTTGCTTGAGATGCATCAGTTGATGCACGCCAGCGTATTGTTTGCTCTGCTAACTAGCATCACGCTGGTGGCGCATTCATTTTATGGTCAAATTATGACTCCCTAGGTCCTTTTTGGATGTGGTGCTAGCTAGTGTAACACCACCGAACCTGTATGTTTGTTGTGGATTTTTCCTCCCCAGATGGAGCACTTTAAAATTCTCAGTGTTGAACAGCATCTGGTTCTGCTCTGCCCATCTAACTACTCTGTCTAGGTCCGCCTGGATTGTCTGTCTACCCTGATGCTTGGCCACACTTCCCCACAGCTTAGCGTCACTGGTGAACTTTGCCAGTGTGCTCTTCATCCCTGCATCCAGATAACTGATGAAGATGTTGAAAAGCACTGGTCCAAGTACCAAACCCTGGGGGGCCCCACTGGCTACCTTCTACCAGGTCGACACCGATCCATCTATTGGTACTCTCTGGGTCCAACCCCGCAGCCGGTTTCCCATCCATCTGACTGTTGAATTGTTGAGCCCATAGTCCCCTAGTTTTAGCTTGAGAGCCTCATGAGACACCAAGTCAAAGGCCTTGCTAAAGTCCAAGTTTCATAGTTGGTAGGGTCAGAAGGGACCTGAGCAGATCATCAAGTCTGACCCCCTGCCATAGCAGGAAAAAACACTGGGGTAAACCACCCCAGCAAGGTGTTCGTCTAACCTCCTCTTAAAGACCCCCAGGGTAGGAGCCAGAACCACTTCGCTTGGAAGTTGGTTCCACATCCTAGTCGCCCTGACTGTGAAGTAGCGCCTCCTGATGTGTAGTCTGAAAATAAATGACGTCAACTTCATCTCCCTTATCCAGGTGGTGAGTAACCTAGTCATAGAAGGAGATGAGGTTAGTCAGACATGACCTACCCATGACAAGACCATGCTGGCTGTTCACAATTTTGCCTTCTACTAGCTTATTGCATATGGACTGCTAAATCGCCTTGAGAAATTTTTCAAGGATTTTTCCTGGGATTGAGGTCAGACTGATTGGTCTGTAGTTCCCTGGGCCCTTCTTCCTCCCCTTCTTGAAGATGGGCACAACATTGGCCCTCTTCCAATCTTCTGGGACCTCTCCTGAGCACCACAAATTCTCAAAGAGTTTGCTAGCGGTTCTGCGATGACTTCGGCTAGTTCATTCAGCACTCTTTTGTGGAGAGATGGAGTTCATCTGGTCCTGCTGACTTATAGGTATCCAGCCTCTCTAGCTGTTCTTTCACCAGCTCTACATTAACTGTTGGCTGGTGATCATCCCTCCTGTGACTATCCTGTGTCATATTTGCATTCGGCAAGCTATCGCTCTTAGACTGGTGGAATACAGATGCGAAGTACTCATTCAGGAGTTCAGTTTTCTTCTTGGTGTTGGTGATTAAATGTCCAGATGCATTGAGTAGTGGTCCAACATTTCCACTGGTTTTCCTCCTGTTATCTACATACCTATAAAAGGACTTCTTATTGTCCTTGATTTCAGTTGCTAACCTGAATTCCATCACCACCTTTGCTTTTCTAATCTGCCTCCTACAGGTATGGGACAATTTTATGTAGCTCTCCTTGGGGCCTATTCCTAGCTTCTATTGTTGGTAAGCCTCCTTTTTCTTTTTCAGAAGATCTGTGACTTTCCTATTTGAGCCAAGATGTCCTTCTGGCCCCAATGCCACCTTTTTTGTGTACAGGTATGGACAACTTCTGTGCATCAAGGATTGTGTCCTTGAGAAACTACCACTCTTCATCCACATTTTTTCCCTGTGCTGCATGATCCCGTAGGGCATTACTCACTAAAGTCTTTAAGCTTATTGATGTCAGCTTTGTTAAAGTCAGGGATTTGTACCTTACTGACAGATTTCCCAGCCCTACAACACACAGTGAAAATGATAACATCATGGTCACTGTTGCCCAGGTTACCCTCTTTCGTCAGATCATGCACCAAGTCATCCCCCTTGGCCAAAACTAAATCTAGGAGCACATTTCCTCTGGTTGGCCTGTATGCTTCCTGAGACAGGTAGAGTTTGTCGATACAAGTCAGGAATCTATGCGATTGGTCAGATCTGGCTAAGTGTTCTTCCTAGGAGATGTCTGGGTAGTTAGTTATCCATGATGACCATATCCCATGCTCTCACAGCCTCTTCCAGCTCTATGGAGAATTCCAGATCTAGCTCCTCATCTTGATTTGGAGGTCTGTAATACATTCCTACAGTTGGAGGTCTGTAATATATTCCTACAGTTAGGTCCCTTTTGCTGTATTCCCCCCCACACCCTATATCTTGACCCAGAGGTTCTCAAGTCACCCTTCCTTAGTACCAATTTTGGCTTCCAAGGAGGTGTACTACTCCTTCACATATAGAGCTACACCTCCATCCTTTTCCCTATGTGATCCCTCCTATGCAGGGTGTAACCCTCTATAGCTACGGTCCAATCGTGGGTAGAGTCCAACCAGGTCTTTGTTATCCCTATGATATTGTAGTCCCTGCTGGAAAGCAGGAGGGACAGTTCCTGTTTCCCCATGCTCCTGGCATTTGTGTACAGCCATTTGAGCCCTCTGCTGGAGGTCCTTAGTTTCCCGTCACATTAAAGGAGCTCCATTCCTTCAGCTTGTGCTGTAGTGTCTTTTTTGTCATCTCCTGTTGTAATGGTTGTTTGTTTGTTGGCCCCTGGGCTTGCTTTGCTCATTGTTCCCCCATCCCCTGGTGATCTCAGTTTAAAGCCCTGTCCAGGAGGTCTGCCATCCTGGCTGAGAAAAGAGCCTTCACCTTCAGCATGAGGTGGATACTGTCCCTTCCCAGAAGACCTCTATGTCTGAAGTGCGTGCTGTGGTCAAGGAAGCCGAAACCCTCTTAGTAGCACCACTGCCAGAGCCTTTGGTTCACCTTTTCAATACATCCGTCTCTCCTAGGCCCACGGCCTGCAACTGGGATGATGGAGGAGAAAACTACCTGCACCCACAACGCTTTAAGCCTAGCCCCGAAAGGCCTGTAGTCACTCACGTTACATGACCAGATTACCTTGGAGAAAGTACCTTATGACAGAAAATACCTGTTTGGGTTTTTTTTATAGCAATATATATATATATATAAAAAAAGTCAGGCTAACAGGCTTGTAACTGCCTGGAGAGAGAGGAGGGAGAGAGAGAGAAGGAAAATATAGTTAAGGTATGGAAAAAATGGAAAATTGGAAAGCAGACGATATGAATTTCACAGGATAATCATGGCAGACTAATTTAGCAGTCCTCTATGACAAGGAAACAGACTTCTTGGTTAAGGGTAATGCAATAAATGCAAGGCTTGGTTAAAGGTAATGCAATTTAAATTTATCCAGAACTAAGACAAGCTTTTGATCCTCTGCCACAGGGGAAATTATTTGCTCAACTGAAGTGGACAGTGTTCAACTGGCAGAACGTTAGGTGAATAAGGGCCAAAAGGGAGACTACAGCATATTATATTGGAAGGAGAGTTCATAGATTCATTGATATTAGGGCTAGAAGGGACCTTCTTGAAGATCATCAAGTCCAGCCCCCTGCCCCAAGGGCAGGAAGACAGCTAGGGTCAAAGGATCCCAGCAAGATAAGCATCCAAACATTTCTTAAATGAGTTTCCCATCTGGAAAGCAGTTATCAGTGGTATTTCTCAAGGATCAGTTTGGGGACTTTTAACATTTTGTATCAGTTGGTATTGGAATAAAAAGCATCCCCTTGAAACATGCAGATGATATTAAGCTACATTTCCAGAAGAGAGGAGCATCATATTATTGCACAGGTATAATACGGAAGATTTAGATAATCTTTTGAAATGGAACATTAGAAATGGAATAAAGTTTAACAGTTGAAGTACAATGATTGAACTAAGCAAGTTTATGGAAAGGGTGGTTTGATAGGACAAGGAATTCCAATTTAACAGTCAGTAGGCATGATGTGGAGTCAAGTTTACAGTTTCTGAGTTGGGGTAATAATTTAGTCCTTCTGGTGTGGAAAGTGTCTGGTAATCTCCATCCACTCCAACATTCTTTGTGGATAGGCAGATGAAAATCCATTATGTACTTCTTACTCATACCCCACCGCATGCTAATGATCTTTGCTCTATAGGTGGAAATGTGATATTTATTTCTCTTTTTAAGCATTAAGCAATTATCAGGTAATCTCCTAGACAAAAATAGTAGGACTCAGGCAATTGAACTCTGGAGTTCCCACTGCCAAAAGGTGTCTCTATATATGGAATCCCAGAATCAGAATCACTGCCTAAATTCTGCAAAGTTTCTTTAAGTTAAGAGCATGGTGAACCCAAGGTTTGGATCATTTGCCATACATCAAAATTGTAACACTACAAATGCTTTGTAGGCATCATCTGACAGGCTTAAACCAAATTCAGCAAAGGGTGCAGCATGAAGGGTAGAACTGGGAAAAACATCAGGGTAGCATAAGGGCCTGGAATAATTGTTCGCAAAATTCTTCAGCTATCACCCTTTGTTCAAGATACTGAAATCTCCTGTGAGAGAGGTGCTTATAAAGTTTCCAGATGAGTTTACAGGAGCCTTTGTCATGGACAACAGATGCCTAACACAAGAGAAAGGAACACTGACATAACATAAATTATATTAAGATTTCATCTTACTAAGTGAAATGAGTTATACGGACCTTTGTGAAGAGTTTCAACGTTTTATAAACAATGGAGATTCTGAACTGTGTATTATTTTACAGATAATAGCAGGTTTTTGGAGGAGTAGCAAAGTTAAAAATTGGTAGCTTTAGGTAATGGAGGGTTTCTTTTCTTGGGAAAGTTTGAATATGTATCATATATAATACCAACAGAGCAATGAAGTTAAACAGTGAATCCTGAGGAATAATGATTTCCCTTTACAGTATGCTGTTGCACCTAAATTAGCTCTCTGACCTCAGGGGATTAAAAATCAATGAGCTGTTATAAACTTCAGTTTAAATGACGTTTAGTGTAGCAGCAGCACTGCTCAGGAAGTTAAATGCAGTACTGCCATATCTGATGTGGACTGATCGAGTGTCAAATAACACAGTTTTGATAGCTAAAATACTTCTTACTTTGGTGGTATAAAACAGCAGAGATGCTTTTCTTTGGCTCCAACTAGTAAATTCATAACAGCATTGGAAATCTTGGGAAAACCTGGGCGGTTTAGTTTTGAGAAGGTATCCAGCATATCTTGCCTGAGAAAGGAAACAGAATGGAAAGTCATGAATAGAAAGAGAATACTTTTATCTAGGACACATAGTTTGCCCAAAGCTCTTTTTCAAAATCTTGAGCTTTTTAGACCCCTGTAGGCACAAATATCTCCCTTCAGCTACTTTGATATCCCAGGCAAAATATATAAAATTGCACATTTGCTCTGATCCTGAAACAACTCCAGAAACAGAGAATCATTTTATCAAATGCAGCATGCAAAACATCATCAAAACCTCTCCTACATGACACCACCACTGCTACTAATCCACTTCAGTTATACAACCTGTTAGAAAGTATGAACTTCCTCTTTGTTCCTCCATCTGTGAACATCCCTTTACCTTTGATGCCCAGCCAATGATTTAAATGGATTATACACTAGCAGGCAGTGTATGATGTGTGTTTTCACTCACCTAATCTTGGGCTGTTCCAGTGAGCCCCAGCATTCCTCAGACATCCCCTGAAAGACGTCCTCTATTATAGTAGTCTCTCCAAGTATAGCTCTGCCCTGGATCTCTTTCTTCTGACCCAGCCTCACCTCCTATGCTAGGGGTCCCCTATGGTGATCTTCCTTAGCTCCTGTGCCAGTGGAAATCTTCCTCTGGCTGAATTTGAGCTTTTATAACTCCTTTTTCCCATCCACATTTAAGAAGTCTCACCCCAACTGTATACGAAGTGGAGGAAAATATTTTCATACCGTGCACTGATTTGCATAAGTTCCAATTTGTGTTTCTATTTACAAAACATGTATGATCTGTTTTAGGTAAAATAGTGACATGACTCTTGAAGCTAATGCCTAGCTGTCAGTTACACTTGGCAATCCAAAATACTTGATGCTTAAAAAACATTGCAAAACAGCTAAAAGAAAACCCAAGAACATTCTTAACCAAACCATTTGTTAAAAAATATTTAGATTAGAAAAAAATCCCAGTTCCAGCATTGCCTTTGGAACTTAATAAGATTGGAACATTCCTGAATAAATACTTTATCAGTTTCTATTAGTGAAATCCAGAATTATTCCATTTAAATTGTGGTTGACTTCTATACAAAAGTACCAAAAATAGAAGATCATCTCTACCTGTCTCCCAAATGGAATACTTATAGGGACAGTTTGGAAGAATACACTATGGATCTCTAAAATGACCAGTGCCAGAGTCCAGTAATTCAGTGCACATTTTGAAAAAACCCCCAAACTTTTCTTTATATAGCAAGAAACAAATGAGGAAACAACTTGGAAAAGCCTGTCTACATTCATATTTTACAATATATTGCTCTTCATTTCCCCAAGACAGTTTGTGTACAAAGTTAAAAACAATACAGAATGCCTCACTATTATATAGTATTGCAACTATATCAGTTACTGAAAATTTAGTGGGACAAATCTCAGGTTTTTGAAATGTTGAATTTTATTAATACTGAATTTAACTTGAAAATATTTAAGTATCACGCACTAGAGATTTAAAAAATTCTATAGATAATTCTTTTGCATACCCATTCATCTCATTTATCGCCTCCCCAAAATTTTAAAACAAGCTGCATCCCAACTCAAAATGACATGACAATTTGAAAAAAAAAAAAAGTGACTGTAGCAAAAAGTTACCTTTTGTTTTTTTCGTGAGTCTCCCTTTCTTTTTGCAAAGGCCCCTCCCCTTCCTCCTCTTCAGAATGAGGTAATATCAGGAGTGTCTCTTTACTTCAACTGGGGTCCTAGATGAAGCACCTAGACCAGGAGCAGGCAATATTTCGGGTGAAGGGTCACTTACCCAGTTTTGGCAAGCTGTCGAGGGCCACATAGGGAGCCCCACCCCTTGACAGGTGCCCTGCCCCCTGGTCACCATCTTGGGACCAATGTCTCAGGGCCAGCGCCAGCAGGGCCCAGAGTGGGGCACAGTATAGCAGGGGTCTGTGGAGCTGGGTTGGACTGCACCAGCAGGGAGAGGGAGGAGTGGCCCGGCTCCATACAGCCCCTGCCAGCCAGGACCCTGTGCTCCTGCCGCCCTGCTCTGGGCCCTGCTGGCGCTGGCCCCAGGACACCAGTGGGGGCTCCCTGCACCCGCTCACTCCCAGTGCCTCCCCAGCCCCACGGTACAGGCGGGGGGCAGCGTGCAGCCCTGACACCCTGCTCCGCGGCAGGAAATGAGCTGGTGCTGAGCTCGGGGAAAACTGGCCCCTCCCGGGGCAGAGAGGCAGCAGATGTTTGCAGCTGGCCCAGGCTCTGGGTAGCTGCTGACAGCTGCAGAGCCCAGGCTAGGGGGCAGGAGCTTTGGGTGGGGGGAAGGGGCACAGGGCAGCAAAGGTGGGGGGCAAGGGCTTTGGGTGAGAGGCAAGGGTCATGAGCAGGGCTGGGGGGCAAGGAGCACAAGCAGGGCATCCTGCCATGTACCCCTTGCCCTCATTTTGTTTTGAGCAGGCACAGACAGCCCCACGCAGGCTGCAAGTGGCTGCAGCACGGGGCGCCGGGCACGGGGTGGGTGAGGGGTGCTTTTCCCATGCTTAGTACTAACTTGTAACCCACCTGCGCTGCCAGCCTGGGCCCCGTGCAGGCTCTGGGCTCACCCGTTAGGGCTGTGCAAAGCAGCAGCAACTGTGGCCCCCCCCACACTTGATGCGCTGGGCAGTGTTTGCCACCGCCACCCTTGTGCTGCCTAGCACACGAGCTTTGGGCGGGCAGCAGCTGCAAACACTGCCTGGCGTGGCAAGCGGCGGGGGGGCTACAGCTGCTGCCGTGCGCAGCCCCAACAGGTGAGCCCAGAGCTGGTGCAGGGCCCAGGCTGACAGTGGGGGCAGGTTACAAGCTGCTGCTGAGCAGGGGAAAAACAGCCCCTGCCCTGCCCCATGGCCGGCGCCCCGCTCACAGCCTGCGTGGGGCACCTGTGCCTGCTCAGGACAACCCCGCGCAGGCTGCGAGTAGCTGCAGCAGGGAGTGCCGGCCACAGGGCAGGCGAGGGACCGCTTTTCCCCGGGCTCCTTCCCTGCCCTCCCCCCACAACTTACCTGAAGTTTCCGTGCAGTGCAACCACGTGGTCCCAGGCCAGAAGCCCCTGCTGGGGCTTCCAGTTGGAGGGGTGGGGCTGGGCAGGCCCTGTAGTTGTGGGAGCCCGCTGGGCTTCCCCTGGGTCCTACTGCCCCTGGTTTCTGTCATTTTTTACAGGAACCAAAGACAGAGAAATATTAATTTTCTAAATTTTTTAGGGGCCCCATGGGCTGGATAGAATGGCCTTACGGGCCGGATCCAGCCTGCGGGCCATATTTTGCCCACCCCTGGTCTAGCTCCATCCTCTTTGGAACCACCCTTCAGGTAGTTGAAGGCTGCTATTAAATCCCTTCTCAGTCTTCTCTTCTCGGGACTAAATAAGCCGTTCCCTCAACCTCTCCTCAGAAGTCATGTGCTCCAGCCCCACAATCAATTTGTCTCCATCCTTTCTGTAGTGGGGGCCCAAAACTGGCCACAGTACTCCAGATGTAGCCTCACCAGTGCCAAAAAGAGGGAAAGAATCACTTCCCTCATTCTGTTGGCAATACCCCTACTAATGCAGCCCAGTATGCCATTAGCCTTCTTCTCAGCAAGGACACACTGCTGGTTCATATTCAGTTTATTGTCCACTGTAACCCCCCGGGGCTTTTTCTGAGAGTTGCTGCTTAGCCAGTTGGTTCTCAGTCTGTACCAATGTATGGGACTGTCTGTCCTAAGTGAAGGACTTCGCACTTCTTATTGAACCTCATGAGATTTCTTTTGGTCCAATCCTCCAATTTGTCTAGGTCTCTCCCAATCCTAGCCCCACTCTCCAGGTTACCTACTACCTGCGTCCTCATCTCCTTCCAGGTTGGTAACACCTGCAAGCTTGCTGAGTGCACTCCCATCTTCCAGGTTGCTGATGAAGATATTGAACAAAACTGGCCCCAGGACCAAGTCTTGGGGCACTCCGCCTGATACTGGCTGCCAACTAGACATCAAGACATTGATTACTACCATTTTAGCCCAACCATCCAGCCAGTTTTCTATCCACCTTACAGTCCATTCATCCAACCCCTACTTCCTTAGCTTGCTTGTTAGAAGGTTGTGGGAGACCATATCAAAAGCCTCAATAAAGTTAAGGTACATCACATTCACTGCTCTCCCTGCAACTACAGAGCCAGTCATCTCATCATAGTAGGTTGGTCAGGCATGACTTGTCCTTGGTGAATCCATGCTGACTGTTCCTAATCATCTTCTCCAAGTGCTTAGAAATGGATTCCTTGAGGACCTGTTCCATGATTTTTCAAGGGACTGAGGTGAGGCAGACTAGTCTGTAGTTCCCCAGATCCTTCTTTTCATTTAGTAAAGATTGTCATTATATTTTCCTTTTTTCCAATTATCCAGTACCTCTCCTGATTGCTGTGAGTTTTCAAAAATAATGGCCAGTGGTTCTGCAACATCTGCCAACACCCTCAGCACTTTTGGGTGTAATGAGTCTGGTCCTGTAGACTTGTACACATCCAGCTTTTCTAAACAGTCCCAAACCTGTTCTTTTGCCATTGTTGGCTGCTCATCTCTGCAAATTGTGCTGCCAGGTATAGTTTGGGAGCTGACTTTGCCCGTGAAGACTGAGGTAAAAGAGACATTAAGTCATTCAGTCTTTTCCACATCATCTTTCTATAGGTTGCCTCCCCCATTCAGTAAAGTACCCACACTTTTCCTGATCTTCCTTTTGTTGTTGACATACTTGTAAAAACACAGGTGACTGGTGCCAGGGCCAATCTCTCCAACCGGGGGTGGGATGGGGGAGGGTCCCCACGTGGCCAATCTAGCCAACCAGAGGGGAGTCCTCCCATGGCCAATTTGGCTGAATGGTGAGTGGCTGAACTGCTCCCAAAAGCAGTGCTCACAGGGGGGGCACAAGTGCTCTTGCCTGCCCCCCCCACACATTGCCTAAGCAGGGAGCATGGCTGGTCAGGGGGTGCACCAGTGCTCTCAGTACACAGCATCACTGTGTAGAAGCTGTTCACAATCCCTGCCAGCTGCAACTTCACTTGCACTTTGGCCTTCCTGATTTCATCCCTGCATGCCTGAGCATAGATTCATAGATGTTAGGGTCAGAAGGGACCTCAATAGATCATCGAGTCCAACCCCCTGCATAGGCAGGAAAGAGT
>NW_005841888.1:4411828-4432166 GCF_000455745.1 Alligator sinensis
ACTTCTCCCCACAGTTTTGTGTCATCCGCAAACTTGGACAGAGTACACTTCACTCCCTTGTCCAAGTCGCTGATGAAGACATTGAAGAGTATCGGTCCAAGGACCGAGCCCTGCGGGACCCCACTGCCCACACCCTTCCAGGTCGATACCGACCCATCCACCACAACTCTCTGGGAGACCATGCTGTTGATCTGCTGCTCACAAACAGGGAAGAATTGGTGGGGAACACAGAAATTGATGACAGCTTGGGCAGCAGTGACCACGAGCAATACTTTTATACTCCTCCCTAGTCGTTTGTCCATGTTTTCACCTCTTGTACGCTTCCTTTTTGTTTGAGCTCACTGAAGAGTTGCCTGTTGGTCTTATGTCATACTTGCTAGTCTTCCTGCACATTGGGATAGTTCTTGCCTGCGCTCTCAGTAAGGTTTCTTTAAATCACGATCAGTTCTCCTGATCTCCTTTCCCTCCAAGACTTGCCTCCTAGGGGATCCTGCCCATCAGTACCTTGTGTCAAAGTCTGCTTTTCTGAAGGCCAGGGTCCTTACTCTGCTGCTCTCCTTCCTTCCTTTCCTCAGAATCCTGAACTCAATCATCTCATGGTCACTGCTGCCCAAGCTGTCATCAATTTCTATGTTCCCCACCAATTCTTCCCTGTTTGTGAGCAGCAGATCAACAGCATGGTCCCCAGTTGGCATCTCCAATGCTTGCACCAGGAAGTTGTCCTCAACATGTTCCTAAACCTTCCTGTGTACTACTGTTTTGCCCTCCTAGCAGATGTCAAGGTGATTCAAGTCCCACGTGACAACCAAGGCTTGTGATCTGGAAATTTCCACTAGCTGTCTGAAGAAAGACTCATCCACCTTATCCTCCTGATCTGGACAGCTCAAGCAGACATTCACCAAGACATCACCTTTTTTGCTCTCTCCTCTGACCCTAACCAGAGACTTTCAACAGGCCTATCTCCAATTTCATACTGGAGTTCTGGGCATTCAGACAGCTTTTATATAAAGAGCAACTCTTCCTCTTCTCCCCTGCCTGTTTTTCCTGAAGTTTATACCCATCCATAACAGTGCTCCAGCCATGCAAGCTGTTCCACCAAGTCAGTTATTCCAGTCACATCATAGTTCCATGACTGTGTGAGGACTTCCAGTTCTTAGGCTCCATACATTTGTGTACAGACATCTGAGGTAAGTAGCTGATTGCCCTACTTTCCCAGGAAGAATGAGAAGGTCTCCTCTGTTGTCCCCTCCTGCATGTGCTTCCTTCACATCACCCACTTCCTCACTTACCTTAGGATTGTGAGTAGTGGTGAGGTGGTGAATTAGGATATTCTGCCAAACAGGTACAGCTTCTTTAGGCCTTTGTATTTTGGAGTGCTTATATGATAGGCTCATCTGTTTTCTGCACTAAAATGACCCATGAGCATAGGCTGATATGGCTCAATAAACACTTTGAAAAACATGAGAAAAATCTCTACTTGAAAAAGGCAAGCGTAGGTACCCTGGTGAGGGGTAGGAATGAGTTTCCACAAGAAACAGCTCTGAGGTGTTTTGTGCTCTTGGTCCTTATGTCTTTCTCAGTCCTCTGGATACATGTCCAGTGGTCTCAGCAATCCTTCTGAAGATGCTGAAGCTGAAGGTTGCATCACTTGTATGTAGCAAGTTTAATGCCAACCAACCATTGTTTGGTGCCAGAATGGTACGTGGCTCCTTATTACAAGCATTCTAGTCCATTATAGCTCTTGGCGGCTCCCTCTCAGGAAGCCTGGTTGTTCTTCTCCAGTAAGATGACACTGAGCTGCATCTGGAATTTCTGCCTTGATGCTGAAGGTGTCTGTATTGGCTTTGGTGCCAGTACCGTCTGCCTCCATGCCAGCAGAATCATTTTTGATGCTTGTGTTGACTTCGGTGCCTAGGTCTTACTGGTGGGATCTTCTCTGCATGTGTGAACATCATGTAAAACTGTTTCCCAAGCCTATTAATAGCCTCTATTGTTTCAGCAAATGAAGTTTCAGTCAATTGTTTTCTGACTTGTGTCTCCTCTAAGAGAATGACCAACATACTGAATGGGCATGTATCCTGCATATAATTGATCCAAAAAACTTTGCTTATTCCACAACAGAAAGCAGGAGGCACAAAAGGTAGGATTTGAAGCAACACTTAGATCCATCACTTTGAAGAGCTCTTCAGAGTGGAAGTGAAGTCTGACTACCAAAAATAAATAAATACATAAATAAAATAAGTCCAGATAGATCAGTTCATTTGCTATTATTTTCCATAGATGAAACTCATTTTGAAGGGTTTTTTGTGTTTTTTTGAAGGATATGGACATTTAGCAAAGGGCTTGTCTGGTTGGTTGAATACTTGGCCTGCCTTCCTCTCTCTCTCTGATAGGCAAAAAAAGGGAAGTGAGGAACAGCTGCAGGTGTCTTACCTTTGAACGGGAGTGCGAGTAGCACAGGATCTTGCATGCCCGACATGTATGCACATCTTCAAATGGATTTCACATGGATGTATACATGAAGTATACATTATGCATGCACACTGCAGTCAAAATAAGCTAAAAAAGTTTTTTTCAATTTTGTTTCACTATGCTGACAATATACCTTTGGTAGGAAAAAAGGAAGCCAAGGGGGTGGCATAAGTCTTTATCCTACAGAAGATTCAACCTGTAGCATTTAAAAACAACACTAAAAAAAGCATGTTTTTTACAATAAAGTCAGCTTGAACAAACTACAGTAGCCTGTAAGCACAGGCAGGGCCATTGTATCATTTTTGTCGGACTTAAGGTATTAAATAAGCAAAACTGCACCTTACCCCCAGCTCAGTAAAATTTTCCCACCTGAAAATTGAAAGCAAGATTATCTGGAGGCCATCTCAAAGAATGGTTGTTGTAGTTCTTCTACAGAATTTAGCTTCTTTCTCTTACATATTTAGGCTTGGCAGGATTTGATTTTTGTTAGTATAGTTTTGATAAACATCAGTTTAACTTCACACTTGCAGACCACTGGGAAAAATATTTCCATTGTTATTAATCGAAATTTATAGAAAGAGGACAGAAAAAAAATGATAGCTGATGGAGTGTGTGATGACAAGGAGAGCAATCCTACAGATCCATGCTGACTGTAGTTTGGACTGCAACTCCCAGAAACCCCAGCGGACTGGAAACAAAGGACGAGTGGAGACAGGACTGATAGCGGCTCTGCTGCTCAGCTGGTGGCAGTCCTACAGTAGTTATGTTACAATGGGTCACAAAAGAAAATCTAGAGAAGAATACTGCAGTGAATACCCTGACTTAGAATTAAAAATGGTTAAAAGATTAGCAAGGAAGATAAGATTTTGTGCTGCAGCTTGTAAGACGTAAGTCACCTGACAGGTAAATTGCGTTACTGAACATTTGAACAGTAAGACTCATTTGAAATTAGAAGTCAAACAAAGACAACACAAGCTATGATGGAAGCCTGCTTGGGAAGAATGAGACAATGGAAGGAAGCAGCAGTGGATTTTTCTCACTATCTGGTACGTGTGTTGTGCTTTGAGGCAATTCCAATTAATGCAGTCCAGGGTTCAAGCTATTTATTTGTTCTGCTTTGCAAATATGCACCAGCAGCTTGCACTTGTTTAGAACTTCATCAGCTGGAAGAAAAATACTTGCCTGAAGTTATTGCATATTATTGAGTGGTGAGAAGTTTTCCTTAGTAATTGATGAAACCCCCAAGCTTGCAAACAGCCAGCAATTAACGCCCTTGCAGTATTCTACAGTGATAAAAATATGTCTGTAAATAAAATTCTATTAAAATCCACTGTTGTTCTTCAACACAGGGGTCATGTCAGTTTCTATTCAACATGTATGGCCTAACATGGGAAAACTGTACATCAATCAACAGTGACTCTGCAATGTACATGCAATGCCTAGTGAAAGACTTGAAAGAAATGCATCCACATCTGCTGCACATTCCATGTATTGTTTATCTTTTGCATGTGGCCATTGATCATGCATTAAAAACAGATGAGTTCTGTGACATCACAAATCTCTAGTACATTTTCCAGCAATATTTAAACATGCCAACAAGCAAAGGCAAGTGTTTTTTTTTTACAGTCTGTGCCAGCAACAATGCACGTCCATTGGATTTGTGTGTGCCCCCTCACCCCCCATGATGTGCAATCTTACTGGTTTTCCTGGCTTGCTGCAGCAAAATACATTCATGCACATTGGGACAGTGTGACAGACTCTCTTACAAAACAACCAGACAGTCACTTCAAAGAAAGCGGCAAAACTATGTGGGATGGTCAAGGATGATGGAAACCAGCAAGAACTGTACTGCAAATGATCTTTTGCTTGTGCATTTTTGGGGTAAATACATGCTGTTCATTTGCAAATGGAAACAGATGCACCCCACGATATATCACACTGACACTCTGTTTAACTGCGATCTACAAGCTGCTGCTGATGTAAATAATACTTTGAAAGGAGTGGAATTCAGGACAATGGGCCCTAAATGGCAGCCCCTTTCATCTGCAATGCATGCTTTTGCTTCAGAACTTCAAAGCAAACTGAAGGCAACCATATTCCGCAAAGTACCAGATGGACTCTATGGATTGGGATTCGTCTTTGCTGATGGTAAAGTGTTTGACCCATTTATCAAGGCTCAGATGTCACACAATTATAGTGGCTATGAAAATATTCTGCATATTTTCTCTTTCAAGGCAGAACAGTTCAAGCATGACTGACTTGTACATGGCATGTGAAACACCCCGTGATAGCAACACAACAGCATTTGATAACTGGAAAGTTGGGACTCAGTTAGTTACTGACTGTCTTGTCTGGTGTGACATTACATATACTCACAGTGCCAGTAGCTTCAGTGTCTGTGGAAAGATCATTCAGCTTGTTCAGAAAAGTTCAAGACAAACGTTGTATGCGCTTCTCTGAAGACCAACATGGACAGCTCAACATTTTGTGCTACAATTAAGACAAACTCAAATTTTGAGAGCTTTCAAAATCTGGATTAGTCTGTTGGCTCTAGCAAGTTATGCATTCCAGTTATGGTAAAAAAAAGACCCAATATTTTTTTAAAATATATTTTTTAATTTTAATTAAATGTTAATTAATTAACAGAATGGTTTAAAACAGTATGATTTATGGATATTTACTTTTTCTATTTTCACATGCAATTTTATAAGGCTTTTAACAGTATACTGTCATTAATAAATTAATTATCTGCCTCCCACACCTCGTCCTTACTCTGCTGCTCTCCTTCCTTCCTTTCCTCAGAATCCTGAACTCAATCATCTCATGGTCACTGCTGCCCAAGCTGTCATCAATTTCTATGTTCCCCACCAATTCTTCCCTGTTTGTGAGCAGCAGATCAACAGCATGGTCCCCAGTTGGCATCTCCAATGCTTGCACCAGGAAGTTGTCCTCAACATGTTCCTAAACCTTCCTGTGTACTACTGTTTTGCCCTCCTAGCAGATGTCAAGGTGATTCAAGTCCCACGTGACAACCAAGGCTTGTGATCTGGAAATTTCCACTAGCTGTCTGAAGAAAGACTCATCCACCTTATCCTCCTGATCTGGACAGCTCAAGCAGACATTCACCAAGACATCACCTTTTTTGCTCTCTCCTCTGACCCTAACCAGAGACTTTCAACAGGCCTATCTCCAATTTCATACTGGAGTTCTGGGCATTCAGACAGCTTTTATATAAAGAGCAACTCTTCCTCTTCTCCCCTGCCTGTTTTTCCTGAAGTTTATACCCATCCATAACAGTGCTCCAGCCATGCAAGCTGTTCCACCAAGTCAGTTATTCCAGTCACATCATAGTTCCATGACTGTGTGAGGACTTCCAGTTCTTAGGCTCCATACATTTGTGTACAGACATCTGAGGTAAGTAGCTGATTGCCCTACTTTCCCAGGAAGAATGAGAAGGTCTCCTCTGTTGTCCCCTCCTGCATGTGCTTCCTTCACATCACCCACTTCCTCACTTACCTTAGGATTGTGAGTAGTGGTGAGGTGGTGAATTAGGATATTCTGCCAAACAGGTACAGCTTCTTTAGGCCTTTGTATTTTGGAGTGCTTATATGATAGGCTCATCTGTTTTCTGCACTAAAATGACCCATGAGCATAGGCTGATATGGCTCAATAAACACTTTGAAAAACATGAGAAAAATCTCTACTTGAAAAAGGCAAGCGTAGGTACCCTGGTGAGGGGTAGGAATGAGTTTCCACAAGAAACAGCTCTGAGGTGTTTTGTGCTCTTGGTCCTTATGTCTTTCTCAGTCCTCTGGATACATGTCCAGTGGTCTCAGCAATCCTTCTGAAGATGCTGAAGCTGAAGGTTGCATCACTTGTATGTAGCAAGTTTAATGCCAACCAACCATTGTTTGGTGCCAGAATGGTACGTGGCTCCTTATTACAAGCATTCTAGTCCATTATAGCTCTTGGCGGCTCCCTCTCAGGAAGCCTGGTTGTTCTTCTCCAGTAAGATGACACTGAGCTGCATCTGGAATTTCTGCCTTGATGCTGAAGGTGTCTGTATTGGCTTTGGTGCCAGTACCGTCTGCCTCCATGCCAGCAGAATCATTTTTGATGCTTGTGTTGACTTCGGTGCCTAGGTCTTACTGGTGGGATCTTCTCTGCATGTGTGAACATCATGTAAAACTGTTTCCCAAGCCTATTAATAGCCTCTATTGTTTCAGCAAATGAAGTTTCAGTCAATTGTTTTCTGACTTGTGTCTCCTCTAAGAGAATGACCAACATACTGAATGGGCATGTATCCTGCATATAATTGATCCAAAAAACTTTGCTTATTCCACAACAGAAAGCAGGAGGCACAAAAGGTAGGATTTGAAGCAACACTTAGATCCATCACTTTGAAGAGCTCTTCAGAGTGGAAGTGAAGTCTGACTACCAAAAATAAATAAATACATAAATAAAATAAGTCCAGATAGATCAGTTCATTTGCTATTATTTTCCATAGATGAAACTCATTTTGAAGGGTTTTTTGTGTTTTTTTGAAGGATATGGACATTTAGCAAAGGGCTTGTCTGGTTGGTTGAATACTTGGCCTGCCTTCCTCTCTCTCTCTGATAGGCAAAAAAAGGGAAGTGAGGAACAGCTGCAGGTGTCTTACCTTTGAACGGGAGTGCGAGTAGCACAGGATCTTGCATGCCCGACATGTATGCACATCTTCAAATGGATTTCACATGGATGTATACATGAAGTATACATTATGCATGCACACTGCAGTCAAAATAAGCTAAAAAAGTTTTTTTCAATTTTGTTTCACTATGCTGACAATATACCTTTGGTAGGAAAAAAGGAAGCCAAGGGGGTGGCATAAGTCTTTATCCTACAGAAGATTCAACCTGTAGCATTTAAAAACAACACTAAAAAAAGCATGTTTTTTACAATAAAGTCAGCTTGAACAAACTACAGTAGCCTGTAAGCACAGGCAGGGCCATTGTATCATTTTTGTCGGACTTAAGGTATTAAATAAGCAAAACTGCACCTTACCCCCAGCTCAGTAAAATTTTCCCACCTGAAAATTGAAAGCAAGATTATCTGGAGGCCATCTCAAAGAATGGTTGTTGTAGTTCTTCTACAGAATTTAGCTTCTTTCTCTTACATATTTAGGCTTGGCAGGATTTGATTTTTGTTAGTATAGTTTTGATAAACATCAGTTTAACTTCACACTTGCAGACCACTGGGAAAAATATTTCCATTGTTATTAATCGAAATTTATAGAAAGAGGACAGAAAAAAAATGATAGCTGATGGAGTGTGTGATGACAAGGAGAGCAATCCTACAGATCCATGCTGACTGTAGTTTGGACTGCAACTCCCAGAAACCCCAGCGGACTGGAAACAAAGGACGAGTGGAGACAGGACTGATAGCGGCTCTGCTGCTCAGCTGGTGGCAGTCCTACAGTAGTTATGTTACAATGGGTCACAAAAGAAAATCTAGAGAAGAATACTGCAGTGAATACCCTGACTTAGAATTAAAAATGGTTAAAAGATTAGCAAGGAAGATAAGATTTTGTGCTGCAGCTTGTAAGACGTAAGTCACCTGACAGGTAAATTGCGTTACTGAACATTTGAACAGTAAGACTCATTTGAAATTAGAAGTCAAACAAAGACAACACAAGCTATGATGGAAGCCTGCTTGGGAAGAATGAGACAATGGAAGGAAGCAGCAGTGGATTTTTCTCACTATCTGGTACGTGTGTTGTGCTTTGAGGCAATTCCAATTAATGCAGTCCAGGGTTCAAGCTATTTATTTGTTCTGCTTTGCAAATATGCACCAGCAGCTTGCACTTGTTTAGAACTTCATCAGCTGGAAGAAAAATACTTGCCTGAAGTTATTGCATATTATTGAGTGGTGAGAAGTTTTCCTTAGTAATTGATGAAACCCCCAAGCTTGCAAACAGCCAGCAATTAACGCCCTTGCAGTATTCTACAGTGATAAAAATATGTCTGTAAATAAAATTCTATTAAAATCCACTGTTGTTCTTCAACACAGGGGTCATGTCAGTTTCTATTCAACATGTATGGCCTAACATGGGAAAACTGTACATCAATCAACAGTGACTCTGCAATGTACATGCAATGCCTAGTGAAAGACTTGAAAGAAATGCATCCACATCTGCTGCACATTCCATGTATTGTTTATCTTTTGCATGTGGCCATTGATCATGCATTAAAAACAGATGAGTTCTGTGACATCACAAATCTCTAGTACATTTTCCAGCAATATTTAAACATGCCAACAAGCAAAGGCAAGTGTTTTTTTTTTACAGTCTGTGCCAGCAACAATGCACGTCCATTGGATTTGTGTGTGCCCCCTCACCCCCCATGATGTGCAATCTTACTGGTTTTCCTGGCTTGCTGCAGCAAAATACATTCATGCACATTGGGACAGTGTGACAGACTCTCTTACAAAACAACCAGACAGTCACTTCAAAGAAAGCGGCAAAACTATGTGGGATGGTCAAGGATGATGGAAACCAGCAAGAACTGTACTGCAAATGATCTTTTGCTTGTGCATTTTTGGGGTAAATACATGCTGTTCATTTGCAAATGGAAACAGATGCACCCCACGATATATCACACTGACACTCTGTTTAACTGCGATCTACAAGCTGCTGCTGATGTAAATAATACTTTGAAAGGAGTGGAATTCAGGACAATGGGCCCTAAATGGCAGCCCCTTTCATCTGCAATGCATGCTTTTGCTTCAGAACTTCAAAGCAAACTGAAGGCAACCATATTCCGCAAAGTACCAGATGGACTCTATGGATTGGGATTCGTCTTTGCTGATGGTAAAGTGTTTGACCCATTTATCAAGGCTCAGATGTCACACAATTATAGTGGCTATGAAAATATTCTGCATATTTTCTCTTTCAAGGCAGAACAGTTCAAGCATGACTGACTTGTACATGGCATGTGAAACACCCCGTGATAGCAACACAACAGCATTTGATAACTGGAAAGTTGGGACTCAGTTAGTTACTGACTGTCTTGTCTGGTGTGACATTACATATACTCACAGTGCCAGTAGCTTCAGTGTCTGTGGAAAGATCATTCAGCTTGTTCAGAAAAGTTCAAGACAAACGTTGTATGCGCTTCTCTGAAGACCAACATGGACAGCTCAACATTTTGTGCTACAATTAAGACAAACTCAAATTTTGAGAGCTTTCAAAATCTGGATTAGTCTGTTGGCTCTAGCAAGTTATGCATTCCAGTTATGGTAAAAAAAAGACCCAATATTTTTTTAAAATATATTTTTTAATTTTAATTAAATGTTAATTAATTAACAGAATGGTTTAAAACAGTATGATTTATGGATATTTACTTTTTCTATTTTCACATGCAATTTTATAAGGCTTTTAACAGTATACTGTCATTAATAAATTAATTATCTGCCTCCCACACCTCTAATTTTGTGCAATCCTGAAAATTTAAATTGATAAATATAAAAAGCTTAAAAATAAATATTGATATTATGCATTGAAAATTATAAAAAAAATAAAAATCAAATTCTGCCAAGCCTATACATATTAAATAGTTAGCCATCAGACAAATTAACTCTAGAAATAAAAGGAGTTTTGGGTGAAAGCTCCAGAAATCACTTCTGATAGGGAAAGAACCCAGTCTCATAGCAAGAAAATAGAAGCAACTGGGACTGCAGGCCATGTTTTAATGCTAGCTATCAACATCCTGTGCAGTAAATACATTCCAAAAAGGTAACTTGGTTATCCTCCAGCTTCTCCACTACAAAACAACACGTTAGAATCCTTCCCTCAAGCGCCTACCAAAATTTCAGATAAACAATTATGGCAGAGGTGTCAAAAATATTGTTTGCATGCTGGAACCAGCTCACAGAGCTATTTTATCTGGCCTGCTGGGCTACTGGAAAAGGGGTGGGAGTTGGGGCAGAGAGGAGAATGAGGGACAGCATGGCCTTATACTGAATGGCCATTGGTGGCATAAGGGTGAAGGAGAGCTGCACTGCACTGACACAGCCTTGCTTGCTCTGCTGTCACCATCCCCACCACTGTCCCCGCTGCCATTCTGGGCTGGATCCAGCCTGAAAAGGAGTCCCGTAGTCTGGATCCAGTTTAGGGCACAGGATGAGTTTGACGCACCTTATTTATGGTATTAAATCACAGCCACTGCTTTAAATCTTCTTTTCTATCAGGCAAAAGAGGTAATGAAATAAATTTTATTTCAAAATGTAAGTATTCTTACTGTTTTTAGATCTCTACTTTCTATTTGCATTGTTACTAGGTTGCCTCTTCCAACTCTTTACCTGAAGGCTCTTGACAAGGTTTGGTGAATCTGAAGCACATCATTACATAAAGCAGTAAACTGAGCTTCGACTTTCTTCTACCTCTCAACTGGAGTGGGTAAAAGAAGAGTAATTTTCTATAATTCTATGTTAGAGTGAAACTTGATCACTAATATGGTAAAATAACAATTTTTAGAAATCACAATATATGCAATAGTTTAAGGTTTCAGTAAGACACACTACTTGGATTGACAGATTTGATTTGCAGCCTTACAATCACCTATAACTATTAATGGAATATTCCCACCTTCTGGTGTTACCGCACACTGAAAAACAACCTTGAAAAAAGTGCATCTTATACTTTTAAATGTCCAACCCCATGAAAATTAAGTACATTTAAAAAAATCTAAAATAATATACGTCTACAAATAGCAACAAGTATGAACAGTTGACAAACTGGCAGTTTTCCTCAGAATTGATCTAATCTTAAATTATATGACATAGCTACTATCTGTGTAATCTGAGTACTAGTTTTCTTAGTAGATATGGAATTAGATTTGACTAGAATAAAAAGCAAACATACATACTACATTGCAATTATCCATGTGGCTGTCATTTAAACCCTAAGCCTCTTTGAAATAACCATTAGAATAGTAAATAAACCTCAACAAAAAACAGCATGCTATTTTATGCGTGAAGATGTATTAGCTTTATGGTGGCTTGCAGGCACAAACAATTAGATTAAAGTCCTAGAAAATGAAGTGTTTCATAGATAAGTATTTTCTGCCCTTTGTTTTCATCTGGTGCAATACTGAAAACATCAGCAAGCTAATGTGGGTGGGTAGCTTTGGTCAATAAAAACTTTGATACAATATTTTTATTTTAGTGTTTCAGAGCTGGCATTGTAATCCAGTAAGCCAAAGCAATACAACATAAAGAGCCTCTTAGAGTGGGTCTATAGACATAAATTATGGAATGCCAATAAGCCTAATTTCTTCCACAGCTGTATTAAAGCGAAAATGTGTAACCTTCAGTGGGACTAGCTGTCTGGACCATACCATTACTTTGCCATTTTTTATCTCAGCTGCTTCTAACATTTACAGTACACTTTTTCAGGTCACACAGGAATCATAAAGCATTAACCTCTTTTTCTAGTGGTGTTGAGTCTCAAGTGCACATTCTAAAGCTAAATGATCTGCAATGGAGGTGGCTTTAGCAAATAAGCTCACAAAGCACAACGTTTAAAGATTTATCAAAAGATCAACAACTAAATATACTCAGGCTTTAGTGTACCCAAGTAAAATTACTAAATTGTTTCTAAATCAGCAACAAAACTCCACTGTGGCAAGCTTACATTCTAACATCATGAACTTTAACGAAATACAAATAAATTCTATGCCCTGGCTTGACAGTAACAGTTGGAGCAGTACTTTTTACTAACCAAAATAAATTAATAAATTATATTTATTTTGAAGTATCAAGGATCTTTTGGCTCCATTCTAAGGATCTCAAGGCTCTTCTATAGCACAGATGTTCTTCAGATTCTTATAATCACCCCACCAATTACTAATGTTACCCATGCACCTTTTGGTAACATTTTATTTTCCTTTTCTCTCTCTTTTTCTGAAAAATTAAATTTGGATTTTACTTTTTTCTTTTAAAAAGTTTTATTTTTTTTTCATCTGCTGATACTTTATTTCTGTTAGAGAAGACAAAGGCTGTGTATATACATTAAAATAGAGAAACTTGTAGAGAAACTTGCACAGAGCTACCTGTATAGACATTCGAATAACAAAGCCCTGAAGAGTGGAGAGCTTGCACTGTGCAGTCAAGGGGGACCTGTGCACACATCTCATCACACTCTGCAGGCTTCCATAGTTTTCCTGGCAACAGATCATGGCGATACATAGGGCAGCCCTGATTGGCTGACCCAGACTGCCCACAGTCATCCTGTTTTGCCCTATGGCACAATGGGGAACGTTCTGGACCAGCAGAATTCAGTGAGCTCTCTCTCTCAGGAGGAGGGGAAGAAGCTGGAGGACCATGTTCTCTTCTGAGAGAAGCCATACTATGTATAGACTTTTGCTCACCCAAGAGAAACTCTCCTGGGAGTGATTTAACCCTGGTTGCTCCCAGGTTATATTTCTTCTGGAATAGCCATTTTTACTCTAGAAGAAAAAGCCTGAACATCTGTACACTCATGGTCTCTTCTGGGAAAGCAGTGACTCTCCCAGGAGAAAATGAATGTCTATACAAGGCCAAAGTCTAAACAGTTTGCCTGCTTAGATTCTCCCTATGCCTGAGGATAGGTGTCTATGCCCTCAAGCTTGCAAAGAACAATTTTTCCAACTTTTCACTTGGTCTAATAAAAGATATTACATTTACCCAAAAAACCTTGTCTGCCTAAGCAGTTCATCTTGCACCCAGAATTAAATGTTGACAGTATTTGATTTGATTTGTTCCACATTTTAATCAACACTTAGGAAAAGTTCTGCACAAGTGACTTTCGCCTTAACCACCCAAAATAAGGTGAACCTCGCACCAACTTTATAAGGGGAAACCTGAATCATAAATAATATAAACGTTTTGCCCAGGTCACACAATAAATTGAGGGAAGGTTTCATAATAGTAGCTACATGCTTTAAAAAGGAAAGAATCTGGTGATTAAAAAATGTGTATGTAAAATATTATCTAGGTGGATTAGTAAGGCAATAAAACAAAAGGAAAAAATGTATTAGGGCACCAACAAAGACCTACCACAAAACTAAGACTTTATTACAGCTGCAGAAAGTTAAAATGGCTATTGTCTCCAAATCTTGATAAAACTAGAGTAGTATCTGAATTTCACATAAAGTTCACGATATGTCTAACATATCTACTGTAAGAAGTACTTCACTCTTTAACAAGAGCACGTAAGTGCCACCTTCTGGTTTGCTTGGAAGGGTTATAGTCTGAGATGATGAGTTTTTTTAACCCTATCTGAGTGTTACATTCTGTATGCAGTTAGAATTTCCACTTGGATCAAAATCTAGGTAAACCCCATATCGAATGCTTTTATGTTAATATCTTGCTATATACATACATACAGGTTACCAAAATATTACAGATCTCTAATACAAGTTTTTTTCCTCCACCTTCTCAGTAGGGGAGGATGTGGTCTTAAATTTCAGTCATCTTCCCAAATTAAACCTATTCTAAAGAGCAAACTTTTGCATACAAGTTTGGCACATCACAAACATGCATTTAAAAACAAACTACAACTTTCAGCTAAATCTTTTCTAACAGCTATGCATACCAGTCAAATTATACATCTTGAATGAAGCAAAAGAAAACAACACTAGTAAAATTTTCCCTTAGGGTCTGTCTCCACATAGCTTTCTAGAGTGCACATTGCTCAGACACCCCTTCAGTAACATAACAAGTCTTCTGACTGATTAAACAAATGTTACCCCACCATTACTTACTAGGATACTGTATTTATTTTAGACTCTAAGTAGAATCACCAAACAAAATTTAAAAAACCCAAATAAACCAGGCAAGGACTCTCACATCCTGGACCTCGTTATCACAGGTCTCAAGATTCATTGTTTCCTTTAGAGTCTAAAAGTAGGAGTAATAAAAAAAAAAAAGAAAAGAAAAACAGTCTACAATGTAAAATAACTACCCTTCCTAGCTATTTTGTAAATATTTATAGGAGTTGCCAAATATTTAAAGCTTTTATCATGTCTTGTCATAGTTAGCATTTTTTTTAAAGTTCCAATTCCTTGAGTCATCCATTTACAAGAGTTTCTAACCTTTATCAAAGGATACAGAAAAAGCTAGAAAATGTGCATTACTCAAAGCTCAAAAAAGGCAGAAACTTTTATTATTAAAAAAAAAATTCTGAACTACTCGGTGGGGGGGTGGGGGGAATTGGGTTAGAGGCATAATCTTTGGGGGTTGTACAATTCACTTTATACTGAAGCAGTGCCTAAAGGCATATGCAACGAAGCTAGAAGCCTTACTTATAAGCTAGCTATTCTATGCTTTCTAACTCAGAAAGATGATACAGCTCGTAACAGACAGATCGGTAAGATCCCGTCGAACCAATCTAATAGAGCAGAGGCAGAAATAACAGGATTCCCTTTGCTGAGGCACCAAATGACCAAGAAGAGTTCCTTTTGTAATCTCACAGGTAGCACACCTTGTCACAATATATAAGAACAAGAATGATTTGTATGTATAGGCACTTGCACATTTAATTTCAGACTCATTATATACATCACTCACTAAATTTAAGATAAATGATAGCTCTGCAGACAGAAACCAAAATATTTAAAGAAATTGTAAGACCGCACAAAGTAATCTGAAAATTAAAATTATTCACGAAGACAGTATTTTGTTGCAAATATTTACTCAAAAAGTAATATTTACAGCAGTGTTTAATAGCTGTTCAAAACATTTAACATTCATTAAAAACAAAACTGAAAGTCAAAGCATTCTAAAGGATTCAAAAGGAGCATTTTAATTAAGTTTGTTAATATTTCAGAGCAAGCTACTGTTAATCATATTATGCATTCCAATACCTTGCTGCTAGCTACATAGCAAAAAAAACCCCAAAAATGTTTTTCACCAGCCATATTCTTGTACATAAGTTAGACTACAAAATGTCCTGAAATCAAATTGTACATCTCCGCTTTATATGCCCTTGATTTTTGTAACAGTTAGCAAGTAGCAGCTGCAAAAATGGCAGAATACATGCCAGTCTGTTTCCAGTTCATTTCATTTAAATTTCTACATTAAACCATACTTTGGTTTGACTTACAGGCCACTCTTATGGGTCTACCACTAATTAAAATCATTAAAACAACAGTAATGGCCTAACAGCTACAGTACTTTGAGCAGTATGTCCTACTTTATACAATGAGTACGTCAGGTATTTCTGCACAGCTTGCACACTGAAAAATCCACAAATATATATTTATATTGTAATAATTCCACTTTCACTGAAAGTTTAATTAAGATAAGCTTACAGCCTGGCAGAATTACACCTGTACAGAGGTGCATAGATTCATACAGTTCTGGCTACATGCTTTGACAGACAGGAATGTGACGTCAAATCCAAAGTGGGTTTATGTTTATCCAAACTCTCAGTAGACCAATGCACCATTGTGTGAGCATGCTCTATTTCAGCACTACAATCTCATTTATTTAAAACCTTGCTGTTAAAAGGATTCCTGCATGGGGACTATCTCATCTTTTCTTCTTGGCTAACAGCAGATCACCTTCACCTTACCCTAGGAAATATCACCGGAAAAAACGTGTTGTTTCCATTTTTGAGTGTCTCTTCCAATCTTTCGGATACATGTGAATACATGCTATACTTTATACATTTAGAAATTCAGTAATCTAGGTTGTATATTTGTATAAACTGCCTTCTTCATAAAAAAAAAAACCCAAAAATTGATCTCTTCTTTTTCTATCTCAATACTCTGATCGTCATCAATGAGCATACCCATCAAGAATGGCCCAAGGCATTGTTACCATTATTTATATTAAAGCTGAATAAAGGTTAATCTATATTTTCAGCTTTCTTCATTCTCATCCGTCTGGTTTACAGTTGTCTCTACACTGCTGGGACTGCTTCCTTTAGAAAAGTCATCCGTTTGTTCAGAAACCAGTCCAGTTTTCTTTGATGAAGATGTAACATTACCTTTCTGAAGTATTTCTGTAGCTTCATGCTCTAGTACCTCTGAGGGAGTCAAAGGCTCCAAATGAATACTGCCTTGTTCGCTAATGTCAGAACTAATAGATTCAGGTTCATCTCTTTTTCTTAAAAACTGCTCAAAACTAACATCTTCACCCAATGTCAGTTTTAAGTCCTTGGTGTTCACTGTTGAAATTGTAGTTTCACCCAAGCTATCCTCTTTATTCTGTTCATTCACGATGGCATTTTCTGAACTTGGAGAAGTTTTAAGTTCAGTTGTATCACAAGTATGCTTTTGTTTTTCTCCTATTACTTGATCACTGTTTTCTGAATCACAACACGGTCTTCCCTCACATGCTGAGTTCTTTAAACAAGTGTCCTGGAGCACTACATTGGAGGCATCTTCCGTATTTGACACTGATGTATTTTCTTCAATCTTTTCCACTGATGAGCCTCTTTTACTTTGATTTCCATTGCATTCTTTTGCTTCCTTTGAAGTGTCATTTGCTTGGCTGCTGGAAAAAAAACCCAAATAAACTTAGCATTCTTAGCTAACATAAAACTATTTTAATATACAGGTCCTACACTGCAAAGTTACTCTCTATAGAAATGACACTGTAGAGTTTCATATTTGTTTTGTCTTATCAACTTACATAGTAAAATGTACTCTATAATAAGTGTTTCCTTCTATACAGCCCTGCAAATTAAACCTTACATCTAATAGTCTAGTTCAGGGGTCAGCAACCTTTTACTAACAGTGGGTGGCAGATTGTGTCCCAGATGAAGGCACAGGCCAACATACCCCTTCCAGCCATTTCAGATGTCCCTGTTCTATATGGAAGGCTGCTCTTTTCTCTGCCTAATGCAGTGTCAGCCAAAAAACGTTCTGCTATAAAGTGTGGAGAACTAAAATTTGAGTGGATAATTTGCCAATAACATTGATCAAAGGCTGCAGTGCGGGCGAGATGAAGCTTCTGGAAGAAACTGGTGTGCTGTTAGTAAAATGTGGAAAGAGGAACATGGGTTGGACTGGACAACTGGGGATCTCTTAATAAACTACATACTGGATCAGACCCTTGTGGGTTGGATCCAAGTTCTCTGTGGGCTGGATCCAGTCTGCAGGCCATAGTTTGCCAAACCCTAGTAGTCAGTTTGGCTTCTTTCCTTCTTCTTGCAATTTAATACCCATCACAAAGGTGTAGCAGGACAAATAATGCCCTTCATTATACCCATGCATTCCCATTTCTTTTTTTCCAAACTGCAATCTGTGAGACAACCTATTCTATTGCATAGTCTCTACTGAACTAATGCAAATCTAACTATTTTCAACTTACTAAACAATTCTGAAGGTGACAAACAAAAAAGCCTGTTCATGCAGCATCTTGACCAACTGGCTCTGTGTAATGCCATCAGCAATAGAAACTTACTTTAATCATTAAAGTGAGCAACTGTGAACCTCAATTCCCACAAGCAGCAAAACATTTTACATAGTCACTTTTCAGAGTAAAACTGTATTTTTAATTAACCCAAATATTAATAATGTAAGCAATGTCAATGAGCAACTTACATAATAAATCACAAGTCATAGCACATAAGACACATCTTTAAAGGGTATTGGTTACACCTAGTTTTAATGCATCATTTTAAAAAATAGTATATACTCTTCTAAAACGGACAGGAAAATCAGAATGCTCCAAACAAAAACTAAATTATCTCTTCGGAACTCAGTTTATATAGAAAGTCAAACACCAACAGCACATTTGATTTTCTAGTCCTATCATTCAGTTTAATCTGATCATACATACTGATATATCACTGATTTAAGACATCCTTGTAAAAGTGCTTCCCATTTGTTATGGGACTACTTGCTTCATTGCTATACATGCAGTGAGGAGTTGTGTTCAGAATTTTATTTGTTCAAGAAGCTTCATTTCTAACATTTCTAGTCTGAAAGAAGCCAACACTACCTGAAAATGTTGATTGTGATGGATAAAGAAAAAGGGGAGATGGAAAACTTATACAGCTGGACTACTTGGAGGTTACTCTCAATTCAGTTTTTTAAAGTTTAATTTTAAATTGTAAATAATCTCCGTATGGCATGCAGCCATGGGATACACAAGGCATAACAGAATAGTAGGAAGTATTTTTGTATCAAAAAGCATTTGTATCATGTATTCAAGGAGTTTACAAATGACTTGAAACTACTTTTAGCTAAAATCACCTTTAATATTGGCTAAGCAATCCATGTAGACCATTGTTAAACCCTTAAAAATAATTGCCACTATTTGGATTGGTTGCCTAAGTCTAGCTAATACTGCTTTAGCATGAAGTAGCATAAAACCAAGTTTTAAACCTCTTCAGGAAACAGTTCAAATGCAGACCAACACCCAATGGCTTTTTATTTGTCTAGATAAATATCAGTTTAGGGTGTTGCGGTTCTCCTGAAACAACAGATAAATAAGAAATAACTGTTTTTCTGGTATTTTGTTTTTATAAAATTTGCAAACTGCAAATCCACACACATTGTTTTACAAACTTAGAAACAATTTCATTGATCCCCTGTAATAAATGACACTGCAGTCTAGCTGAATGCTAGAAGAAAATAAGTGTTATTTTAGCCTGGACACTACATGTTACACCAAAATTTAGAAGTTACTCTACTTTCAAGCTTTAAGTTAAATCATAAATATCTAATCAGCTTGTAATTTATATTGCATTTAAAAGGCAATAGGAATTGTTGTGCATAGTATAAGACTGACAGAAATTCAGCATTCAAGAACATTTTTTTGAAGTCAAGAAAAAAATAAGAGGCAATCAGAATTTAAGTTTCCCTATATTGTCACACCAACTTGTCCCATTCATATTCTGGAGGAAATAATTCAAGAGGTAATTCAGCCTTCATGCCCAACAAATCATCTTCTGCTGAAACTGTCTACGTTACTACTTCTTTGCCTTTACATTTATATATTTGAACACCTTTATATATTTAACATTTAGTTTACCTAAAATCCATAATTACAAAATAAAAATAAAAAGGATTCCAACCCTCCCAACTCTGCCAAGGCATGCTAGGAAGAGAGACAGACCTTGTAGAAGTTAGAGGATGAGAAGTTCCAGTCCAGGATCTTCCACTCAGAATGCCATGGCTAAGGATATTAAATGTCCCTTAGAATATTACATTCAGTGTACTTATTCTTCAAAACATTTGAGTCAATATAGTAGAAAAGAATAAATGACTAGGCCTGTGCAAAGTGGCTAGTATTCGCTTCGGATTCAGATTTGGCCGACTTGGGGGACATTGATTCGATTTGGTGATTCGAATCACTGTCCTGAATCAATTTGGCCGAATATGATTTGGAGATTCGGCTGCTGCAGCTAAATCTCCAAATCACACAGGCCCATCCCCTGCCTGTTCTCCCAGCCCCAGCAATGGCTGCCCTGCCTGCCCCAGCTCCTGGCACTTTGGGGAAAAAAAAAAAGCCCTGACTCACCAGGTGCTGCCCGGTCGGGGGCTGATCCCTGCTGCTGCCCACTGCCCTATGCTGTGTGGGGGGCTCTACACGAGCCCTCCGCCCACTGTCTCAGCCCCCCACCATGGGTGCCCAGCCCACCCCAGCTTCAGCCCTTTAAAAAAAACAAAAACAAAAAAACCCTGCCACTCACTGGTTCCTGCCCAGCAGGGGGCGATCTCCACTGCCCCCCACAGTGTGGGGGGGGGCTCTGCATGAGCCCCGCCGAAGCCCCAAGGCTGCTGCAGAACCCAGGGAGTCCGGGATTTATTTTTTCTTAAAGTGCTAGGGTGGGTGGAGCAGTCATGGGGGGACTGGGACAGCGGGCAGGGGTCAGGGGGTTCATGGCAGAGCC
>NW_005841888.1:4432188-4444076 GCF_000455745.1 Alligator sinensis
GGTGGGGGGCTGGGGAAGCAGGCAGGGGATGGGGCATGACAGGGGTCCTCTCATGGTCCCATCCCCGCTCCTCCAGCCCCCCCTGCCCCTACTTACCAGCATGGAGTCTGGCTAAAGCCTCCTGCTGCAGCGAGCAGGGGATTGCCCAAATCGAAGCTCTCCAAATCTTTTCTGAATCGATTCAGAGAGCTTTGAATCAACTCAGACCTTTTTATTGGTCCCGAGATTCAATTTGTATTTAGAGATTCGGCCACTGAATTGGGCTGAATCTCCTCCAGATCAAATCAGCACCTGAAGCTTCGCACAACCCTACAAATGACCCATTTTCTTTTGAAGATACTTTCTTTGGGAGAAACTATAGTGAAGCTTCCCAGAAACTGCAAAATCTCAATCTGATTGGATTCAGAAATGACTCTCAAACAAATTCAATTCGGACCTTTTTATTGGTCCCGAGATTCAATTTGTATTTAGAGATTCGGCCACCGAATTGGGCCGAATCTCCTCCAGATCAAATCAGCACCTGAAACTTCGCACGGCACTACAAATGACCCTCTTTCTTTTGAAGATACTTTCTTTGGGAGAAACTATAGTGAAGCTTCCCAGAAACTGCAAAATCTCAATCTGATTGGATTCAGAAATGACTCACAAACAAAGAGGCAAGCATTTTATAGTCACAAGTTCTTTCTTGAAATCAGTTCAAGGAATCATATTATAAAGCATGGAAAAATGACTCAAGACCACAGAGGCCAAGGTGATTCTGTGTAACACAGGGGTGGGCAAAATGCGGCCCGGGGGGCACATAAAAAAATTTAGAAAATGAATATTTATCTGCCCTCGATAGCTTGCCAGAACTCAGTAAGCAGCCCTCTGCCCAAAATAATTGTCCACCCCTGGTGTAATGGTATCAAGGCAGACAAAACTAAAACAGATAACAATGGCAATTGTCAAATGTCCCATCACCAGGAGCATACTGTCAACCAACAAAACTAGTCTAATTATTATGCTATATCATGGCCTAAAACTAGAACTGAAGGATCAAGAAAATTTGAGGACTCAAAATGAACAAGGAAGTAGACCAAGTCAAGCAACTTGCTACTTATAGGCCACTTAACTATCAAACTTGAAGAACAGTGTCACTTATAAGCAAAAATTAATACAACAAATGCAGATTAGAAGGCAGGGAGAAGCAAATACATGATGTACAAGTGATTATTGTACCAAGATTAGAATAACTTTATTAACTTGGGCTGGATTTGAACAAGTGATGAGGACATCATAGACCCTATAGTTCCTGAGCCACCTAGTTCAATTTTTATGTGAACATTTTAAGTGAAATTAAAATGTCAGAGTTGTTGGGTCACACTGATGTGTGACCAGAGGAGGGGGGGAAAGGCAAGGGAGAATGCTTTATTTGGACAAGCAATTATTCAGCTACTATGTTAAAGCTTACAACAAATGGTTGACCCTTTAAAAATAAGAAATCACAAATTGTGTTGCTATAATTAGGCTAGATCTTTCTGGGAAATAGAATTTAAAGGCCTGACTTCAGGACTAATGTTGCATAACTGTTTATGCAAACCCAGGTAACAGCAAATATTTGACACTTAAGAATGTGATTTTTGGTCTAATACACATTTCATACAAATAAACTCCAACTGTGGTTCTGTACTTAAAAGTTGATGGCATAACCCATGTCCTGAATTACTGTTTCACACACTGACATTCAGACACCACCAGAATTCTAAACTGCAGCAATATTTTTTGTAGTACAGTATGTTACAATTACCCAACAAGTTCACATATTTACTTTCCCAAAGAGGAAAGAAGTACCTCTTCACAATGGTGAAAAGACAGCTTTGTAAAAAAGCCATAAGTAATGCCCCAAACTTATACTGTTTAACTGTAGGAAGTACTTTCTATTTTTCTGAAAATACTGTTAACTATTCAGATGCATCATTACAATAAGTAATCCTCCATTTCAATATTTTGTACAGTTTATGTGGTGCAATTATTTTGAAACCCAACAGCCTAAGTTCCACATGTCTTGCTGAGTAAATATACTACAGCTGCTATCTGAAAATTACTTTTTCTTATAAAAAGTCTACATTATGCAAATACTAGTTAAAATATTTTCTCCTAATTACCTGAAAAATAACACAGCACAAGTGTTATTTTATGTACTTGAATTTCAAGAGATGCAGCTGTTCCTTATATTTACCTTTCAAAAGTTGATGTTTCTGTTTTTCCTTCAGATAAACTAGATCTTGATTTTTTCTGTAATAATTAATGATATTTTTTAATTTTACATCCATAACCGATTACACTAAAATGCAGCAGACAGAATTTTACACTGTGATTTCTTCAAATCTGCACGTTATCGAGATCCAGTGGAGATCTTTGTATAGCTGTTTGCAACCAGTCTTTCACATTAAGGAAAATTTTCTTTTTTTTTTCTTATTTCTTTTTGTTAAATTGGCACATTCCTGGAGCCCTCATTCATATGAATAATCCCAATGACATCTTACTTGAGAAAGGTCTGCAGAACTGAGTACTCACAGTTGGTGTACTCACATGTTTGGTGAAAAAAGAATCAGGAGGACTGTTGACAGTCAGGCAGTGATTAGTAGAATAGCAATAAAAGCAAAATTAAAGTTAATGCAATATAAAGTATTACCCAGACCACTGAATAGTGTATGTTGGAAAAGTTATCTGATAAGCAGGACTTGCACATAGATTTGTAAAGCTCTGGTTGCGAGTGCTTAGTACAACACTTCAAGAGAGAACCAGCTGCCATCCATTGTAACTTATGCTGTTACACAATTTTTCATCAGCAGAAGGTATAACAAGCGAGTTATTCTCTCTCAAATAAAATAACCAATTTTAAGATGGTAAAAGAATGGACAAATTACAGTTTGCTGTCTGGAAATAGCAAGTTTAATTAAAACATCTGCTATAAAATAGATCCTACTAAGTTTCATCTAAATCAATGAAAAAGCAGGGCTTAAATGTTCTCCATCTATCAAGGGGTGAACTGATAGCTGATTTCTGCGAGTCATCTCCCTTGACTTTGCTGTGCTGTTCTCAAGGAAGTCTAGCTAGCCAGTCTTAGTTCTTCCCAAGCTCCTGGCTCCTAGTTCCAGCTCCACTTCTGGTCTCAGACCCCCTTGCTACTTATCAATCCACTAAACAGCACAGATTATGCACTATAATTCAAATACCTTTCCATGATGAGGAAAAAAAATGGAAGACAAATTACAGCTGCTACAAGTAGATTCTATTGGGACAAGTGTATGGAACAAAATGGCAAATACCCAGCTGCAGCAAAATAGCAATCATTCCATGGCACAACAGAAAATTCAACAGAATCATAGATGATGCAGAAATGGTACATCACACCTGAGAACTACTGTTTCAGGGCTCCTTCAAAATTAGAAAACTAGCAGTGAATTGGTCTACACTTCATTCATATTTTGAATTAAGTGCATCTTCTGCAACCATAAAGACAAGAAAGTTAATGTTCATTTTAAATGAAACCAAGCTCCAGGAGCCCAAGGGCAAATTACAAAGCAAAAACCTAGGTTCTAGAACATGTGGGGCTCCATCATACCACTGAAAACACATTTCTATACATTAAACAAAATTCAGTCTTTAGTAGAAAAACGGTGGACAACTATAAGAAAAGACAGCTAAAGCAAAGGGCCAATGGAAAAAGGTTTGCAAGGCTTACTTCAAGGAGCTCCTTTTACCTTTATCCCACTAGAACAGCTGTGCTTAGCAGCTGGCACATGGGACTTCAGGTGGGTCTGGAAATCTGGTGGCAGAGCAGTGGTGGCAGAATTGACTGCTGCTCCGGTGCTGCCAAATTTCCAGACCTGTGGGGAGTCCTGTGAGCTGGATAATGTGAACCCTGTGTGCTACATCACACCAGTGTACAGTTGGGTAGGCACATAGAGTTGCTCTGCAGACAGATCCAGGTGTGTGGGGTTGGGCTGACACAGAATTGCAACCCCAGAACATCCCCACACACTGATCCCAAGTCGGATCTGACTAACTCCATACCACCCATCTGGCTTGCAGAGCCAGAAGGCTGAGCACCACTGCATTAAGAAGATGGATTCCCAGCTTTCCCAAAGAATCATACATCTGTCCCCAAAACTATCATTTCCCACTTAGCCTGAGTAGGGAACTAGTGCTGCTTATAAAAGGAGTACCTACATTGTATTTTGAGCAAGAAGTGCACAACACTGTAAAACAGGCCTCACTCATTTGTGCCCACTCCAGGCACGATCAGGGCTGCACCAAGCTGGTTTCATCACAAATTTGTAAGCCTGGGCATACTTGTAGGCTGGTATTATTTCTTTGGCTATATGCCAGTCTTGCTCAAAATGCTGTACAGCCATTCCTACAGAAGGCCTGTGCTTGGCCAGAGTTCCTCCCTTTCCACTCCCTGGCAATATTTTGGTAACAGCAAACTGCCTTTTTCTGAAGAAAAGGACAGATAGAAAGATAAGTTCAAACACAAAACTTGCTCAGAGCTCTGCAAATCAAGCTGCAAGAAAAAAAAATCTGTAAAGTGCAGAGAGCCTGGAATAAAAGTGGGTGAAGTAGATGTGTGTGCTGTGATAACCTTCAGCTCCTCTGTACGCACAGAACAATTGTGTGCATGCCTGGGAAAGGCTGTTTAAACTGGGAAACAAATGACTGCTTTTCCTCACTTCCCTAAAAAAAAAAAAAAAAAATCATAAAAAAGTGAGAGGTTCAAGGGAAAAAAAATAAAATGTCCAATTCCCCTTAAGATTTAAGTAACATATGCAACACAACTAATAATAGCTTCATTAATTAGATACATAAGTACACTGAGTACCTGAACATAAACTGGAAGTTTCTGATGTTACAAATTTACATAACCTAATTGTCTCTCCAATGTCATGTCATTTCGTAGCAGAAAAAGGACAAGACTGGGTTCTTCATATCAAAGATGTGTTCTGGACATAATTATACAGCAGTATATACATATATTTAAATAGAAATATCACAGTCCCTCAAACAATTCTAGATGTTCAAAAATATTTTTATTCAGACATCTTTAGACCGTAAAAAATATTACCTCAGATTTAGCTTCTCTCTCTCTAATGGAGATTTCAGTCTTTAACCTAGTGGATAATGAATTAAGATTCAATGTTTTCAAATACTAACATTAATATTAAAGAGTGGTGAAAAATGGACAAATATACTTAAAATAAGAAAACATCCTGGCAACTTAAAATGAACTTTTATTGTTGAAATGCATTTTAATTTTGCTTAAAGTCTATTTCATATTTTCAAAAAGACATCTCAACATTTAAAAACATTTATTGTATACATATTGTAAAATTACATGTTTGTTTCATGTAATCTGTGCCTCTCTCACTGATGGAAAAAAATTCTAAAACTATTACTTCAAAGAAATCATTCTGGCTATGCTCATTGATTCTATTTGATGATAGATAATACATATATCCTCAGTGTTAGCAACCGTTTATATAATGAGGAAGTCAAGATATTAGCATATTAAAGTACTGAAGATTTAAAAAAAACCCCAAAAAACTTGCAACAATTTAAAAATTAAATCTGCACATGCTTTTTAAAACTATTTCTCCATACACACAATACCAGTGCTACCAAATAGTCTTTAAAACAGAAATTGAATATTTCCATCTTAAATTGTAGAATCTACTGTATCCAACACCCAGAAAAAGCATGTGTGGATATGTGGATGTGCACACATCTTCTTTGGAATGCTGTACAATATTGAAACTGACCTCTAACTATCACTTGGAGGATATTCTTCACCCAAAATACCTTCACAAGCACAATCCATACATTAGATTAGCTATAAATTATTTAAATGTATTGACTTCTAAAACCACATTAATTAAACAGCTTATCACAACATCACTGTGATTGATTTTCTGTGTTTATATAAGAAAATGTTACTGCAGAGATAGCAAGAAGTACATCACCTGTAAAACCCTGTTAAGTCATCAGTTTCGATATAAAATCTAACCTTTCAGAGGCTTTTTTTTGTTTATAAAATTGCTTGTGGTTGTACCTTCTTTGTTGATGCTGCATTAAAGTCAATTTTAATTTGCTGAAGTATGGTGCTATATCTATCAGACCTGACCTGAGTAATAATGTTATTAATCAAGAATTAAATGATTCATGACCTCAGTGGGGTTTAACGGCTGTTTCTAACATGTACATTATACTTAGCATAAGAAACAGATGTATTGATTTAAATTTTATAACAAACAGATATCACTAACATTAGAAATTATATAATTTATCGTAATTGCTGTTTTTTTCTTGACGAGCCCAAGAGAAAACCAGTGTTAAACATCTTTCCAATAATCTTTAATATTCTCAGTGAACACTTTGTAAATAATGCCTGATAATAACGTCTTCGTAACGTTAAAAATGACTTTGCTAGTGCTATACAGAATCATATGTGATCATTTTAGCTATTATATTCTAATTTATTATATAAAATGTAGCATGCACATGTAAGGGAACAAAAGATCACTTTGTTGTAGCACCTCTGTGTTAGCATAACCACAATGTATAACTAATTAACAGCAAGGAAAAAGTAAATCAAATGCCAAGGCTGCATTCAATAAACAGACACCCAAACCATTTTTGGGGTCAGGGATTTAGAACATTCTTAAATATTTAATCATGAGTATCAATACCAATACAAGATAAAGGTACAGCTAACATTGGTTTAGTTTTTTGCACTGAAATCATTAAAAAATTAGTATAATAAGCATGTTTTTCATAATAACTTGTGTAAGAGACAGAGCAGTTAGACAAACAAGTTGAAAAGACCAGTCTAATTTAAACATTAGCAAATTAATTTCACATAGTCAAAAATCTTGGTATCTGAACAAGATTTTACTGCAAACCTTGCAGTGAAATGCAAGGTTTGCCATCAAATTAAATGCAAGAACAAAATGTGGTATCTGTTCTTTATATTTGTCCCCCTATTAAATTACACCCTCATGGACTTCAGTAAACTATGCATTTAAGTACCTTAAAACTTTACACTTCATTTCTTCAGAAAAATTTCTGAAGTTACTTTTTCAAAATAGGCACCATTTCCCCTCACTCCCTGTGTTGTCTAGCAACAGGGTAGACACCCTATGATTGTCAAAATTCAATAGGACCATTGTGAAGCACAACTGACTATGAAATGATGACTGTCTTTGCTAAAGAGAGGTTGCAACTTCAGTCCCATTAAGAAAAATGAGATGACAAAACTATTCTTCAATCTCTATAAAATAAACTTTCAATTCTGAAGTGTGACCAATAACCTTAAGAATATTCTTCAAATATTCTTCAGAAATATACTATATACACAATTTCAGCAAGTTTTAACTATGGGTATTTTGAAGTCTACATTATTCTGCTATGATAATCAGGGGGAAAAAAAGAAGTTTAATTACTGATACTTCTTACAGATCCCATTTTAAAATTAATTTTGAATTCTAATGGATACACGCATGTATATTATTGTTCTTTACTCAAGAAGCAGTGTTAACACTAAGAAGGATGTTATATAATGTTCATATATAACAAAGAGGTTAAATCCCTGCTAGAAGTTCAAACTGAACTCAATCTAATTATGCTGTTACCTTATTATGAATATCATTACACTTACCTCATTGCAAAACCTATTTTTTTAAATATACACATTGTATTTATACACATTCACATATGAGAAATATATGCTATAAATGGATCATAGTTAGACTCATGAATTTGAAAACTTGTGAAAAGTCATTTACTTTGGATAGTACTAGCAACAGGAACCTGACTGACACCGACAGAGCACCGAAAAAACATTTTTACAGTAGTATGGCCACGCTCTGGTACTCTAAAGTATTCATTAACAGAATGAACAACCTTGAGCACACTGGTTTCAGAAACACAATTTCTATAGACTACTCCCCGTTTTATTCAGGGATAAACTAACTGTTGGCTAGATTCCATCAAGTTGGACAGCAGAAGTAGAATTTAAGATGCTCTAGCTAACCTTATGCAGCACATACTATTATTAGCATTACAGTTGATTAAACTATACCTATATAGCTTGCATTCACACTTCATGAAAGCATTTACATAAAAACAAGAATATGTCTTTTAGATGTACATGGAAAGTATGCACATATGTGTGTCTAAATCTAACATAATACGCTTGCTTATAACAGTGACTGTTCCAATCTTTTTCCACATTTCCAGTGTATTACAATCTTAAAATATGACAGACTCACTCCTTATTGGCCCTTCGGGGTAGACTGGGTACCAGGCTAACCCATTAATAAGGTTGGACAGGCAAGGGCAGGGACTGCAGCCCTAGTAACTGGTTTAATTAGCATGGAAGGTCATTATTCTAACCCTTTGGCTGGAACAGCAATTATATAGATTCATAGATGTTAGGGTCAGAAGGGACCTCAATAGATCATCGAGTCCAACCCCCTGCATAGGCAGGAAAGAGTAAGAAGTTCTTCCTAATGTCTAGTCTGCTAGCTTGTGGCCATTATTTCTTGTAACCCCCTGGGGCGCCTTGGTGAGTAAAGCCTCACCAACTCCCTTCTGTGCCCCCATGATGAACTTACAGGCAGCCACAAGGTCGCCTCTCAACCTTCTCTTGCGGAGGCTGAAGAGGTCCAGGTGCCCTAGTCTCTCCTCATAGGGCTTGGTCTGCAAGCCCTTAACCATATGAGTGGCCCTTCTCTGGACCCTCTTCAGGTTATCCACATCCCTCTTGAAGTGCGGTGCCCAAAACTGCACGCAGTATTCCAACTGCGGTCTGACCAGCGCCCGATAGAGGGGAAGTATCACCTCCTTGGTTCTGTTTGTCATGCATCTGCTGATGCACGATAAAGTGCCATTAGCTTTTCTGATGACCATGCAGCAGTCATGTATCACAACTCATAGTTGGTCTAAGTCTCTCCAATGACCACCGTTCTATTCACACACAGTCCAAATGGTCAGGTCTTAAGCAGATGGGATTTATTCACTATCATGGACAAATCAAGAATTCATGTAAACATTTATGATGTCAAGACCCTAAATAATGCAAAAAGGCCCAGTAAAAAATTACGGCGGTACAGCACCTTCTCTGCTATGGTTAAAATGAATAATTATTTCTCATTTAAAGGCTGGTTATCATAAATGTCCTATAAGTCAGGCAGACTGCCTTGAAATTTTCTGTGTCTCGTGAAAGTGCAGGGAGACAATCAGTGATTTGGGATCATTTGATCAATGGGTTGATAGGATACAATATCTCCTGCTCAAAAAATCCTTAGAATTTAATACAGATCCTACCCACATTTCTGTGCATACCTGGGGCTCTACAGCTTCTAATAGCACCCAAAATGTTCTTACACTTCTCACTCAGCATCTCAAATACTGAATGCCATCCGCTGTTACACTGAGGAAGCAACACTGTTTAACTATCTACACAGACGTGTCTAAGTCTCATGTGCCAGTGTGCATGCACTAAATTGCAACTTTTTCCAGTAAGCCCAAAAATGGGAAGGGTGGTACCCTAAATCCATCTGTCCTCAAATCGTGTTCAAAGCTTTGCCACAATCTAATCTAATCCACATCCCAGATTCCCTCATATGACAATCGCAGGTCTTCTAAAATACCACTTATCATTCAATACAGCCAATACCTATTAAAGTAAATGCAGCTCAATCACACAATACAGTATGTTCAGACATCTGCTCTCCCAGGGTTTTTTTTCCTTCTAGAGTGGCCATTTTTACTTTGAAAAAGAATGGCCTGAATATCTGTACACTCATGGTTTCCCCTGGGAGAGAAGCAACTCCCCCAGGAGAAACCAAATGTCTGTACGTGGCTGATGTTAATACCCAGTGGCTACTGTTAGCTTGCAGAGCAGATTTATGTTTGATTTGGCATGTGGTTTTAGGGGAAGGACCTGGCTTTTAGGAGGTCTGCTACTGAAAATGTAGGTAGATAAGATACTCTTGGTTAACGAGGTTCTTCATCAGCGAGTATAATCCGATCTTCTGCCCTTAATCTTTTTGGTACTTTGTCTAGTTGTGTTTTAATGTGTTCCAAGAAACATGAAATCCACCATTTAAGAGATTATTCTGCAATCCAGTAAATAGCCCAACAGGAATATCAAAGATCACAATTTACCTTTCTTAATTTAAACACTGTAATCATGCTTGTATCTTATTGGAAACATAAAGAAAGGAGAGGAAGTTCAGATGGTACATCATCACAATACTTAAATTAATATTAAGGGCAAGAAAAAAATTAATGTATTAGCTCTTTTAATGTTAATCTTTGAAGTCATTTCATTCTCCTCTTGAATACTTTTGATATCTCATTTCCCAAGTTTTCTTGTGTCACCATTGCTACAGCATAAAATACACAGAAACTAATAAAAAAAAATATACCATGGAAAGCAAAGTTAAGCTACTAGCCTGGGACACAGAGGGCAAGGTTTAATTCCAGTGCTTTCTGGGCAAGTCACTTAGGGCACTGACAGGTGTGAGGGGGTGGGGGGGAAAAAGAGCAAAAACAAAACAAAATTTTTATTGCAAGAAACAGAGCGTTAATTGGACCTGGCTCTGCAGCATTTGTATAAATCAGGCACTTCAAATGGGCTTTTTTGGAAATTTTATCTAAAGCTGACACAATCATCCATGAATGACTTGTGCCCCTGGTGGCTGGCAGGGCACGGCAGCGGTGGGATGTGGCAAGCACCGACCAAAGGTCAACGACCACCCGCAGCCACTGCCGGCAAAGGGCAACGCCCCCCCCCCAGCCACTGCCGGCGGGGGGGGTAGCAGCCAGCGGGATTGTGGACCGCCTGCAGACGCTGCTGGCAGTGTCATCAGCAGGGTGGTGAGTGGCAACCGCCTGGAGGTGCCACCAACAGTGTCAGCGGCACCTTTTTGTAGGGGGTGCACCGCCACGCTTAGGGGTGCACATGCACCCCTGTACACCCTCTACGCGTTGCCCCTGCAATCATCTACAGGGAACCCCCGCTTAACACTGTTTCGCTTAGCACTATTTCACTATAATGCTCATTTTAAATTGATACCTGATTTCACTTAGCGCTCAGCTAGTTTCACTACAACATTTGCGGTCGCCATCTTGGGTCATTAAAAACAATTGCGGTCACCATTTTGGGTCGTCAAATACTTTCAGTTTCGCTTAACGCTTGTTTTTTCAGGAACCAATTAAGAGTGCTAAGCGGAGGTTGCCTGTATTAGATAAAAGTGCCATAAATGCCGCTGAAGAGCCCAATCTATATAGATGCTGCGCGAGCTGGGTCCAACTAATGCAATGCCTCTTTTGGGCATGTGCTAGGCTTGCTGCAGGGTTGTGCGGAGTTTGAAGTGCCATTTTTGGTGGGGTTTTTTAATGTCTGTAAGCAGCCTTAGCCTCTCTGAAAACATCCCCATGGCACAGTGCCTTGCTATACAAAGATCAATGCCAAAAAACCCCAAAAAACATCAGATTGGACACCTCGCAGTGGACGAAACCCTAACCTTGACTGCTACATTGACTACTTCGGGGAAAGAATGAGCAATGAAATAATCAGCAACACACGCCACCACAACAACCTCTCTCTACCAGAGAAAAGGGCCATAGAATCTCTAAGATCTAACCACCAAATAGTAATAAAACCAGCAGATAAAGGAGGAGCCATAGTCATCCTAAACCGTGAGGGTTACATAAAGGAAGCCAACAGACAGCTCTCTGACACCACCTACTACAAAGAACTACAAGAAGATCCTACTCCCCTTTTCACCAAAAAACTCAACAATACCATCAAATCATTTCCATCAAGATTACAAGAAAAA
>NW_005841888.1:4444094-4448556 GCF_000455745.1 Alligator sinensis
AAACATAGACCACCTTCCCAGCAACACACTCCTAGCCACCATGGACGTTACCAGCCTATACACCAACATCCCACACCAGGATGGCATCCATGCCTGCCTTACATATCTACAGGAACAAGATTACAACCCAGAATACAGACCCAAAGATATCACTGAGCTTATACACTTCATCCTCACACACAACAATTTCACTTTTAATAATCAACACTTCCTCCAGATGATGGGAACAGCTATGGGCACTAAAATGGCCCCACAGTATGCCAACCTTTTTATGAGCCACCTGGAAGAAGACTTCCTCAAGAACTGCACCATCAAACCCTTGCTGTACTTACGATATATCGATGACATCTTCATCATTTGGAGTGAGAACCTGGAATCTCTACTTGAGTTCCACCAGAAATTCAACAGTCACCATCCCTCCATCCGACTTTCTTTAGAATACTCCAACACCAACATCCCCTTTTTAGACACAAGGATCAGTATCCAGAAGGGTAAAATACAGACCACAGTATACAAGAAACCCACAGACCAACATACATATCTGCACAGAACCAGCAATCACCCGAAACACACCAAAAAAGCAGTGATATACAGCCAAGCCCTCAGATACCACCGCATCTGTACTGAAGAGAACACCCGGGATTGCCACCTCACCAATCTTAAAAAGGCTTTCACCCAGCAAGGACACTCCTCCAGAGAGGTAGATCGCACGTTTGAAAGAGCCACCTGGATACCACGTGAAGAACTGCTGCAGTACAGAAGAAAAACACCCACAAATCGCACACCGCTGGTTATGACCTATCACCCATCCCTTGAACCTGTACGGAAAATCCTCAAAAAATTGCAACCCATATTAGAAAAAGACCCTATTCTTAAAAAGATCTTCCCAGAGCCACCCATCCTAGCCTTCAGACAAGCACCGAACCTCGCCAACCTCATCACCAGAAGCAAACTTCCTCAACCCCAGAACACACCAAAAGGATCCAGACCGTGCCATGACAAGAAATGCAAAGCCTGCCCCCACATCTCCACCACCCCCACTATTACTACACCCCACAACAGAGCCATCAGCATCCCAGGATCTTCCAGCTGCACCTCCAGGAATGTAGTATACCTCATCCAATGCACCAAATGCCCTGATGGAAGATATGTAGGAGAGACCAGACAACAACTGCGCACCAGAATGAATGCACACCGGAAATCCATCAAAGACAGAAATACCCAATTACCGGTGGGGGCACATTTCTCACAGGAGGGCCACTCTCTCTCCAATCTCTCAGTCCTGATCCTCAAGGGAAATTTACACAACACATCCCAGAGACGAGCCTATGAGCTCCATTTCATCAACCTGCTGGATACTAGAGATCAGGGACTAAACATAGACATTGGATTTTTGATACATTATAATCTGCCTGGCAACTGACTCCCCAGCCCAGCCCAGCCTCTGGCTTCTTTACTTTTCATTCCATCCAGGAAGAGCACACACCAAATGCTGCAGCTTCCTGAGCCTGACGAAGGGTTTTTGAACCCGAAAGCTTGCTTAATAACTATTCTCCAACCATATGGGTTGGTCTAATAAAAGATATCAAATTCACCCAAGGAACCTTGTCTTGCTATACAAAGATATCTAACCTAGGTCTACGCAAGCTAGCTCACATACTGGAACCTCTATATGGTACAAGACAGTACCATGCAGAGAAAATCCTGTCAACTTGCCATGTCTGAGCTCCTGAAAAAGAAACGGTATCACTCAATTTGCTCAGGTATAATTCCTTAATGTTTTTTGAGCCATATACCACATTTTCTGGCATATGCAACACATGCATTCGAAACGTGTATGATAACTATGTTTCTGGTCCTAAGTTCTTACATTACACACAAAATGACCAAGGTTTTTTTTGTTTAGAATATATAGGTTGCATATGACTCCTGCATTTCCCATAGTTGAAGCCATGAAAATTTAAACACAAGATCAGAACATTGATTCATCTACTGTTTCCATAGAGGTAACTATGATACATTACAGAGAAAGTGGGGCAATAAAGACTATAGGAAATAATTATGTAATGGCCTGCCCATAAGGGATATTTCTTTCTAACATTCATCAGCTGGTGGCTGAATTATGCCTTAAGGCATGAGGATCTGCCTCCCTTTTGGAATGTCCCCCCATGATATTGTATTGTAAACGATGAATGGTCTCCTTATACATGAAAATACCCAATACTTTTTGCAATCATACTAGAACTTAGTGACTCAATGATATCTTGTCATAAAAGTTTCCTTATTTTTGATTCTTGCCATTGACCATCTCCTTATTCTTGATTATTTGAAGCTCTTTGGGAGAGATGACATATTTTTGCTTAACATATAATACCCAAAACCCATTCAATTTAGGGTTGAATAAACTCATAATCCTCATTATGTGGTCTCCTGTAGCTCTGCCAGTGTAATTGGGGAATCTTATTTCTAAGGTTAAAAAGAAGCACAAAACTGCAAACTCTTTTTGAAAGCCTGCATAATAATAATAAAAGTAAAGAAAGACATAAATGTCATTTATTTTTCTTTGCATGTCATATTAAAGAAAGTTAATAACAAAAATAAAACAACAAATTAACTGCTTTATTCTAAATTTCATATAATCATAACTTAGTTTAATTCAGATAAAAAAAACAAACATCAAAATAACATTGCCATAATTCAATAAAGAACAGTGAGGGCTCATAATACATTAACATCACAGGTAAATTGAAACAGTGTTCCCTTTGATTTTAGGCTTGAGTTCAGGAAAGAGAAATCCCAATGCTTCAAAATCATGCACCATGTATAATCTTTGCCAAGTTGGACAAAAATCTTTCAAGTATTTACTATTATTAATTATATTTGCAGCAAAAAGAAGAACTGAATACAAATCAAAACTAAAACCACAGCGTCAAATGGAAATCACGGAGCATCTGGAGCTCAATCTCCTTAAAATTTAAGAGTGCATATTCAGGTGTATATTTTAGCCATCTCCGATTACTAAAAATTACATTAATTAAATTTAAAAATGTTGAAAACAAAACTTACTCAGATACATGCTCAGCAGTTGGGCAACCTAGGGAAACTGGAATAAAAATAATTTATATTAATATACATCTTTAAAAAAAATCACAATACCTTAACATTTAATCTGGAATGTTACTGACCAACAGCAACTACTAATGTGGTTCATCTAAATCTTACATTAAGAAGGATACTCCATGTACTTACCATTCTCTATAATAACTTGGCAAGTGTGAGTATGGCTTTCACTCAAATGCGTGGCCATGTTATCTAAGCCAGAAACATCAGTTAGGAAATCACAATTAAGACATACTACAGTCACACCCCTGGAGAGGAAAAAGTAAAAAAGAGTGAATAGCTCAATGCTATTAAAGGTTCCCCTCCCATTTTCACAATAGTTCTGGCCTATGGAAACTTAGATAATACAAAGGGCCAGTGAATATAATTTTATATTCCTATACGATTATAGAATGGCCTTAAGCTCACAAAGATATTCTTCCTTTTTATTTGTACTGCAGTAGCACCTGGATATTCCCACCCACAAGTTGGTGAAAAAGAAAAGCAAATAGCTGTTCTTATATGCTGCTAAATCAGGGGCAGGCAATTATTTTGGGTGGAGAGCCGCTTACCGAGTTTTGGCAAGCTGTTGAGGGCTGCATGGGTAGCCCCACCCCTTGACAGGTGCCTTGCCCCTGGTCACCATTTTGGGACTGGAAATCCTGACCCTAACCTCTGACCTTTGCCACCGGAAGTCCCTCCCCTTGCCCCTGGAAGTACTCCTTTGGGGAAAAGGGTTTGCCATCTTAGGGAAAAAAAAAACAAATTACATACTAAAAATCAAACACCCATAATAATATATTTTAATTTAATTTTAAAAATATTTTTGTCCCGATTCGTGTGCGTTCATTCTGTATATGCAGTGACTGCATATGGGGTTTTGTGGGGATGGGTGGATGCATGTGTATGGGTACGCATGTGGGTATGGAAGCCATGTAGTGCAGAGTGGCCGGCCAGTGGGTGGACAGGGAAGTGGGGAAAATGGTAGGGGTGGGGGGTGCAAACAGGAGCACGGGGCCTGCACCAATGTCCTGGGGCCAGCGCTGGCAGGGCCCAGATTGGAGCAATAGGCGTGCGGGGTGTGGGCTGGCAGGGGTCTGTGGAGCTGGGCTGGGCTGCACCAACAGGAAGAGGGGGGAACTGACCCAGTTCCATACAGCCCCTTCTGGGTGGGACCCCATGCTCCTGCTGCCCTACTCTGGGCCCCACCAGCACTGGCCCTGGGACACTGGCGCAGGCTGTGCTCCCACTGGCTCCCGTGTGCCTTCTCAATCCCAGTGTCCCCACCCCAGCCCCATGGTAGAGGTGAGGACCAGCACGCAGCCCTGACCCCATGTGCCCCATCCTCGCCAGGATCAAACTG
>NW_005841889.1:0-12204 GCF_000455745.1 Alligator sinensis
CCCTACACCATGCTCCATGCCTTGTGGGTGTTATGATAATATTATCACCTCTGTTAGGGCCTTGGTCTCCTTGGCCTCTGCCCTTTAACCTTGCTAAGCCTTTTAGCATAAGCCCACTGTGTTGGACCTGGCTTTGAGGCACTGGTTTTGATCTGTCAGCTGCAGTCATTGGGCCTCTGGCCCTTGTATGCTGGGCCCTGGCCCCTGTGTGGCTGTACCCCTTTGGCACCAGGCCCCTGGCCCCTGTGTGGCCCTAATATAGCATTGTGCCCACTCTGGGTTCAACAGTCTCTCATGACTGTGTCCCTCTCAGCCAGCGGGCTCTTAGCTCCTGTGTGGCTGCACCCCACTTGGTCATTGGGCCCCTGTCCCCTGTCTGGCTCTGCAGCTTTGCACTATGCCACTCTCTGGGCTCAACAGAAGCTCAAACCTTGAGCCTGCCCCTGACAGGGCTGAAGGCGATTATGTACCCTTTGGGCACTAATGGGACCTCTGCAAGCTCCCTTTACAATCCCAACCCAAACCACCAGATTAAACCGTAACATAAGCCATAAGCCCCTGGGCTATAACAGAAACACGTACAACAGAAGCACCTCTCTGCCCCTTTAATTTTCCTTATCTCCCAGCAGGTATACCTTCCAGCCTGGGGCTATACCCTAACCTATACACTAAGCCTTTTTGGGCTCTTGGACCCTCTGGTCCTGCACACAGACCCTCTTCCGGGCTCCCGGACTTCCTGGAGCTCCTCACTTATAGTTGCTGGGGGCACAAACTGCCTGACCATGCAGGCTCTGGGCTTATATAGCTCAAGCCTGAGCCCTCTTTCAGTCAGGTGAGTTCCTCATTAGCTTCCCCTTGACACTTACAGACAGCCTCTCAGGGTGCTTGTCCTTTTGAAGGAGCAGGCACATCCTAGTGCCCTGCAACAAGGGTGAAAGCTGGTGGCATGAAGGTAGCGGTGGTAGTTGGTACGTTTCAAATACAATGTGGTGGTGATGTAGCTACTGTAAACCTTTGCTGTAGTGTCTAGGAAATGAATCTCCTATGTGGAGTTTTCCAGAATTATTTTGATGGAGGAGTGGAAGTAGTTAAAGTCTTGGTGAAATTTCTCTAGAGATTCTTTCCCATGTGTCCATATTATGAAAATGTCATTGATGTATTTATGGTATACCAGGGGGATGAGAGGGCAGCTGCGGAGGAAATGAACTTCAAGGTTTGTCAAATACATTGGCGGGGGCTGGGGAAGGGGGAAATGCATATATGTGCCCATAGCAGTGTCATTTCTTTGTAGATATAGGGAGTCCCCAAATCTGAAATAGCTGTGTGTGAAGTCAAATAGGGAGACAGTAGAAACGAGTTTTCTTGTCTTTATGGTTTTTAATCTGTCCACATGAGGGATGTTGCTGTACAGAGGCACAACATCCATGGTATACAATATGATGTTTGCTAGAAGCTTGCCAATGGTATAAGACCACATGACAATGCAACCACTCTGCCTAGGCAAATAAAATATACATTTCGGGTTTATAAGGCATTTAATTTAAAAAGCACTCTTTTATGTATTTTATTGTGTCACTGGATTTTTGTGGCCTTTTATAATATCTAAATTTAACTATACTGTTACATCCTTAAATTGCACTTATGTGGAGCATATGAAAATAATTACAAATTATAAAGTCGTAGTGGACAGTTGATTATATAGATCAGTGTGGGTACTAGTTATATATGTAATGTGATGAAAACTTTGCAGCAGTTGTGCAGGAACATCATTGTATCCATTTCCAAATATTTTTTCTTTCTAATGCATTGTTGATTACTTTCTGCCAGCTACAAAGTCACTCAGCTGTTTAATTCATTCATAGCATCCAAGACAGCTACAAGTTACGTTGGCCAATTTATATATTTTTTTTATTTGTGATAGTGGTTTGAAAATAGTAAAGGAAATGTGTAACAGTGGAATATGAAACTATAAGTTAGGTTCCAGAGAATGCTCCCTCAAGAAAATTTAGATTTGACATATAAAACACTGCAGTTGTATGTATGGAAGAAATCACCGGACTTCCTGGAGCTCCTCACTTATAGTTGCTGGGGGCACAAACTGCCTGACCATGCAGGCTCTGGGCTTATATAGCTCAAGCCTGAGCCCTCTTTCAGTCAGGTGAGTTCCTCATTAGCTTCCCCTTGACACTTACAGACAGCCTCTCAGGGTGCTTGTCCTTTTGAAGGAGCAGGCACATCCTAGTGCCCTGCAACAAGGGTGAAAGCTGGTGGCATGAAGGTAGCGGTGGTAGTTGGTACGTTTCAAATACAATGTGGTGGTGATGTAGCTACTGTAAACCTTTGCTGTAGTGTCTAGGAAATGAATCTCCTATGTGGAGTTTTCCAGAATTATTTTGATGGAGGAGTGGAAGTAGTTAAAGTCTTGGTGAAATTTCTCTAGAGATTCTTTCCCATGTGTCCATATTATGAAAATGTCATTGATGTATTTATGGTATACCAGGGGGATGAGAGGGCAGCTGCGGAGGAAATGAACTTCAAGGTTTGTCAAATACATTGGCGGGGGCTGGGGAAGGGGGAAATGCATATATGTGCCCATAGCAGTGTCATTTCTTTGTAGATATAGGGAGTCCCCAAATCTGAAATAGCTGTGTGTGAAGTCAAATAGGGAGACAGTAGAAACGAGTTTTCTTGTCTTTATGGTTTTTAATCTGTCCACATGAGGGATGTTGCTGTACAGAGGCACAACATCCATGGTATACAATATGATGTTTGCTAGAAGCTTGCCAATGGTATAAGACCACATGACAATGCAACCACTCTGCCTAGGCAAATAAAATATACATTTCGGGTTTATAAGGCATTTAATTTAAAAAGCACTCTTTTATGTATTTTATTGTGTCACTGGATTTTTGTGGCCTTTTATAATATCTAAATTTAACTATACTGTTACATCCTTAAATTGCACTTATGTGGAGCATATGAAAATAATTACAAATTATAAAGTCGTAGTGGACAGTTGATTATATAGATCAGTGTGGGTACTAGTTATATATGTAATGTGATGAAAACTTTGCAGCAGTTGTGCAGGAACATCATTGTATCCATTTCCAAATATTTTTTCTTTCTAATGCATTGTTGATTACTTTCTGCCAGCTACAAAGTCACTCAGCTGTTTAATTCATTCATAGCATCCAAGACAGCTACAAGTTACGTTGGCCAATTTATATATTTTTTTTATTTGTGATAGTGGTTTGAAAATAGTAAAGGAAATGTGTAACAGTGGAATATGAAACTATAAGTTAGGTTCCAGAGAATGCTCCCTCAAGAAAATTTAGATTTGACATATAAAACACTGCAGTTGTATGTATGGAAGAAATCACTTGCCATAAAGTTAACTTTGTATTAACTGAAGGTTTCTGTAATGTCTTAAGTTTTTTGCTATTTATTCTAATTGACCCAGGGCCCTGATGTAATGAAGTCTTCTCTTTTCTGCTGTAATTTTCTTAGCAAGTCTGACAGATGTAGTACAATGTGGAAGACCTGCAATTCTAAGGAATATTTTGCTGGCATTTTTAAATTAAACCTTTTGGAAATTAATTTGAATTTACCATATACCTTTACATAAAATATAAAGGAAATCAGGGAAAAAATCAGAATTATTATATGCTGTGTTGTACTATAAGCAAATATTCTTGGGTCTAATAATGACCTGAAATAAGTTTCAGGAAGAAACTTACAACAACTTGGATTCAGTTTTCCAAGTTTATATGTAATAGTCTGTACTACAGTTATATGAACCAAACTTCAAATAAATTTGACACTAAGGTCAACTGGAAGTCAAAGGATATACATATAGTCTGTTATCTGGCTACCACTTACCTTTTACTGGCAGCTGAAGTAGTTTTTGGTGGGTAGTTTGTATGTCTACATGAGATGCTTTACTGAACATTAAACTAATCTAATACACAGGAAAGCATTACTGTTTACACGTGCACAGCAATTATTGCACAGTAGATGAGTCTAATGCGCCATTTTCCAGTACTTATAGATACAGGTACTAGAAATTGGCGCAATAAACTAATGCGCTGAAGCACATGTGTAGAGGCTGACCAGGAGCAAATTTCTCCTGGTCAGCCTAGGCAGTAGGGCCTACAGAGGCTCAAGAGCTATCCTGACTTGGTGGGATGCTACGTCCCAGCCCCATGGAAATCAGGACCAGTCCTGATCTCCACATGGCTGGGAGAGCTTTCCTGGCAGCCAGTCAGCTGCCTCTGCCTCCAGAGGTGGATTAAGAGTTATTTGGGCCTTGAGCAAACACAGAATTGGAGGCCTGTTTTAGAGGGGCACAGATATATTGGTCACATAAAAGACTGGTACTGATAAAAGGAGAATTAACATTATTGGCTATTGGCCTTTTTTTGGTGGATGTAGCCAATAATGTCACAGATAAATCCCACATGCATGTATGCAGGCATCATGCACACAGCTTGGAATGTAGCTGGGAAGCTTGGAGAGCAGTATCCTTCTGGTAAGTCGGGGAGTGGGGGGAGAAGATGTGGAGGGAAGGGAAGGGAAGGGGCATGAGTGGGGCAGATTGACACCCCCACAGTGAGGGAGGGAGTGCAGAAAGGGCAGAGGCAGGGGCAGGGGCAGGCACTGCCTAGCCAGGGCAGTAAATGGAGCTGTGGGAGGCTCATCTGGGAGGGCTAGGGGATGGGGAGGTGGGGTTGGTTCCACACTGTTGTGTGCAATCCCAGGCAGCAGCAGTGGCGCTGGGACGGGTGGCTCTGGGGAAATACTTTCAGTCAGTATTCAGTAAGAAAACATACCTTTGTATAGGGACCAAATACAAATAATGTATCACTTATTCAGCATTTCATACCAAACCATTTTACATTGGAAGAACATACCACATTGCTGAAGCATATTAAACTTAATAATACACTGCTTAAATTTCAGTTGAATGCCACATCACATTAGTCACTTAGAAACAGCCATTCCTCAATCTAGCTACTGTATTTCCATGCAGATATGCATTTCTGTCTAAGATTACCTTACATAAATCCACAAGATGTGCTAATTTTCATTTGGATTTGCACAGTACTTCTAGTTTATGTATTGACATACAATTTATAAATAGAAAGACCTCAGTGAAATGATGGGAGGTATTTTAATAAATAATAGAGGACTGTGTGTGCCTAACTCCATTTTATTGCTTAAGATGTGGAATCAGCTTCAAACTAACACACCAGGTTTTTATTTTTTCTCCATTAATCTGGCAGTATACCCCTGCTGGAAATATCACTATCACTCCTTAGGTCTATCGTGTTATTTAACTGTTGCTGATTAACTCTGACACTGTTGTGTTTTTCATTGTATTAACCTTTCCTTCCATGCATTAGAATGATAAAACATCAGTGATTTAAACTAAGCTCCCAAGTCTATTGGAGTAGGCCTCATGAACCAGTGGTAGTGTTTCTTTTTACGTCTGTGGGCTATATATCCTGTTCCCTAGTCAACTTGATTTGGGAATGATTTAGAGGTGATATCGACACTCTAGCAGGAGGCATTTGTGGCACTAAATGTATGGCCTCTTCCAGCTAGGAGGAAAGTGTTTCTCTGTTGGGAGCCTTTTCTCCTGTCTTCTTGCCAGGGATATGCCTAAAGAAGAGAGCATCTCTAATGGATCTGGCATGTCAGAGGGGTATTTTCACCTGGGTGTGATAAAAAGGATATTTGAGAATGAGGGAGTCCTTAGTGAAGATAGAAGCTAAAACCTCAAACTCTCCAACTCCATGGATTCCTAGCTTCAGACTGGAGTTGTCTCTGATTTCAGGTGCTCCATTTTTCATATTTTCAGTTACTGTTTTGTGAAACTTTTGTTTTATATGGCTTTTTCCTTGTTGCTAAAATACAACTGTGTACACGTTTTCTTTATTTTGCATGTCTGTCATGTCTTTAGAAATCTGTTGAATCCTTACTTATTTTTCATGGATGGATACCATCCTGTCTTAGCCATGACCATGGGGGACTGGTGCCACCTGAGTCGGGGGCATGTGCCCCTCCCAGTGGCCAGTCAGCGACCAGGGGGAGGAGGAGGTCCCTGTGACTGATCTTGCCGACCAGGAAATGCAAGCGGCATGACTGGAAGCAGCCACGGCGCTCCCAGAAGTGCCAGCAGCACTTCATCTGGCACCCCCACTCCCTGACTGGTGCTTGCAGGGGGGGCACCGGCACTCCCGCCTGCCCCTACTTCCCGTTGCCTAAGCAGGGAGCACTGGCAGGGTGCGCCAGCACTTTCAGGGGGGTGCACATGTGTCCCTGTGCACCCCCTAAGCGTCACCACTGGCCATGACCTGTGTTCTGTATACACACACTTTTGATTTCATAAATCTGTCTTGAAAATTACAAGATGATGAGCCAAATTTATAGTTAATTTCTAACACAGTTAAGCTTGAATAAAAAACAAATACAGAAAACATGCTTGTAGTAGTATTGTAGCAAGCTACATAAAAATATAAGTGTGCTAAGAAACTGGTCACATTGGGGCTGAGGGTTTCAGAAAAGGAAATTAATAGGGAAATTGCATAGCACACTTGTAGCTTTTGGTTCACTGAGTGCCTTGTTATATTTCACAGTTCTGTTCCCCATTTTAGTAAATATCGCTGTTGTTAAGCATGAAGCTGTTAAGCTCTTACCTTCGATTCTGAAGCTCCCTTCATGAAAACCTAACATTCTTATACCATTACTTCATCTGTATCAAGTTCTCTGATAGCCAACCAAATTGCTATCCGGGGTACCCTATAAAAGTAAAGGGTATAACGCTTCCTAATGGCCTGCCTAGGTTGAGCAGCGTTTATATCATGATGGTTTCCATTTCCATTTAATGCAATAACTTACTCTTCTGATTGAGAGGGAGACACTGGGGAGTGCTGGAAATATTGCAAAATAGACTAGAAAGGTTTAAAGTAAATGATTGCATCTCAACAGGTAGTTTCATCAATAGTAACAGTACTATGCAAAAGAGATGCTTTTACTACAACAAGAACTAGGGAAAACAAGGTTACATACAGATCATTTCAGAATATATTGAAAGCTAAAGGAAAGTAACACCAAGCACAGAGTGTTTGTTCTTTGTGGAAAAAATCTGACAATAAAAATGTTGGTTTTCTTATCTTTGCTTTCTAAATACTATTGTGAAAATTCTTTGATATTATTTGGAAATGGTTGCATGGACAGATTTAAGTTACTGACAGTCCAAAGTCTATTCCAGACATTTAGCCTTAAGGAATTTTCATTTTAGCAAAATTTTTTATGATGCAATTATTATTTTACAAAATGATGTTTCCTGCTTGCTTGTAAGCTAATTTACACCTGCACACAGGTGTATAATTTTGGTACGTATAGAGCTGCATGTGAAGTTGAAGAGTCTAATTTATGGTGTATCAAACCCTTCTGAAGTATCTCAGCTCCAACTACTGGGAACTTTATCTCATTAAATAGGATGCATCTCCAGGGCCAAATTTTGAGCCAAATTGTAACTTTACAATAGACCTCAACTAAAGAGTTGTGCTAAGAGCCCTAAGAATAGAGGGAGAATAAACGGGTGACATGATTCTTTTCTGTGCTTGGTTTGGAATGAAATTAGCTCTTTCTTTTGGAGCATCTTACTGCCTCCATATTTCCCTGCTGGCTCAAAGCAAGGAATATCAATCAAGCAGCCATTTCTCTTTGTGCTGCAATGGGAGTCAGTCCCAGAAGGGAAAAGAAATGGGTATAAGAAGGGCCTTATTCTCATTAAGGGAGACATTGTGTGGTTCCACTGAAGTGAATGAGATTCTTTCGTGAAAGCGAGGGTGACAAAGCTGGCCCTCAGTGAGGAACCATTGCTGGATCTTTTTATGTAATCGTTACTGAGGCTTTAATCCTGCAGAGGATAAAAGTGGATGCATATAACTTTCTGACAGTTAAGCCGACTTAACTTTTTAAAGTTGACTTAACTATCAGAGTGTACACATGTATATGGAGCAGAGTCAACTTAAATGCAGCACAAAATAATATACCTCTGAGGTGTATTATCTAGAGTTGCATTACTTAAATTGACTTAGCTCACAAGATGGCAGCCACAATGCCAATGAGCTGTACATGTGTATGCTCCAATGTGGCTTAACTTCAGATGACTTAGTTAAGTCACCATATTTTAAGTTGATTTGGTATGCATGTACACGCAATGTTAAGAATTTAAAAACAGCACATATGTATAACTAAGCATCTTAAGAGTCATTAGTCCTAACTGACTTCAGGAGGACTACTGATTCTTAAGGTGCTTATTTATACATGTGTACTGTGTTTAAATTAGGACCTGAGTGCAAAGGAGAAAGAATTCCAAAGGCTTCTAGCAATTCTAATATTATAAAAGCCTAAGTCTGTCGTGGGGAGGGGCAGATCGAGGTCCCTGCGGTGAGGGAGGAAGTGGGGCTGGGGTGGGTGCATGGGACAGAGCCACGAGTGGTCTGTCTGTTGAAGGGTGTGCGGGGTGCAGCTCCCACCTTGTATGCACCCTGGAAGGGCATGGGGGTGGCGGTGTTCCCAGATCTGCACGTGGGGCAGGGTGCGCTGTTGCTGTGGCCTGGGGCTGGGGGCTATACTAGGCTGTTTCCAGCAGGGGTGTTGGCCTGGAGCTGTGCTCAGGGCAGAGAGTGGTGGTGCTGGGAGGGGACTATGTGGGGGGCTACGCAAATTTTGGGGTGGCGGTAGCACTCCCCATAGCCCCTGCCCAGCTCTGCCACCTGCTCTAAGCACAGCCTGGCCCAGTCCCCTGCTAGGAACCACCTGGCACAGCCCCGACCCCAGCCCTCAGCGACAGCCTGCCCTGCCCCATGCACAGATCTGGAGACACACACCAGATCAGTATCGGCCGATATGGCTCCTTAAAAATCGGCCCCAAAAAGTCTGTCGGTGCACCCCTAATAACACCTGTAAATGGCCTGTCTTTAATATAATGATACGCACGGTGCCTCAATAGTAATTGAATCCCATGTTTAAAATCTTTTTCTATTACACTATAATCATCATACATCATTTTCTATGGATGTTATGCACAGTAATGAGACAGGGCTTTCCATAGTTCTTAAGAACATAGGGAGGGCTATATAATAATCCATGTAACCCTGTATCCTCTCTATGACAATGGGAAATCATAGATGCCTTAGAAGAAGAGTACAGGGCATGTCTAGTATAATCTATCCCCTCTCATACCTTCCCTAGTGCCAACCATCATTGGTTTAGGAGTGTCAGAGGATAGATTCCTGACTGTTCTGTTTCATAGCTATCAATGAACCCGTCTTCCATGATTTGTCTAAACACTTATTACACCTGTTTATATTGTCTGCCTCTACAGTCTCCTGTGGCAATGATGTGCTGTGTAAAAGAGTACTTCCTCAAGTTCATTTTAAACCTGTTTCCTATTAACTTCAGGGAGTGCCTCCTAGTTCTTATAAGCCAAGTAACTGAAGGCTTTATCAACTTCTCTAGATTAAATGTGTATAAACTTAGTCTAGCTCTTTTGTTAGCACATGCAGTGTAATAAATGGTAGTACAAAGTGCCATATGTATCTCTTAAAGTTAGGGAAATATGTGTATAGTATATTGTCTAATTTAAGACACTGTGTGCATCATATCATAAAGACTGTCCTGTTGTATAAGCATGAAGAGGCAGAGCTTAGGTGGTCTACACAGCTTTAATTTGTTCCCTTCTCATTCTTTGTACTAAGCAAGGACATCTTGCAATCATGGTGCAGAGATTGTATTTTTAGCTGGATATTCTGTATACATTATATATACCCCAGGCATAGAAAATACAGCTAGTAATAGTTTCCATATTTTTAAAAAATAGAAGGTCCAGACAAAATTGGGATCCAAGAAAGGAAATAAATATACTGTCAAATCTGTACTTTAACCAAACCTATTAAGCAAGGAAAAATCACTTCATGTTATTATGCACCATTATATTAGAAGGTAGAAATCCTAAGTAATGACCAAAAATGTGTAAAGTATCTTACTAATCAACTTCTAATATACTATTAGGTGATATAAGCCATCTATAAACCCTTATACTGTGTAAAAGGAGACATTGCACAAAAGGACACATTGTATTGCAAAAGATTTAGCAAAACATCTTCCCTGGTATTGCAAGGAAAAAGTCAACAAGTGAAAAACAGAAGAAGTTAGTTTTGTTGGCTGCTTTTAGTCATTGATAGAGTCTTGTGTGTTGCAGTATTTCCTTAATAGAGTTTTGACAGTAATTCTGCTTGCTGCTATATGTTCTCAGCACATATAAAGGTCCTCCACCAAAAAGTAACTTTGGACCTGGTGCTCTGTTTCTCTGCACCTAGAGCAGTCATTTCTAACAGTGCAAAGTAAAATATAAAATGCTCCCAAAATGCAATGGTATGTGAGTGCAAGGTGCAGAGGCCAACTGAGAAGCAGACTTTTTTGTTTTGATTAGATGAAAATGGAGGCGTCAGATCACCTTTCTACAAAAGTCCTGTTGAAAATGTATCCTGCAAACTGCGGAGTTGGATTCAGATTGTGGGAAAATCCACTGAATGCTGTGGTACCTTTAACACACAGAATTCTCTCTCAGTGCCTCTAAGCAGACAATATTATGGCAGAAAGAAGCGGTACAAATTTGAGCCAGGGCTTTTTGCCTCAGTGCACTTGTCCAGACATACACTTTGGCATGGGGCATATTGTGCCACTTGGGGCAAAATAACCCTGCCTGACTTCTCCCAGCCAGGGGTAACTAGAGGCTGGGGCCAGCACCTGTACTGGCCCCAGTAGTATAAAAAGCTGCCCTGGCAAGCTCCTGAAGCTGCTTGCTCTCAGGAGCTTCTGGGGTCATTAGTCCCACATGGGGTTCCTAGTTAGCCAGGTGGACCTTAGGGCCCACAGTATAAGTGTTACAAATAGACAGGAGCTTCTGGGGCCCGGCCCCTTGGTACCTGGAGACACCACCCCTTGTGCCAGCTGGCCTGTTGAAGCAGCCCTGAGTGTTCCCTGCACCCTCTACCCACTGCAGCAGTCTGGTAGTGGGGGCTGCAGCCTGGCTGTCACCTGCAACAGCATGTGGACCCAAGGCTGCATGCCTGCCAGACCTGGATGGGGACTGGATGGCCATTAGAGGCATCTGCACCTCTGGGCCATCTGTCAGTGGGCTGTGGTCACACAGTTGGCCTTTGTTCAGCACTGCTGCCATTTGTGCCACAGCCCAGTCATCTGGGCAGCTATCACCCAGAAGATGTTCTCAGTGTGGTGCCAGCTCTGAATAGGCTTCTTTGCCTGGGTCCTGCCACTTGGCTCACTAGCAGGAATTCTGGTGGTCCCTATTTAAAAACTGCAAAATCCCTGTTAAACAAAACAATCCTAAGTTACTCTTTAAAATACCCCCAAATCCATGTTCTTCCACAAGTAAAACAAAACACCACTATAAACACACACACACACACACACACACACACTTTTTTGAAAGAAAGAGATCAAATCAGTTGGGCAATATTTTATTGATATATTGACAATTTTGAAGGATTTTCATAGACATTAGGGGCTAGAAGGGACCTTATGAGATCAAGTCCAGTCCCTCTGCCAGAGGCAGGAAGTCTGCAGGGATCAAATGATCCCAGCAAGATAAACATCCAAATGCCTTTTGAATGAGTCCAGAGAAGGTGCTTGTACCACCTCTGGGAGGAGTTTGTTCCAGACCTTGGACACTCAGACTGTAAAGAAGTTTTTCCCTTATATCGAGTCTGAATTGGCCTTCTAGAAGTTTGTGGCTGTTAGACCTAGTTATCTCTTGGAGCTTACAAGTGCCTCCATCATCATAATAAAATAAATCCTAAATATCTAGATGTTTTGATGTTTGTTTTTGGTTTCCTTATCACATGGTGTGTGTGTGTGTGTGTGTGTGTGTGTGTGTGTGTGTGTGTGACAGGGTGATGTTGGGTTTGCAGGAGAGAGGGGAGTGGGGGGACGTGGGTGGGTTTGTGGGTGGGTGTGGAGGGATGTGGTGGAATGGGAGTCAGTGTGTGGGTAGGTAGGGGACTGTGGTTGTGGGGAGACTGTGTGGGGTGGCTGCTTAGAAGGGGTATCATAGTATCATAGTAGCTAGGGTCAGGAGGGACCTGAACAGATCATCTAGCCTGACCC
>NW_005841889.1:12282-12510 GCF_000455745.1 Alligator sinensis
GAGGACCACTTCCCTGGGAAGTTGGTTCCAGATTTTGGCCACCCTAACTGTAAAATATTGCCTTCTGATCTCTAACCTAAACCTCTTCTCCATCAGCTTATGACCATTGTTCCTTGTCACCCCAGGTGGTGCTGGGGAGAAAAGAGCTCTGCCTATTTGCTGTTGATCCCCCTTGATGAGCTTGTAGGCAGCCACCAGGTCCCCCCTCAGCCTCCTCTTGCTGAGGCT
>NW_005841889.1:13998-24500 GCF_000455745.1 Alligator sinensis
GTCCTGCCCCCCACCCCCATCTCCAGCCACCCGCTCATTCTCCTGCTCATCTCCAGCCTCTGGAGGTTGGAGACAAGTAGGGGAATGAGCAGGAGGCTGGAGAGGAGCAGGGGAACAACCAGGAGGCTGGAGATGAGCTAGAGCCATTCCCCTGCTCGTCTCCAGCCTCCTGCTCATTCTCCTGCTCTTTTCAGCCCCCTGTTGAGCTCCTGCTCATCTCTAGCCTCCTGAGGGTGGAGATGAGCAGGAGACTAAGCACGGGGCTGGAGATGAGCAGGGGAATATTTCCAGGGGCTCGTCTCCATCCCCCTTCTCCAGGGGCTTGTCTCTACCCCCAGCCATCACTACCCTACCTGGCCCCAGCCTCCCGGCACTCAAAAAACAAGAAGAAGAAAAAAAGCCCTGCACTCACCGGCTGTAACAGCAGCTGTTGGGGCAACTGGGGAGTCATGGCAGAGCCCTCTCATGCTGCACGGGGTGGGTGGGGCAGTGGGGACCGGCCCCAGTTGCCTGGCACCTGCACTTCCACTGCCCCATTGCGCAAGTGCAGCGTGGCTTAGCAGAGCGCTACACAGTGTCTGGAAGCTGGGGTGGCTCCATCTATCACCCAGAGCCTGGTACCACTCAGCCCGAGTGGCCCCAGCTCCCAGACACTGTGGGGAGCTGCACTACACCTGTACCATTTTTTTTTTTCTTTTTGAGTGGCAGGAGGCTGGGGTGAGGCAGGGCAGCCAGCGGGGAGCTGGGAGCAGGTGGAACAGCGATCAGGGGTCTGAGAGAGTGAGCAGGGGATGAGGATGGGTGGGGGAGTGAACATGGGCTGGGACTGAGCAGGGATCCCCACATGGTCCCCTCCTCCCTTTTCCAGCCTCCTCCACTCCCTACTTACCTGGCATAGAACCCAGGTCAGTCGCTGCAGCCTGCACTGCTGCTTGGCCTGCACAGGCCTGGAGCAGGGGCCAGCCATTGAGATGCTCTGGCTGTCTACCGGTGTCTCTGTGGAGGACCCAAGCCTCCAGTTGCCTCAGGGCATGGTCTGGGACTGTGCCTTGCCCCACTGTTTTGCAGTGCATTTTTTTTTTGACCCCTGCATATCCAGGGGCCTAATTTTGCCCCCACACTGCAAATTTGCAGCATGGGGAACTTTTTTGTTCCCAGATGTGCCTCTTTCAGCATCTCAAATGGGTTTGAGACACTGCAAGAGGCATGTGTGCTCTTGTCTGGATGCGCCCATAATGGGAAGAAAGGAGTAGTTTTAATGACCAAATTGCCACAGCATACTATTGTTTATATAGCAAATATAGTGTATAACTTTATATTTTAGTATTATTATTGTTGTTATTATTATGATTAAGCCTTCTGCAAAAGCAACTGGGAATTTTCCAGTGATCCTTATGGGCACTGGAAAATATCCTGTTCATCTGCCAAAAAAGGATTAGTGTGTAGATCTCATTAGGAATTTGCACATGACTTTATTATTATATAGATAAAAGGGAGCAAATTCCTTAGAATCAAAAGAAAGTCAAAGAAAATAATATCTAAGAATCCAAGTAGGTAGAAAGTAGAAAACAGTTTTTAGAGTTTGAAATGACAGTGGTTGACTATGTTGAGTATGTGACAAGAAAATTTTGCTCCACTGCATCGAAGTGTATGTTCAACATGCAAGAAACAGAAGACCTGGGAATATTGTAAATAGCATTTGTAGTAAAGGATGAGGAAGTTTTGAAACAATTAGTGTAAGTTGAACACAGTATTCAAGTAAAAAGTGTAATTATGTTAAAATCATTCCAATTTCATTAAAAGTATCTGGGAATTATTGTGTTTACTTAATTCTTTTGTAGAAATCAAAGTAAGAGAAAAGGAAAGAAAGAAATATTTTTCACTGGGAAGATATTTTATAGGCATCCTTTAATTGGCAATAGCATATTTATACTTCAAGAAGCCCCTGTGTTTTAAATAATAAAAGCATTGCATGAACTTAAAAAAAGAAAAAAAAGAAAAAGAACACACAACACAGTTAAGCAAACAGCAAGCAGAACCAGAACATTCAGAACCCTTTACCTGTTATTTCCCTGTGTCTTAACCATTAATGTTATGACAGACCTAACCCATGAAATCAATGCCAGTATAAAGAATGTATAAATAGTTTATTGGCCATCAGAACAACACTTTATGAAGCAGTCAGTCTCAGAGTAAGCCTAAATCCATAACACATATTTTAAAATATATTATTACTATGTTGAGAGCTAGCCTTACCACAAGACTGTATTTTTCCATCTTGAAGGGTGTTTGGAATATATTGTGAGCACATATCAATGATGAAACCAATCAATAGCCTGGAACATTTGTTTTATTTTACATTTCATTTCACCTAAACCATTTTGATATGTGATTTTAAGAATATGATTAAGTGTCACTTTTTAAATCTGATATGAGATATTTGTATCTGGTAATATATCATTTATCTATCTCATATTCACAAGTTGACTTTGTTGCCAGATATTGTAGCCAGTAGAATTAACAGAGATATGCATACGATTCTTAGACATATGAAGGATCAAAACAAGAAAGTGGCCAACCTGAAGCACAATCAACAACTGGAAAAGAAGAAGAACGCGCAGTTACTGGAAGAAGTCCGTAGGCGAGAGGACAATATGACAGACAACTCTCAGCACTTGCAGGTGAGTTGATTTATTGATTATAAATTTAAAATGATCAGGGAGCATATTTTTTTGTCTATAGTTTTCAAAATGCATGAACGGTTTGATCCTACAAAGAGTTTTGACCCCTTTTTCTCCTACCAGAAGATGAACCCATAGCTTTGATTATATCCAACTAATGGCTAAATAATTTTGAGGAAGGTTGAGTGGAATATATTCCACAGTGGGATTTCAGTCTACTTTGGTTTAAAGGGAAAAGTCTGTTCTGGCTTTATTTTCTGACTTACGTCAAAATAATAGACTATAAACTTCTGTATTCTATTTGTGTGTGCAAGATGGAGAATTTAGCATTGCTTTGTGGCCCACTGTTGGCTAAATAGTTGTTAAATATATCAGATTCAGCTACAAGATAATTGAGAAGCTCTTGTATTGAAATGGAAGGACCAATAAAAAGGTCATTTCAAAACTTTTCCAGAGTATTTGGTCAATTGGAACGTTCATGTTTCTTTTATTTCATTGTATTATGTATAATTACAGTGTCCATCAATTAACAGCAAAGTGATAACCTGGCTTAATTTTTAAGAAATAAATTGTGCCTTTGTGTTGTAGCCCTTCTCTGTCACTCGCATGCACTCAAGTATTTGCCTATGAAGGACTCAGTATGAAAATGTTAATAAAGAATAATTCAATTTGTTTATTCTGTTGATAAAATATGCATTTTTAAACAATAAGATTATTATTAGATTAATTGAGGCAGAAATAAATCATCATCTATAATGTATTAGTTTTTTAATATTAAAACAAAATCACCTAAAAAAGGGCTGTATACATGATAGTTATTGGGCTTGTCTACATGAGATGCTATGTTGCCATAGCAATGCACTACAGTGACGTCATGCCGATGGGCACAAATGTGATGCTGTTGCTCCCTTGCTATAGTGCATTGCTACGGTGACATAGCAGCTAAAAATAACTGTGTGCCACTAGCATGGGGCCCTACAGGCTGTTACTGAACCATTATTTAGTATTTCCAAAAGCAAGTACTAAATGATGGCACAGTAACAATGGCGCCGTAGGGGCACGTGTAAACACATCCATTGTTATTAAGGCTTTAAAAGGTGGAATATTTCTATTTTGCATTTGTTTATAAACTTGGGAAGTTTTTTCCTGTAACAACAATATATAAAGCAAAAGCATTCATGGCATATAATAGGTAAATAAGGAATAACTTTTATATAGATATTCAGAGAAACTGGACAGCAATTTTCTAAATGTAAGTTGCTTTGTCTTTCTCTAACATGGAGGTCTTAGTTATATACAGACCAAAGAGAAATGAAAAGTTTAGACAAAACTGTAGAAGACTATCTTTCATTGGCTTGCTTTCTGGGGAGATCATTGAAAAGTCACATTATACCAAGTAGGCTGACCTTTGGTTTCTTTATTAACCAGTGGATTAACTTGTGACTTCAGTGGAAGTTGTAGGTTCTGAACACCACAAAGGAAATGCTCAGGAATTTTTTAAGATGTAGCCTAATATAAAGACAGTGATACTAAACCTCTACTTATAAACTTGAGCAGCAACATTGCAGAGACCTCTGAATAGCCAAAATACGCTCCTGTGAGGTCCTGGTTGCAAGGGGCTTCCTTGCCCTTTTCAGCAGCTGCAGTCCTTGCTTTTAGAGAGTGAGTACACTCCCTTTCTTACTCAGGGACCTGGCCCTGCTTACACCTGTCCAGTAAATTGAGTTGGTTGCAAAGGCCTTTGCATTTTACCAAACCCCACAGAGTGTAGAGGTAGGCCTACAACCTCTCTCTTCCAGTGTTTGGGACAGAGAACAGTGGATTGTTTCCTGTAAAATGAGACAGCTCCTTACTAACTCACAATTTAACCCATGAGTAGGACAACCACAGTCAATCCTGCTGTCCTATCTTTTTTTCTCTGATTCTCTGAATTCCAGTGGCTGTTTTGAATGATTTCACTTGTACTCATCACATGGATGGATGACTGGTAACCTCTGTTCTCATTCTGTTCTCTGACTTCTTTTTCTCTGTTCCTGGTTGTTGTCAGTTGTGCTTGGGCTAGATATGATGTGCTCTTGCTTTTGGTAAATAAGGCTGGCTCTTATTCTGGCAACTAGGCAGCATAATTCATTGCATTTGAAGTGGTAAATTTGACAGAGAAGTATTCAGGCAAATGAAAAGTGCCTCTTTCAGTTCGCCACCAAATCAGCCATGCTTATTTCTGTGAATGGTGTGGCATGTGAGGAGTTGTGACTGTGTTGCAGCAGTTGGCTTAGCAGCTCTGTGGCCAAAGGTTTTGAAGAAGATAAGTAGTGGGGATAAGTTGGGGCAGGAGGGAAAGTTCAATAGTGGTGGTTCTGGTCAAAGAGGCAACATGGTAGGAACACAGGTTAGTTTGATTCACCTTCCCCTGGGAAATCTCCTGTGAAACCCCAGAAAGAGTCTGAGCTGCCTATTTTGCCGACTTACCTGAAAGGAAGAAAGTTGGAAATCCGTTCCTTCTAGTTCACTCCACCAGGTGAATACTTCCTAGTTCACATTGACCAGGTTGCTGCTACCTACTATGAAGCTGCTTTCATTCTTTTGTACTGAATTCATAAAATTAAAGCAGATCAGATAGTGAAACTGTTTGGTTCTTTCCAGTTCCCTTTGGGTGGTCGGGATTATCTGCATAGAAAGTGAACTACAAATTAATTCATTTGGGGAAAAAGCACCCTAATATTTCTACAGTTGGGTGAAATATCTCCTTGTCTAACCGGTTGGACAAAACCGCTGCTGATATGAATTAATTTTGGTATTGGAATAATGTTTATACCCCCAAGTACCCCACTACTGAGGTTTAGTTGTAACCGCACCTGCAAGTTAGTTGTAATGTTGTTAAGCAAGAGCATATTGTTATGATCTAGTATCTGATATCTGTAGTCAGGTGGTAAAAATGGAACTAATTAATTTCTTTGGATGTCAAAGGACACTTTCTGCATGAAAGCAGTTTGAAAAAAAACAACAACTCCAGAGCCATCAAAGTGGCTGGGTTAAAGGGCAAGCATTCAAAGGTAGGTAAGTGAAGAATAAAAAACTCAGAGGCATCATGCAAAAGGATTCTTTGAACTCTGAAATGAAAATGGTTACTTTTATTTAAAGAAAAAAAATGACTAGACCCAGAATACTGGCACCAGGTCAGTTGTGATTATGATGAAGTTTTGTGGCCTTTGACTGATGGTGATGTTGAGTTCAACCTTTAGCACCTGGTCATATCAAAGAACTTTATTTGGCATAAAACACTTCTGTGGAGCTGCATACACAGGATCTGACTACAGTGGTGAAACCCAGTTGCTTTCTATAGGCTTCTAAACTTCTGACTGCATTTGTGAGCCCACTAGTATTAAACTATGTTCTGCTTTTGTTTTCTGCCTATTCAAAAAAAAAAACACCTATTCCAGGCATGTTAGATTATAATATGAGAATTTGCACCCATTCATTTTCTCTTGCAATAAGCAATCAATCCATTGCAACTATCTAAATCTTCATGACCAATGAGAAGGCATGATACTACTTTATATCTGTAACAGGCGGTGTTTCCCAGGGCCGATTTTGCTTTTGGCCCGCCCGCCTGTTCTGGGCAAACCGCCCGCCTTCTCACCTGCCATGCCTTGATGTTAATTAATTATTAGTTGTTAATTAAGCGGGAGGCTGCCCATTTCTTGCCCTGATGACAGGGAGCACTACCTGCGGCTCCATTCCTTCCCTCCACTGCAGCCCAAGCCTTGCAGATGGTATTTATAAATTCCTCTCTGTGTTGAGGTCTTGGCCACTGTGGACTTACCCCTTCCCTCTCTAGCTAGACCTGTCAGCCAAAACCCCACTAATCAGGGCTTGACTCCAAGGCTATAGCTCTCAAAGACTCACTAGGGCTCCAGCGCCCTCTATGGCACTGAGTTCTGTTCACCCCCACGTACTGCACCCCCTCTGGCGCTGGGGTCCACTCACCCCCAAATACTGCACCCTCTCTGGCACTGCGGTCCCCACACTGAAGTGGGTCCCTGAATGAGGCCGCCTCCTCCCCAAATAGCCTCATCCCGATCCTCCGGGTATGAACATCCAACGCAAAACAGGCTTCTATGGCCATAGCATGGAAAAAGGATAATAAAGAAATAAGATAGGCAACATGCCTGCTTACTTTAGATGGTCATGCTTCTGGCTCACAAAGTAGCATGTTCTTCCAGCAGAGACTGCAGCTGCAGCACCACAGTCATTGGGAGTCCCCCTCCCAGCTGTCCCTCTGGCCTTCTCCACTCACCATTTGTAAGATCCTGGCCTTCCTCTTCCTGTCACCTGATCGGCTGGCAGGGGTTTTGGCTTTACCCCTCCATTGCTCGCTCGCCGACTGGCCCGCTGTGACTGGAAGGTTCTAGATTTAAAGGGACCACCCTGTCTCTTAGTAACAGGGCTAGGGTTCCCTGTTACAATATCAGTAGATGGAATCTGAAAATGTGTAGCGTCTATTTAAGTCTGCATAATCGGATAACTGAAAGCTTGCTCCCACTTTCTACTAAAAAAAGATATTTATCAAAATTTTACAAAAGGTAAATAAATGATTAATCAATTTTTCAATAAGCAGTTAATCAATGTTTCATAGTGTTACACAGTCCCATAAGTTGTTTCTTTCCTTGCCTTTTAATCATAAATTTAGAACCATCTACTGTATTACGCTATGTCTACGATACTCATCATATCTAGTAGTCATGTATTAAACTTACATTAATAGAACTTTAAAGTTGAATATAACCTAAAATCTTTATCAGACAAAATATCCTGAAAATTGATAAAATGAGTTGCAAGGTGTGGCCCACGTACAGTTGGGCACTGGACAGATCCACTTTCTTGCAGCCAGGTCCCCTTTGTTTAGGGTGAAAGGGTGTTAGGAGGGAGGTGGTAGGGGAAGTACTGTAGGTGTCTAATGCTCACTTGGGGATTCTTGTGGGAGGATTCCAGGAAACCAGTTAACTTGGTTACCAGCAGCTTTGCACAGCTGGAGTAGGGGCTGATTTTCTAAGTCTGCATCTGCTTGTTATCTGATGGGCTTCAAGAAACTCTAAAGTCAGCTAGCTTCTGTGAAACCTGACATTACATGAATGTAAGTTTCTCCCTGAAACTTTGAGAGCTCTTGATATCTTGTACATATGAACTCCCTTCATTTAAAGGTGAGACTCCTTCAAAACTGATTAAGATCATTTAGTATCTTCCTTTGGGAGAAGCTCTAATTCTTAGTGACCATGCCGCAGAAGATTTTAGAACCTCTCTTTGGGATGTGCTTTGGATGCCCACGACTGTCTGTTTATGAAGTTCACTCCAAGCTCCTGCAGGAAAAGCTCCCACAGGCTCTAAGTTCACACCAAGCTCCCACAGGCTGTAATTGAGACTGATGCTTCAGGTGTGTCTTTGGGGGCTTATTTGGATTGTGGTAAAATCAGAAACATGACGGGGTCAGACTTCAGATTAACGTCTTGGGAAATATGCGGTTTTCAGAGTTTTTCTTCCACAAATCCAGGGCAGATCTGTGCAAATCCAGGTAGACATATATTACAGCAAATGTCAGGGAAGGATGACTGACCCTTGACTGCATTGTCAAGAAGCTATATGATTTTGAGAATCATGTATCTGGTATGCTGTCACTTTTCTGGCATTTCATCTGCCTCGCAAAGATAATGTATCTGTAGAAAATATAAGCAAAAAAGCTTGAGTGTTATCTTAAAAAACGATGCGGTGCTTCAGTCTTTAAGCACTTTTATGTGTGCTCCAGGGGTGGGAGGATCAGTGCTTTAATTAAAGTAGACCCAAGAGCTGCTCTAATTAAAGCACCACCACATCTTCTGTATCAGCATCCCCACACTTAATAATGGCAGCAGGGGCACTTGAACTAAAGTTTGTTCAACACTTGTTCATTTGATGCTCCAGTAGTCTCAATTAATTGAATCTGCTCCAACGTGCTGGAATTTTGACACTAGTGCACAGTAACACCCGTTACTGCCTGCGTCTCATGTAGACATGGCCAGGGAGAAGTAAAGGCATTACTTGAACTGGTGGGCAGGTAGGTGGGGCTCAGGTAAGCCACTGGTCCCTGTGCATGTGATGAAGATAATATAAATCTAGTACTTTCAGCCTGAACCACTTTCTCATGCTCACTTTACAGCTGCCTTTCTCCTATTCTTGGGCTAGCAAGGATCCAGGGTTTTTGATTTGCCCTGGCATTGTTCTTGTGGCCTTTCTGAGACTGGGGAAGAATTTTCAAGTTACCTCCAGCTTCATTATGCACAGTGGATTTTTTCTTTTCTCCCACAGCAGGTTAGGATAGTTTAGGAAGTAAGAGTTAAGCTGATGAAATTTTGTAGATGGCAAATTTCCAGTGCAGGTGCTCCTTTCACAAAGGCTTCTGTTTCCTGAGAAACTGTGAGTGGAAGTGGATTTAGGGGAAGATAGTTTCTAAAGAACAAAGATCAGGATCCTGAAATCTGCTAGAGCATCCTCTTTGCCCTTATATAAGGGAAGAGCAGTATGGTCTCAGCAATGGGCTAAAGACATGTTGTGAAGGAATGAGGGCTGATGATAACCCCTCACCCAGGTGTAAACAATTAAGAAAGGATTGATGACCTGTGCTGAACAAGCTATTGTTGGATAGTACCCAGACTGAGTTGAAGTTGTGGCCTAATTAAACCACTGTTCTTGTCTGTCTTCCTGAGTCTGGGGTAATGTGCACAGCAGCAATGGCCATTACTTTTCAGAGAGGTATGATCTCATTTCCAAGAATGCATAGAGCCCTAGGAACGTGAGATTGAATCTATTGATCCATCTGTGTGAAGGACTGCAGCTGCCACTGTAAGCGAGTACCTCCTCTTTCAGTCTTGGGGGAAAAAGCCATTGCAATTCCTGGTTTATTACAGTATCATTAATTTAGAGTTTTATTATATGCTTATGATTTATGACAGATATAGAATCAACACCTGGCTATTACTACACAGCTTTTCTAATTGTGTCACTAAGCTTGCAGAGGAGAACAAGTGTTGTCCTCATACATGAAGTTGAATATCTTTTATAATTAAGACAAAAATCATTATCAAAACAGGTAGAGATATCACAAGGGATTGTATCTGGTTTTTTTCCACTTGCAGTACTCTTATAGCCTATTTGATTTGAGCATTCCTGCCCCTCCCCTGAAGCTCTCAAAAATATTTGTTTCAATATTGTCTGCAAGTTTCCACAGACCTTCTCAAATTCATGTGTTCTGGTGAGATGTCTAATCTGTCAAGTTCCAAAAATCTCAACTATTTATCTTCCTGTAATTGTCTTCCATCTCCTTTATTACAGAGCTGGCTTTCATTCTATACCATTTGGATGTCAAAATAATTTGCCAGCATATGTTCTGACTTGTTAATTTCAGCAGAATGATTTGCTTGCTAACAAAAATTATGTTTTCAATTTTTTCATTAAGAACAGAATTCAGTTTTTAAAGCAGCAGCCAGTCATGGATGCAAAAATCTATTTTCCTTTTTATGTAGGTATATTTTTCGTCATCAAAATTATGTTTGATATGTTTTAATAGTGTTACCTATTGGCAATCAGATTAATGCATGCTACTGAGATTTGTGTACTGAGAACTAGGAAAAATATTCTTCACTCAGTGTACTCCCAGTTACCATTTATTACTGACATTTCAAGTAAACTTACATTTCAGGTAAATAAGACTATTATTCAATGGATAAACAGTTGCTTTTATAGCCTCTCTGTCCCCTCAAAGGAGGAGGAAGAAATGAAAAGGGGAGGGAA
>NW_005841889.1:24531-41019 GCF_000455745.1 Alligator sinensis
TTTAAGAAAACTGGCTAAAAATAGACAATAAAATATTCCTCTGATCATATGTGCTTACAAAACCATTTAAAGTAAAACAACGTAAGGCATAAATAAAGTCATAACATCAAGTCTTCGTAAAACCAGTTATCTAATAACTAAAATAGCATGTTATCGAAGGAACTGCTCTCAGCCATTACCCTACTGCAGTATGAACGATGTGCACCTCCTTTGAAGCACAAGCCACCAACAATCTCCAGCCTCAGTGATGTGTCTAGAAAGCAAACTTCTGAAAATAAATAGGTATGGAAAACTCTAAAATACCCATGGACTTCACAAACTTTATGGTGACTACGATAATTACAAAAGATGATCCTCATATGCTTCTACCATAAGATAAAACAATGGAAATGTGTATGTAACTGTACACCACTGGTTCCACCAATGGTTCTTATTGAAATAACTTCCAAGGAAACTTTTATTCTTTTTTTGAGATCATATTTCTCATAAATGTGAAATTCCCATTATAAATTTGAACTAAAACATGCACAATCATATTTGTATTATGCAATAGAATGGCCACTTCTACACAAGATGCTGACTGCACAGTCATTTAGTACTTGCATGCACAAGTACCAAATGACTGCACAGTAACCGGTGTTGCTGCACGGTAGTGTCCCCGAACAGCTTTCTGGTGATGTTTACTAGTGTGCAGTAGTGTTTTGTCAGGCTTTGTGCTATGTGATGCTACTGCGCAGCAGTAATGAACTACTGCACAGTAGTAACAAGCTACTGTGCAATCAGCATCTTGTGTAGATGTGGCCAGTAAGTGTGTTTTTCTAAATTGTAGCACATTCACATGTCCCAAGAGAGGGATAAGTGCCAGCCCCAAAACAAACATCTGTTCAGATATGCTCAGCTTTTGTCATTTCTTTCTTCTTATCTCTAGTAGTAGGTTTTGCTCTTTAGTTTTAAATGTATAGGGTTTTTCTTATTCTTTGGCAAGCAGGTTGGGCAGAAAAATGTAGGGCAGAAGCTCATATGCTTAAGAGAGATTTTTCACTGTAGCAAAATGTGTACTTTTCTTTAAGAGTGCAAAGATGTATGCTCCAGGTTAATCTGGAATATTGTACTTTGGAATTTGAGTTTCTCCACTGCACTGAGTGTAAAATAAATCATTCTACAGTCATATGGAGGCCAACAAAATGATTCAAGCTTCATGGAAATCTGATTCCTGCTAGTTTGTAGTCCTCATTCACTTAAGTTTGATCCTGAGAGCTTTCAAAGCCTTGTACACATATTTAAATAATCTGGGAGAATTTTCCCAGGTTTGTCCTCCTGGTAGAGAAATTTTCCCAGAGCTGCTTGTGCAGACATTCTAAGGCTGAGTCCCTGACAAGTGGAAAGTTTACAGTGCTGACACTGTGCAGCTGGGTGGACTCCTGTATGTACATCTCAGTGCTCCCTTAGTCTGCCTGGCAACAGATGTCAGCAGTGTACAGTGAAGCCCTGATTGGGTGCCCCAGTTGGCCCATGGACAGTCTGTGTTTCCCTGCAGCACAACGTGGGGATTGTGAAGGGGGTTCATTCTCTCCCTGCTCAAGCAGAAGAGTCCAGAGTCCACTGTCTCCATGAGGAGAAGGGTGGAGAAAGAGCAGATGGGGTGTGGGGGGGAGGTATGGGGATAGGGAGCGGGGTGCTGGGGAGCTATGTTCTTTTCTGTGGGAAGCCAGAGCATGTACAGACATTCACTCTCCAAAAGTAGCCATTTTTACTCTGGGGAAAAAAAAAACTTGGACAGGTGTACACTTATGGTTTCTACTGGGAAAGCAGTGACTGTCTGCATAAGGCCAACATGCTGCAATATCTTAGGTTTAAGTGTGTTAAAATATGAACAGAACCCATGTGGAATTCCTGACATAAATTTATTATACTATTCTTTGGAAGTATTTTATTTTCAAGGATATTATCACATAGATTGAAGTATTAAAATATACATAAAAAGGGAAAACTATAGAATAAGATAAAGTCTTACAAATGAAAATAAACAGTGCAAAGTAACTTATTCAGTGACCAAAGAAACTGTTTGAAATGTCATTGCACAGGCAGGCATCATTATACTATGCTGAAATTTATTTTACAGGCAGGCATCATTATACTATGCTGAAATTTCAAACAAGTTAAGAAGAAATCCTATGCATAAATGAACATCTTTGTAGTGATTAGAATCAAAACAGTTCAGATTAGAATTGAAATGAAGTCATCTTAAATTGTCTGTGAGTTCACAATCATAGGTTATTTAATTAAAAATAGGCTGAAATAGGGTCTGTATCTGTTGCAGATAGGTGGTAGCATCTTGAAAGTTTTAATAGATCTGATGTTATGTGGAAAAAATATTTTTTGGCTTTCAGCCACAGGCCATTATTGGGTGGGAAAAGGGAGTTTAGCTTACAGGATGTAACTCCTGCCTGCTGCATGAGGATAAAATCCACACTGCATTACACCTTTGGTTTTTGAAGCTGATCCCCTCTTCATAGCCAATTAGTTACACAAGGATTGGGTCAGTGGAAAAGGAGAAAATTAACCCACATTTTTCTCACTTTTCCCTTCTGCATTATAAGTGATGTGTACCCCAAGAGAGACACAAATGGAGCAAACTTAGGCTTTGTGCAAGTGCAGGGGAAGAAAGCTTATATTCCTCCAGTTGCACAAAGATAGTGGATAACCTGAGAACGGACTATCCCATATGTGGTCAACAGAGGATGAAAAGCTGCTCAGAACTTTGAAGATGTCAGAAACCAGCTGGATCCCCATATGTGTAAGCAGGCATTTTTTAGTTCTTCAAATGTGAATTGGTACCAGAATCTGGGAACTATGGTAGTGATGTGAATGAATTACACTTACAATGGAAGCCTCATTCTACAGCCCCTGAAAAGCTGTTTCAGGAAAATGTAATAACTTAGTTGCTTCTTATTAAAATACATTAGTGACAGTTTCATCAGCCTGAACCAGACACCTGTGCTACCTGAATATGTCCATGGGTAAGGCAGCAGGTTAATGCTGTGCCTGATGGACAAGATCCTCATTGATGTTTAGGTTTAGAGTTGATGCTTTAGTTCTCTGATTTAGTAGTATAAGCCACACACATACTTTCAACGCAGGCTTCTTTGCTGAGTTTCGTGGTAAGAGTTCATTGCCTCAACAGGATACATTTTTTCCGGCCTTAGCAAATACTTACTGAATAATCAAGCAAATCTCAAGTTCAGATGGTCAGTCTTTGTAATATTTGGTTATGTTTTTCATATACAGTCTCAAGTTAATGAACTAACGTATGAAAAAATGTAAACTTCAGTATTTTATACTAGCTTTCTGAAATGCATCTGCACAATTCTCCTCAATGTATTGCCTGAGATCTAAAGTATGTTCTTGTATGCTTCCGTTTTCAACTGAGGGGTTCCTTGGGGACTGTAAAGTTTATTCTTTTCCTCTGGCTAGGCTAAAGTCTAATCAGTTTTGGAAAAAAATTAAAGATTATATATATATATATATATATATATACTGAATATCTTTCACCCTTATAAAGGAAAAGTTAGGAAATACAAATGGGGAGAACCTACTGCAATCGATTAAACAACTATGTACTTTAGTGTTTTGTTCATGGGTACTTTCATTGCCATTTCTCTGCTTCTCTAATTATAGCTGAATTTTGCCAAGATAGGAAGTGTAACTAATAACTTCAACCTCAAAAATGTCCAGCCTTCAGCAAAAAGTAGAGTTTATTATGAATTTCACACAGGTTGTGGAGAGTTTTCTTTACTAATATCTGCGGGAAAAAGGCAGTTGTATTTTTAAAGCTGTCATTTTTATCTGCATGTGATTATATCTCTAAGAATGTTTTTTATTTAAATTAGGTAATAAACAAAATTGGTTACCTGCAACCTGTTGTTTCTGTTTTAATTATCAATATTTTGTACTGTGGTCTATAATAGGAGTAATAAAAAGGCAACGACTTCATTGATAATGTATTTCAATACATTTAAAAAAATTATTACAAAATCAGAAATACATTATAAGTACAAAATCAGAATAATTGAAACAAGCCCATTACGGACTATTACAGATGCAGATAATATGCACACATTTCTAGTGGAACACAAACATACTTTTAACATAGATGTGCACTTAGGCATTTTCTTTTCTTGGCCAGGGAAGGGTTCCATGAGTTGTGGATAAATACCATATGTGTTGCTGAAATGTGTGTTGAACCTCAGCCAATGTTTTAAGATTATGTTGAAGAGAATTTTTCTAAGAGGTTTCAGATGAAGAAAAGTACTAAACTATTTGAAAGTCTACAGAGGGCAGAAAGGTTGATTGGTAGGTCTGAGGATCAATACCAGAAGTGTTTTTTTCTTTTGGGATTTACTTTGACATTTGTTTTCATTGCACAGGGTAATCCCCAGAAGCTAAAACTACTTTTGTTATAAAATGTCCCTATAGACAATCTGTGAAAATCATATTTGAAGGTCATTTTGTTACATTTGCACACTCTACGAATTTTTATTTCTTTCTAATAATTGGTAGGTTGACATATACATACTGAATGCTACACCGTGGGCACATCTACACTAGATGCTAACTGTGCAGTAGCCTAATAACACTGTGCAATAGCATGTCACAGCATGGACAGTGCTAATTCACTGCTGCATGGTATTATTAGTCTACTGCACAGTAGCATCACTAAAAAGGCATTTGCCAGCACTACTGTACAGTAACTGTGGTCACTGTGCATACATTTAGTACTTGGTTGTACAAATACTAAATTAAATGTGCAGTGACCACTGTGCATTATTAAACATGTAGACACGCCTAGTATTTTGTACAGAATTATTTTAGCTGACCATTTTTAAAAACTTGTCAATCTAATATGTAAAATGTTTTAAATACAGCTGTTTTATTTTTTGGTTTTCATGTCTTCACCTAGAATATTACTTATGTATTTATTTGAATGTGTTTCAAAAATATCTTCATTTCTTTCATCAAGATTTGTAAGATAAGTCAAACAGTGTGACAAAATATTATATTTACCTAATAATAATAACAATGGTAATATTGTAAGGACTTCTGTTATAAGTACTGTTATAAGCATCTTCCAAGTCTACATGCTCATTTTCCTATCTCAGAAATGTATAAGAAATAATCATAGAAAATTAGGGTTGGAAGAGACATCAAGAGGTCTTCTAGTCCAACCCCCTGCTCAAAGCAAGACCATCCCCAACTAGATCATCCCAGCCAAGGCTTCGTTTAGCCAGGTCTTAAAAACCTCCAAGGATGGAGATTTCAGAACCTCTCTAGGTAAACTGGTCCAGTGCTCTACTATCTGCTTTAATATACTTCCACACTTTCTTTTTTTAGAAAGCAAACTAGATATACACTGAGCACGTCTACACATGACACTATGTCACCGTAGTAATGCGCTATGGCGATATAACATCCACAGGAAAAAACTGGGTTGCCACAACTACATTGCCATAACAATGTGCTCCCTCATTATAGTGCATTGTTATAATGATGTAGTGCCTTAAAAATTACCATGCGCTGCATGCACAATACAGTATGAGCTGTTACTGTAGCATCTTTTAGTACTTCTGAAAGGAAGTATTAAATGATGGCATGGTTACAACAGTGCCATAGCAGCACGTGTAGATGGACACATTGTGTTTCTGTATTACCCAAAGTGACATAGAGAGTAAATGGCAGAACCAGTAAGACAACCTGAATACCCTGGCTTGCAGCCCTTTACCATTAAACAATGCAATAAAATATTTGGATGTTACAAACTGGGTTATGCTTATACATTCCACACACAGTTATTTAAAAATCTATGAATGGCAATTTTTTGTAAATATTTGCAATTAAACAACATGTTTCCATTTATAATGCAGATAAACTTTATTGAATATATGACTTCCCTGTGGGAATATATATATCTATGTGGGTTGAGAAATACATACTGAATACTGCACAGTATTCTGTAGAGTATACTTTTAGGTGACCATTTTTAAAAAATGTGTATATTTAAGTAAATACATAAACACATACATGCACGCACGCACACACACACACACACACACACACACACACACAATGGGCACATTAAAGGGGAAAAATCCTTGAAAAATCTAAAACTGAAACAATGAGAAACAGGAAAAAATTTAATGCGATATACATTTTTTTTCTTTTCAGTATTTATGTAATAACTCACACATGTGAGACTCCTGTAATCTCCAGGGGGCAATCACATTCAACATGCATCAAAAGAAATAGTTCAGTTAAACCAACTCTCCCTATCCAGCAATAATTACCATGGGTTTACACTGAGCTATAGTTGCGAAAGGTTAGTCAATAGGGCATCTGCAAATCAAGTCATATGTCAACTCTACATCAATAACCTCATTATAATAGATGTTAGTATTTCAGCACATCAGAGTTCAATATAGCAAGCAACATATAGTTCATTTTTAATGTTAACTTTGACTTATAGCTTGTCTAATATCTTACTAAGTTATATAATATTTAAACACCCTATAAGATATAAATTATAATCAATGACAAAAGCAATAGTTGAGATTGAAAATTCTGCAAGCTAAAGTCGCACTAACATGCCTTAATCTATTTACGTAGTTGTCCTCAATAAAACATGTAATAGGAATTTTTATCCTTTAACATAGAGACAGTTTCCTGATGTTTTGTATTTTTATAGAATATCCTTATAGATTTATATTCTTACTGGTTTCCTTTTGTAAGTGGTGCATGAGAAATAATGTTTAAGGTTTTCCTTCACCAAGCAAACCTTTTCTGACCTTTTTTTTTAGGTTATAGAATGTAACTGATTAGCTAAATACTGCAAGAAGTGCATAGGAGTTCTTTTAGTAAATTATCAGTAGGACAGATCTATACCACCTACAGTCGATCCCAAGTTGTCTGTAGTATCGTTTGCATCCTGAAGAAGTGGAAGGAAATGAGGGCATGTGGAAACTGTGCTTCTTTATATGATCTTGTTTAGAGAACTCTGTAGCTTAAAATAGCCTATGCATTTTCTCTTAAATGCATTTGCTTTAGATACATGCTACTTTGCTTTAAGGAGGTTGTTTGGCTGTTGATTACCGCTGTCATTACACTGGTAGAAACAGAATTGCTGGGTTTGGGCACAAGTCAGACCTGCTGAGGTGATGATAGTTGATACACAGAACTCAGGCGGAGAGTTGGAAAATGCTGTGAGTCCATCCTGGGAGAGGTTAAAGCCCAAGACCTTGAGATGGAAAGTGGCTGCTCTCAGAAAGACTAAAGATGCCGTGGTGCAGTTTACCCAGTAGTTGTGACAATAATCATCCTTAGCAGAAAAGTCCAAACTATGCAGCTATGGAGCTTATGTAAAGGCCCCTTTCTTACTAAGCTGATAGGATGTCTGTGCCTTCAAAATAAAAGTTACTCAGTTTTGAATAAAAAATCAATATTACTACTGAGAGTGCTGGAGTAATGTTGTAGCCATGATGATCTAGGCGAGGAATTTTTGAGTGATATCTTTTTATTGGACCAACTGCATGTTTGGAATAGATTTAGAAAAGCTTTAAATCTCAAGAAGACAAACGCACTGCATTCAAAACCTTGTCTAAGTATATTTCAACCATGCTGTTGGTCCAATAAAAGATATTTATCTTGAAAATCTTTGCCTTTCTGTTACTATTGATGCTAGTTGACATTTCGGAATCAACACACAAACCTAAAACAGGGCAGCGGCTGCAGCAGGAGCCAATGCTCCTACCCTGTATTAGGTTTTGTTCCCTTTCCTGCTCCACAGTGCTTTCCTCTTCCTCACCCCTCTTCCCTCCTGCATTGGCTGACAGTATGTAAATGGGAAATGCAAGTTTTGAAGAAGCTGAATATGGCTGTGCCCTACATGCAGACTGTCCCTGCAAGCTGCTGCCTGTGTTTCTTATTTACAAACTGCCAACCAATGGGGGAGCAAGGCAGAGCAGGAAGGGAGGGAAGCAAAATCAATGTAGGCAGGAGCATCCATTCTAGGTTGTGCATAGCTATGTTGTTACCTAGGTTGTAATGGATAGTGACTATTGGGGAGGGGTTGGGGGAGGTTTACATGTGAAGATTTCAATTGTATCCTAGGCAAGATTAACTGTTGCCACAGCTGAAATCCTTGTTAACTTGAATAAGAGAAACCCAAACACTTAAGATTTTTTCCATTAATATGGTTTATGCCTGTTATAGGCTATTAGATTTGCATAGAATTGCAATCTTTGACTTCATCAAAATATCTTAGTAAAAGCTAGACTGTTTTGCTGTATTTTAACACACACATATTTTTAGTTTCTCTCTATGCGGTGTGCGAGGGGTATTACAGTGACATTATTGAATTAACTAGAAGAAATGGTTTTAAAAATCTGTTTGTTCATTGGTTTAGCAAAGTTTTATTTGTCAGTACAGTAGAATGGCAGGTTGTTGGGCCCTGCATTTTTGAGCTGGGGTCATATATTCATATTTATTTTCATAAATGCCTATTAGCATAGTGAAATAAGCATTTTACTCTTCCTTTTGAGCTCTGTCACATTGAAGATTTAACATAGGTGACTTGCCAAGGATGAAAAGCAGGTGTACGTAATCTGCTTTTCAGTTCAGAGAGATGCAAATAAGTGTGTGTCACATAAGTGCTATAGACTTTTCCTTCATTTACAAAAGATAATTAAAACAAATAGCCCAAAATATCAAACTACATAGACTGCTGGTATAAGATTCAGTTGGAACCTACTATAATTTTTGGTTGTATATCTGATCTGTCAGGTATAATGATCATAACTTGAGGGAGGATCCAGAAAGGGAGTTAGATGATATCTGGAATTTTAAAAATACATATATACTTAGAAAACATATCTAGCAGTTGTTCTAATTTGACTAATAATCTATGTACATTTAAATTAAGTCATGAAGGAATCTATTCTGTATTTGGCAACTGAAATGAGGGAGCTTGAGCCAATACCACATGGGGTTTGTCAATAATTTATAAGTCATGTCAAGAGAAAATTGAGAAGAGAAAAACCCATGCTATCACTGTAATTGGCTATGATAGAAACTGGATACTTCTGCCATGAGGGCATGATCAGCTTCCAAAGGCAAGGACAATGGACATGCAAATCTAAAGTCTGTCCCCCTAATTGTTGAGGAATGTTTAGAGACTTGGAGATTAAAGGGGCTTTTGAAATGCTGGGTCTGGAGACAGGAAGGTGCAAGAACCTCCCATAGGTAATGAGGAGATAATTGCCCTTGTAGGGGGGCCAAAAATGTTTATAATTCCTTGAGATGGTACTTGTAATCCAACACTAACTTGTTAAAATATGAATGGAACCTAACTCTGATATGATAATGAAACCTAACACCTAGGACCTGATAAGCAAACTGGGAAGAGGGACACAGAAAAACTGCCAACATTGTTCATATGGCCAAACTTCCAGAAATGTAAAGTTTTCTTTTGTTTTCTCTGTAAGTAAGCTAAGGGGAATCCATACTACTCACCCAAAGTGTTGAAATGTAGCATGCCATGTAAGCTGCTTGGGGTTTCTGACTCCTGTTTTCTCTCCATTTTGAATAAATCTTAAGTGAACTACAGTTTGTATCAAGAGGCAAGGGTTTCTCTGAGAAACAAGAATTCATTGGGTGATATCTTTTATTAGACCAACTGCATGGTTAGGTTAGACGTAGACAGGCTTTTGGCCTGAGAAAGGGTACTGTGTTACTGAAAAGCTTGTCTATATCTCTCCTAAACTTTCAGTCAATCTAATAAAAATATCACCATGAGAATTCTTGCTGTTTGCATATTTTCTGGGACATGGTGGCAACAAGGGTTTCTGTGGGTGATTATATTTTATTGGACCTAGTATTTTCAAGGAGAATACTCCAAATTGGGAGCAGAATTCCTCAGTCTGCCCAGTTTATTGATCCTCTCCCTCTTCCTACTCCAACGCAAGCTTCCTGTATGGTGTCTTGGTTGGGGGATTGGTGGTCCTCTCCATTTGAGAGGACTGTCTTCTCAAAGAGGATAGTACTGCAGTGGGCAATGGCAGGTAAATATGGGAAAAGTTTAAGGACATGAGCTGTTCTGCTTTGTTGTTTGGTTAAAGTCATATTACCAATAAACTAAATTAAATCCTTAAAAGAATGAAAGATATTTGTATTTTGGTAAGTTGATTTTTCATACCCTTTAAGTTTAGTCAGATCAGTCATGAATATTGATATATTGAAATGTCCTGAATATTGGGTGGATAATTTAAGTGACTGAGGTTTAAACATATATTTATGCTAGACTTTGAATGCAGATGGTTTGGGGAAGACACTGAGCTAATTGCCACTTCATTTTAATTAGGCTTCTTAAGTTTTTTGAAAAAATTTCTATTTTCAAAGTTCACATGTAGGTACAAGTTCTTCTTCTCTTTGCTCAGATGGTTGAATTTATACAATGTTGATTTTAGTGCATTAAATTACTAGTGTGCTGTCAGAGTCAATTATGTATGTGGAAAATGAAGCACACAGCTTCCCTGTGTCATTACCGCAGATTTGTTTTTGTTTTGGTTGTATTTTTCGTTGTGAAAGGAGCCTTAGAAGAAATTTGAAAACCACAGTTTCTAAAATGCTCACAGTTGAACAATATGCTTGAATGTGTGCCTACTGAATACCTGAACCTAATCATAAAGGTCTCAATTTTTAAGTGAAATGCTCCTCTCTTAACCTGATTTAATGATGGGTTTACACATTTACTCACCTTACAGGCATTTTTTTCTTGCTCCTTTTCCAGGTTATAACTACACTGTGGTTTTGTGCACATGTATAAAATTTTCCTTCACAGGTAATACCACATGTTCACGGTGAACATCTGTCTTTTAACCCAAATATGGTAGTTACAAGCAAAAACCTATTCATCTCTTCTAGCAGGGTTCTGAATGGTCTGAGTTTCTTGTATGCCTTCTATGATGATGGCATCTGTTAAATTTATTGTTCCCAAGACTAATGTTTAAGTAGTAAAACAACTGTGCCAAATCTTTCATTCAATGACTGAAAAACAGGCATATTGTAACAAAGTCATTTGTGTTTTTAAGGAAAGTTTGGTCCCTCAGACTATATTTTTACTGAACTAATATTAAAAGATTAGGCTTGAGTGTCTCTTTCTAATTATATTCTAATTATATTATTTTTATTGTAAGTTGAGATGTTTAGTATTTGGTGCACATGTAAAAGTAAAAGCAAATCTTCTCACAAGCTATTGACAACCTAAAAAATGTTGGGTCAGTCCAGTATCTATATCATGCATATATGCACTTTTATATTTTAGTATGCTTTCCCAGTGGTATATAAATTTACCTCTTTTTAAAAGGCCATTTAAAATGCCTGTTGATATAAAATCAACTCTTCTTTTTAAATGATTGCCATCTGATGGAGTTTTGTCATTTGAAATATGAACAAATAGAGGAGGCAAAGGGTATCTACAAGGGCTTGTAGCTGAGAGAGATACTGTTTTCACCAAGAAAGAGTTGTTCAGTCTTCTGCAGAGAAACAGGTCTCCATGTGAAAACATGGTCAGCGGTTTTGGCAGGTTTACAGTCAGGAACACTTAACATCCATTTATGATAATTAGTTCATACCGCCATTGCCTAGTTGCTGTTAATCAACCTGAAAGATTAGTCAAATGTAAAAAAATATATAAATCTCAAATATGACCTCAACCTCACATTTTTCCTATTTTGTATTACATATTTATCAGGACTATTTATTTTACTATTTGAGCTACAACTATTCATGTAAGTTCCCTGCTTTGCTGTATTAAAGATTTGATATGCCTGTCTTGGTAGCTTAGCTTTGAATGAGGAGAAAATTGAGGCTTTATCCATTCATGCACCCTTAACCAGCTTCATAATTTTTTTTTTCAAATACCTCTTCTCTGTTGGCACAAAGCCCTTTCCTTATTGTTTGCATCTTTAAAATAATCCTTATATCTCTGTTTCTTAGCAACATCATACCTTCCTTTTATTTAATTTGTTTCTTTGAGACATTTTTATGTTTGCCATTCCCTAAGTTAAGAACCTAAGGAATTTAACTTCTTAGCTTGCAGGTGCTTTCTTAGGAATACTAACAATAGCCATGTTATCTTTCATAAAGCCACTGAGTCATCCCTGACAGATGCCTCATACAGAAAGTTATTTCATGTTCTCTTCTTTCACAGTATCTGTATCTTTTAGGCTTCAGTTGAGAAGCTGGCACTGGGGAGATAAAGCACAAAATATAGTTCATGCTGTTAGACACATGCTGCAAAGTCTTGGCAACTATCTCTGAAGTTAATATTGAAAGTAACTTCTGACATAATCATCTATTTGACTCAGAATAAAAATAAATTGCATATCTGCCAAACTGGCCTGTGCTGAAAGACCACAATCAGAGTTAAGATAGTATCTGTATCATGAAGTCTGGGATATTATCATCAGTCTCAAGAATCTCTATTACTTTATTAGATCATGACTTTAAAATTAAATTTCTTACCTCAAATTTGAGCTAATTCGTGCTATTGTTCTGTCAACTTATTTTTTAACCTTTGTACAGAAGAGAGTGGAAAGTGATAGTGGAATTATAAATATATATAATCAAATATGTGTGTGTATGCATATATAGGTTGTTATAGAATAGCTGTGAAGTTCAGTGAATGCCATTGATGCTTTTCATATCCTTTATATGACTCATTTCTTTAGGTCTCTGATGGGTAACATGTTTCTACTTAGGAAGGTAAACTGTTGTGCTGTCTTGATATTTTTGTGATGTTACTGTTTGATACCTGGGTTTCATGAATATTTGTTTTGGCATAACATTTTATACATACATGCACCATAATCTCAAGGCATGTTCTGAAAAAAGGTTAATGGAATACATAACAATTCATAATATAGTTTACCTTAAATGAGAAACCACTGTCTTTACAGAAATATCTCAAAAAGTCTACTCTATTTACGGTCTGAAAACCAGGCACATTTTGGTGTATTTGTCTGCTAAACATTTGCAAAGTCAAGTGACAAGTTAGGCGTCTAACTTCCTTTTTGTCATACCTTGTTTGTATGTACAGTTGCATTAACTATATAACATTACCAAATCTAAAGAATTTCCTAGGCCCTAGCAATCATTTGATTGTACTCTGGGGCCAGGAGTGGGTGGAGTGTGTGTGTGTCCGTGTCCGTGTCTGTCTGTCTCCATGCAATGAGGGAGGGGGAGAGAGAGAGAGCAATAAGGGAGGGAGAGTGTGTGTGTGTGTGTGTGTGAGTGCAGTGAGAGAGGCACACTGTGTGTGTCTGTATGTGTTCATAGGACGAGTTCCACACACACACCACACCATGCACATGCACCCACATCCCCCTTGCACTGCCATACATGCAGACCCCCCCACACCCCCTCCCACACCAACCACCCTCCCCCACACACAGCCTACCACACACCCTATACCCACCAACCCCCATATATCCACACACACACCCACATGCTCCCTCACACCACCCCTACATGTATCTACCCCCACACAAAACCCCACCACACACCCAACAGCTTGCCAAAATTTGGTAAATGGCCCTCTGCCCAAAATAATTGTCCACCCCTGCTATAAGATGATGAGATCATTCTGAAAGGTACTTAGCATCGTCAGTAGTTCTGCTGTCAGTGAAAAGTGAGGATGTTCAGGACCTCACAGGATCAGGTCTTAACACATTTGTGAAAAAGGAAGCAACTTCACGAGTGGTAGGTAGTAGGTAGAGTAAATCTGGTATTGAAGCTCGGGTCTCTTAAGTCAAACAGTTTACAAACCATCATTCTAGACATTTTCTCATCAAGAACTTTTGGATTCCTGTAAAGCAGGGGTGGGCAATTATTTGGGCTCGTGAGCCACACAGGTAGTATTGGGGAACTGTCATGGGCTGGTCAAAAATCCCTTCCCCACCATGTAACAGTCTGGAGCCTGAGCACCCTGAAGCTCCTCTCTGCCACTGCCACCAGCGCACAGCCTCGGCCCGAGCCTTGGCCCCAGCCCTGGCCTCAGTCCACCCTGTGCTCACTTCAGACCACCCCCCCACTCTGAGTGGTGACAGCTGCAGTGTTGGCGAGGCAGAAGCTGTTGCTGGGCATAGGAGAAAAGCAGCCACCTCCCCCTCGCTGATGCTGGAGCTGCTTGGAGCCTGTGCCTGGGCTGCCCTGTAGCTCCTCTCCAGTGCCACCACTGCCCCACTGGTTGGCTTGGTGGGGCAGTGATAGCAGCAGAGAGGAGCAGCAGGACAGCCCAGATGCAGGCTCCAGGAGGCTGCAGCAAGAAGGGCCCAGCAGTGGCAAGAGGGGAGGTCCCAGCTGGTCTGGAGCTGGTCTGCTCCAGTCAGGGCAAGTCCAGAGCAGGCATAAGGTAGGCTGGGCCTGGGCTGAGGCTGTGCATGTGGGTTCTCGTCAGTACCAGGGGGCTGGGGCAAGTGGCAGTGGCTAGTGGAAGCGGCAGCCAAAAGGAGCTGCCACCATCTGGGTTGTCTAAAAATGCAGGCAAGTTACTGAGCCTTGCCAGCCCTGCTGTGTGCCCAGGGGCGGCAGGTTGTGCCAAAGGCCAGACTGTGCCTGAGTCAGGCAAGACGAAGGGACCCACCTCAGGCCAGACAAAGTCCCTTCATGGACTGAATCTGGCTTGGGGGCCATATTTTGCCCACCCCTGCTGTAAAGGACTTGTGAATCCAGCCCGTGTTTTTCCTGTAATGTGAAAAAGTTATCAGCCTCTGGTACCGCAACATAAATAGCGAATGCATCATTCAGAAAATAAATCTTTCCTTTCTCTTCCAAATGCACAATAGTCCCACCACACTTAAGAAACCCACCTAAGATGCATTAGGCTGCTGCTAAGTGGGTGGGTGTTGCAGAGTGTCAAACCTCTCATGCCTGAACAAGCTCATAGAAAATCTAGACAGCTTCATCTGGATGGACAGGCACTGCCATTATTGAACCTCTTGGCAGCATTTTGCATTGTTGACCTTAAGATACTACTGACTTGCCTGAGAGTGGTGGCAGGGGTCTATGATGATGTGGGAACCTATGAGGCCTTTCAGGAAGCATACACCCACTGAGCATGGGTAGGAAACTGAATCTCTAGCACTAGACCCCTCCCTGGTGGAGATGAATAAGAACTGTCTCTCTGTATCAGGGGTGGGCAATTATTTTGGGTGGAGGGCTGCTCACTGAGTTTTGGCAAGCCATCAAGGGCCACATGACAGACAGCCAGGGATGGATAAATATTAATTTTCTACATTTTTTAGGGACCTCGCGGGCAAGATAGAATGGCCTGGTGGGCTGCATCGGTCCCGCAGGCCGCATTTTGCCCACCCCTGCTCTATATCCTTTACAACACCAAGATGCAACTACCCAGTTAAGTGCTCGGACAGGATGGATGTAACATCAGCTATAGGCAACGCTACCTATTCATTACTTTGTATGACCATACTGTTTCCACCAAATGGCTTAGTAGCTGCATGAGATGACCTCATGGATAAAGAACAGCTTACTGAAGCCCCCAAACAAAACTGCTGGCTGACAGAGTATGTGTTTTGAGGAGCTTGCAGCCATGTGCAATCTCCCTTTGGTTGGGGATACATACCCTCAATTAGTCAATTCAGCATGTAGGTTAGGAGCCCACTAGGATTCCTCACTAATGCTAAGATCTCATACAGCGTCATCTATGAGTCCGTTTAAAATAGATGATGACTTAGCCTCAGTTATTCATGACTTTGCTGCAGTCTACTTGAAGTATGATAATCTGATACACCTTGAAATCTTTTATATTCGACTAGGACAGAATACTGCAGTGTGTCTCCTCATCAACACAGACTTCTATTTTTACTTGTCCTTTTCTGGCTGGTCAGGCCCAACTGGGCTGAACTCTTGAGCTTCCAGACATGACCTTGATCCTTTGCTAATGAGACTGCCCCAGTTCTCTGTGACTGGATTGGTTGCTGAGAGTACCGCTCAGCCCATGTAAGCACACCTGCAGCTTAAGGCTGCAGGCATACCTTGACAACAGCTTGAGTCTGTTCTGGCAAGCCTTGTGCTCACTGCTTTCTCTGGTTTGTCTGGCACCAGACTTGGCTTTGGTTTTCCCTGACCCTGCTCTTGTATCTTCCCTGGATCCCATATCTGGCACTCTGATTCTTCTGGCTTCTGACCTTGGCTTGCACCATGGACTGTGTCTTGAATCTCCACTCTGCTAAGCCAGACCATGACCTGATGCCCCGATAACCTGCATCCTCACCCAGCTGACCTCCTGGTTGCCCTTCAGGGGCCCATCTGCAGGCACGAATGCCTACTTCCAAGCTGAACCCTCACAACAAGGCATGTCTCACAGAACTACGGTGGTGCAGGGAGATGGATGTACCACCAAGACAGATCTCTGGGAAA
>NW_005841889.1:41084-79709 GCF_000455745.1 Alligator sinensis
GGAAAGAGTTCCTGGCAGCATTACAGGGGTTACAAGCTCAGATCACAACCTTGCAAGCCCAATGCACTCCACTTCCTGGCTCAGCAGTGCAGCCTACCCAGTGGAATCACCCCAAACCCTGGATTCTGCTACCTGCCAAGTTTGATCCCTGACACTTCTGGGTATTCATTAAATCAGTGTCACTTCTTATTTCAACTGTGCCCTGAAACCTATGCCTCTGATATAGCCAGGATAGGACTGAACTTTATCTTCTTGAGTGGTGATACCCTGGCCTGGGCTCCTGCACTTCTGTAATCTGCAGGCACCCTCTTAGATAAGCCCAAAGAGTTTATCCAGGCCATGGCCAAGATCTTCAGAACCTACGTCAGGTCCATACTGCAGAGCAGTCTCTCCAGGCCCACAGACAAAGGCACCACCCAGTACCAAGCTGTGCTGCTGAGTTTTTAGACAGCTGGTTGCTGGCACTGAATGAAATGAGGTGGCTCAACACTTTGACTTTCACCAATGGCTTCAGTACCACATTAAGCATGAGTTGGTTTGGGTGGAGCTCCCAACAACCTTGGATGGCTTCATTGATCTTAGCCTCTGTATTGATGCTCTGAGTGGCAACAGGAATATGAGGCTGCATTTTGGCTACCTGGGTGGGCTAATATCCTGGAAGAGTCGACACTGCCCCTTGTGGGAACCAGTGCAATGGCTCCAGTAGGGGTATCAATAGATTACAACCGGGAGTCTCTTTTTTTCAACTTCATCCATTCCTCTCATTTTTTAGTCATCCTAGGAATTCATTGATTATCTGTCCATGATCCATGCATCCTGTGGGGCCTAAGGAAGCTCCATTTTGACTCACCCTATTGCTTAAGCTCTTGTTTGAAGAATGCTTCTCAAACTGGAACCCAGACCAGAAGCAGGACCAACAATACCAGGGCCCTTGCACCAACCATAGATGACTTCCAGCTGGCATCAGTGGGGAAAACCTGTCCAGTGGACCCTGACCCCTCACTCCCTGCTAACTATTGCAACTTAACAGATGTGTTTAATAAGAAAGAAGATCAGCTCCCCCCACATCAACCTTATGATTGCCCTACTGTTCTTATGCCAGGGGCATAAATTGCCTTCAGATGCATTTATTTTCTTTCTGAACCGGAGGTCAGGGCTCTCAAAATATACGTTAAGGTGAACCTCCATAAGGGGTTTATCCAATCTTCTATATCCCCAACCAGGCCCCCAATATTCTTTATGCTTAAGAAAGATGACTTTCTCTGCTCCTGTGCTGACTACAGGGCTTTAAACAAGGTAATGGTTCATAATGGCCCCTAATGAATTAATTATTTGAGACACTTTGTCAGGCCAAGATATTCTCAAAATTAGATTCATGAGGAGCCTACAATCTCATCTGTATAAGGAAAGGAGATGAGAAGAAGACCATGTTTCAGTCCTGCTGTGGGCACTTTGAATACTTCTTCATACCCTTTGGGCACTGCAATGCCCTTGCTATCTTCCAGCACTTTGAGAATGGCATATTTTGAGACATGCTGGACTGATTTGTTATAAATTACCTTGGTGACGTCTTGATTTTTTCTGATGATCCGATTCAGTACTCAGAATGTGTGCCAGGTCCTGCTAAAACTCCAAGAGAACGATTTTTATGTTAAATTTGAAAAATACGAATTTACTGGTTGAATGTTTAGGTTACATAAGGGTCTGGCTATGAACCTACATATGGTAAAGGTACATCTGTGGGATGTAAAGGGGGTCCAATGATTCCTGGGCTTTTCCAATTTTTATAGATTCTCTAAGGATTCTCATACCTGGTAGCCCCCATGACCACCCTACCCAAGAAACGGGTACCATTTAAGTGGTCCCAAGAGACCTGAATGGTGTGTGAAATCTTAAAAAAGGATTTTACCTCTGCACCCATTCTGATGTACCTGACTCCATGAGACCTTTCATAGTGGAGGCTGAATCCTTGAGTAGCCCTATAGGCTTGGCCCCACCATTTCAGTTGGTGACAAAGTCTGGCTCTCATCAAAGAATATTGAGACCCAAAGACCTTTGGCCAAACTGGACTATCAATACTTGGGCCCATTTAAGGTAGTGAACAAACAAACTCCAAGGCCTTCAAGTTTCAGCTACCAGAGACATTAAAGATACACCTTGTTTTCCATCTATCTCTATTTAAAACTTTCATTGAAAATACGTCTCCTGAGCATCTGAACTGCCCCCTCCCACCTGTGATAGTGGAAGGTCATGAAGAATATATAGTTAAGCAAGTCTTAGATTCAAAATGTATCCAAGGCAAGCTCCACTATTTGATCAATTGGGAGTGCTATGGTCCTGAAGAACAATCCTGGGGACTGGCTGACCATGTTCATGTCCCCAAATTAGTGCAAGCCTTCCATCAGAGGTACCCAGAAAAGCCTGGTCCCAGGCCAGCTGGAAGTAGGCCCCATAGAGTGGGGGGAGGGAAGTGCACTGTGAGGGCTTTTGGCCAGATAGGCCTGCCTGGGCCAAATTTCTTGAGTTTCCACACCTCAATTGACCCCTGGTTGGTGTGACTGTCCCAGTTCTCTGCAACTGCATTGTCTGCTGAGAGCACCTTAAAAGGTATGCCCTTTTAAGCATACCTACAGCCTTAGGCTGCAGGCATGCCTTGACAACAGCCTCAGTCTGCTCCTGCAAGCCTTGCATTCACTTCTATCTCTGATTCATCTGGCTCCAGACTCAGCTTCAACTTTCCGTGACCCTGTGTTGAATCTTCCCTGGAACTTGTGTCTGGTGCTTTGATTCCCTTGGCTTCTGACCTCAGCTTGCACCCCAAACTGAGTTTCTTGGATTTCTGCTCTGCTGATCCCGATCCAGACCTAATGCCCTAGTAACTTGCATTCCCACCCAGCTGACCTCCTGGTTGCCCTTCAGGGGCCTATCTGCAGGCAGAGCCACCTACAGTTCATCTAAACCCTCACACTGCTCTCTGCATTGCTTCTCAAATATTTTGAATTGAGCCCAAGGTTTCTAGTCTTGCCTTCAAAGTGCTCCATATCTGGGAACAAGTTATGTAAAGACCATATCTTCAAGATAAAGATTAGTCTACAACAGTGATTCTCAGCCAGAGTGCCACAAGTTCTTTTCAAGTGTGCCACAGGCTATCAGACAATGTTGGCACTATTAGGTGTGCAAATATGATTTACAAGATAATAAACCAGTGGTGACATGTAGGGGGTGCACCCCCTGATCGACCATGCTCACCACTTAGGCGATAGGCACAGTGGGCAGACAGAAGCACTGGTGCCCCCCTGCAAGCGCTGGCCAATCGCTGCAGCCGTTCCCAGAAGCGGGCGCAGCCACTCTTGGAAGTGACTGCAGTGATTGACCGCAGTGATTGGCCACAGGGGAACTCCTCCCAGGCAGTAAGATCTGCTGCGGGAACACCGCTCCCCCTTCTCCCCGGGCAGTGAGATTGGCCTTGATCGGTGAGTCTGGTCGCAGGGGGGTGGGGCACGTGTCCCCACTGACTACGGTGGCACCAGTCACGCATGTTAATAAACCCAGAAATTCCATATAGGAATCCATAGTGTTAAAAACATTCTGATTTTTTGTGACTTGTTGCAACAGAAAAATTGCTCTATTATTTTTCTGCAGTCAAAAAATGAATGAAATCTAAGAGCAGGCATTTTTGGAGGGGTGCATTGAGTCTAAAAAGGTAGAGAACCACTTGTCTAGAACTCTGCTCTGCTGGCATGATGGAATTTAAAATTAAAGGTAAAAAACTTATAGGAGATATATTCTCAGGAGGCCAGGCTAAAACTGAGGAATGAATTCCAGTGGGAACTTCTGCCTTCTGTTGCAGGTACTTTTCTTTGATCATGCTTCCCCAGCAGAAACATAGCAGCATATATATTAAAAACACAATGCATTTCCCCCCTTATTCCCCATCCTAAACCTAGAAACCTTTTAAACCAAAACACAGTTTTAGAATAAGAGAACAATAAAAAAGCATGAAAACATGATACATAGCTTAATGCACTGTCTGCAAGGCATTCTGATACTACAGTGATGAGTGTGGCATACAAATCTATACAGAATAAAATAGAAGTTTTTGGCAAACATGGGCTGATTTATAGTTATAGAAGGAATTCTGTGGGTTTGCATGGTTTTGACCCTAAACCTTTAAAAGTATGTACAAATTGGCCAAGTTTCATTTAGAGCTTTTGGCTTCCTTTGAGTCCAAAAGTCAAAGCAACACTTGGGATGTGAACCAATGCCAAAGAAAAGGCTTGGATGAACCCCTGCAAATCATAACGGCCAAGTTTCACACAACTTTAATTATGATAATAGTTTCCCTCTTTCTTTTTCATTTTTTTCCATGGCACAATTCTCCTGCTTCTCATTGTTAGGACACATAGATATAGATACACAGCACAAGCCTTTATTGTGTGTGCATGTATGTAATAAAAGTAAAAGCTCATAAGGGTTTTTTTTTTTTAATTGCCTTCATTAATTCATATGCATAACACATTTCAAATGTACAAAAGGAACATTATGTAGATATCTACCTCTGTTTTTAAATTGCAACCTCAACCCATAAGATCTGTTTGCCTTTTGAAATATTTTTTTAAATATTTTAGGTATCTATGTCACGGTTCAACATGTAACCCCATCTTGTATCTTTAGTACATTAAATTAATCTTTTGAAGCACTAAAAAGTTTAATAGAAATAGAACACTTGTGCTTTTGACATTTGGATATTCCAAGGTCAAAAAAATCTGCAGCAAAAAAAAGTGAAGTGGCGAATGCAGCAGCAGCATGCACTGCCCAAATCTGGAGCCTGACTGCCAGCTAGGCTCTGCGTGGCAGGAGTGACACAGCTGCAGCCCCAGGAGGCCCCCAGGACCCCAGGTAAGGCTGCTGGAGCCAGCACAGTGCTGGCCTCAGCCTCCCCTACCCCACCTAGAGTAACTTGCTGCATGCCAGAGCTCATGTGGCACAGACATTCCCTGGAGACAACTAGCGGCGGCACAAATTGTGCCACTGCTAGTTGTCTCCGGGGAACCAAACATCCATACCACATGTGGATGTGTCCAGTATGTTCATTTTGTTGGCCTGAGAGTGCTCTTCATATCCACAGTCCCCGTGTGTCCATCAAATATTATTCAAAAGGTAAATGATACACATACTGTAGGGGATTTGGAATGTCCTGTCAGCCTATTAAGCTCTTCTCTTCACGTTTTATTTTTTTTTAATCACATGCTCAAATCATAACCTTATTACCATCTGCATTATTATAGAGTCATATTTGAGGCTCCATTTTTAAGGTTCTAAAATTGATTATGCTTTAAGCCTCCTTTTGGCCTAAAAATTTTTCTGGTTAGGCTCATGCTGTCAGACATTTATTTTTTTTTAAATTTTGAAGCAGGTCAGCCAAGCAGGTTTTGAATTATAGAGTACTGAAAATTTAACATGTAACTTTAGCCAACTATTACAGCTCAAAATGGCTGAGTTTAAGTTTAATTTCAGACAGGTAATTTGCTAGTATTTCATTGTATATATCAGTGAAAAGCCAAGCGGAAAGTGCATCCATCTTAATTGACAATTTCCCAGCTTTCTGTACATTTTAATGATAATTTTCCTTTTTTGTTGATATCATAAAGGGGAGTAACTTAGTATCCTTAAATGAACTGTAAAGTGTTTTTTTAAATAATACATTTTATGTAGTCACTTATATAATGTGTTTGTTAATAAATCTTGAAGCCCTTCCTTCATTCCTGCGGTGAAATCATCATTCCATTGACGACAAAAGGATTTTTGCAGTTGACTTAAGTGGGACCAGAATTTCATGCTTGGACTTTGCTATATAGCAATGGCAATGAAAGCCAATGATGGCCTGGTTTGTTTGACTGGACAGAGCCTATTCTACTGATGTCTCTTGGGAGAAGAGGAGGCACAGGAAAGGGGTTTATGAATTTTCATCATTCCACCTGGCCTATGCTCACTTGTCATCACCTGTAGGTTTCTTACATCAGGTCCACACAAGAAAATTTTTCCTGTATAATAATATTAGTTTGGATTTTGCTTTTTCTGACAATTCTAAGTGTACTGGTATAAATGCAGTTTTACTAATGTTCGGCAAAAAATGCTTTGCCAGATTAGCTTATTTTGTTCATTGGAATAAGCTATAAATGTTTAACAGTTTTGTCCACCTGGAAGGGTTGGTGAATATAGCTATACAGACCTTTTCTAATGCAGACTAGATCTTAGATGCTTGTGAGGACTCATCTCCAGTCTTGCAACTAGCTGTGCTGTCCTTCCCAGCTTGACATGAGTTGTGATTGAAAATCTTATGTCTTCAATAGCAATAACTGTCTCCTGCTGCCTTTGTTCTTGCTGACTTTTGAACTACTGAAATATTTTACAACTGACGGAAAGAATATAAAATGCACAATGCAAAGGGCAATTCTCTAGCAGATGCATAAAGAAAGGAAGTAATCTAGATTTAGAACCATGAAGAAATCTATACATTATGACTGGGAGCAACTCGAGGACCAACATTTGTTGTTCCTACTTGTAAAAGGGTAGAGAATTTTCTTCAAAAGTAGCTTCAGAAGTATTAAGCACCTGCTAATTCCACTGAACACCTTTAACAATCAGGCCACTTGTTATTAAGTGCCAGGACCTAAATACATTTGTGTTTACCCTGAAAGTACAAAATTGTTTCAGTATACTAACACTGGCTGAAAGCAAGGAAAGCTAATGATATTTAGCTCTTAACTTTCTTTTTCATGCCTTAGTTTTTTCTACATGTACCTTTTAGTGTATACATTACTTCTTTCAAGAAGCACTCTTGTATCATACAGCAATAGTATAAAACACTGAGTTACAATTAGGCTACATTAGTATTTTTAACAATTGCTGTAGAGTGACAGCTTATCCTTTATAAGGAATGCAATCTTGTGAATCCTGTGGCATACAATATTTTATAGAAACAGAACAAAGTCACAGAATTACAACAAAAACAGTTTGCTAAATGTGATAAATTCCAGCTCTGTCTTGCCCTTAAATGTCTGATATTTAAATTAATATTTAACAATGGAAATTAGTAATTAAAATTAGAACAAGTAAAAAGAACATTTCAAGGAATCAATCCTGACACAAATGATAAGAACAAGTAAAAGTTGGTATGGCCATGCAAAATCTTTTTAAAAAATACACAAAGGTTCTACTGGAAAACCTTAGCTTTCAGCACTCAGGCTTTCAAAGTGATTTGAGTGTAGTTTACAGAACAACAAAGTAATACTCACTTTTTCTTTAGACAGTCGTTGATTAATTAGTCAAAGTTTGTAGCCTTATGACTGCAGGCTTCATTTTATCCTGTGCATTTTAGTTGAGAAAGTTCATAACTACAGAGAATGAATCCAGAATGTCTTCAAGACTCCTTTCATGGGCCAGCTGATACCATCCTTTGAGGTGAGACTGAAACAAGTTGTTTTGGTGAAATAAAGTTGCCTAATATATCAGATGCAGGGTAAATGCAGCTGTGAAAGCCCAAAGTGGGCGAAGATTATGTGCACTCAACCTGTGGCTCAGAATGAAGAAATGGTTGAACAACAGGCATAAGTACTAGTTAGCAAGTACTTGAGAAGAGCATGTGTTGTACAACCGAAACACAAGGCATGTTCTACTGTTTTCATAGAGACAGCAGCTCAAAGTAAAGTTTAAACCCTAAAGGTCATTCCAAAACCTACTGAGGTCAATAGGACTTGCATTGACCTCAGTGAGCTTTGAATTACGCTTATACACAAAATACTGATTTGTGTAGCTTCTATAAAATAGAGTATTTGAAGTGTTTACACATCTAGTAACTGGGGTGGTGCACTAACTTAAATCAAGTAATCTTGAATGTTATATATGACTTAAGAAAGAAGTCAGAAAGAAGTAGAAGTCAAAAAGAAGAAGAAAGAAGTAACATACTTAACAAAACTTGGACCGGACTGGACTGGACTGAGTTGTGCAGCCATTCAACTCAATGGGAGTTTTGCTGTTGATTTTCATAGGAGCATAATTGGCTTCCTAATGCAACTTAGGGAAGTAGTTACTGGGAAATCCAGCTTCCCCAAAATTATAGATGATAAGCAAGCCCCATCTGCTAATATGACACAAAGCAATGCTGGGTTTTAAAATAGTGAAATTGTCAGACACTAGTTGAGCAAGAGTTGTTCAGAAGAGTTGGGAGTGGCAGTGAATGATACTGCTGGAGGGCAATGTAGTAAAATGGGCATGCAAGAATTTCTAATACCTCACAATGATGAAATTTTAGAACCACCCAACAGCTGAGAATGAGGAGATTAATTTTTAACATTTGGGCTTTGTTTTTTTTTATTGTTTGTAGGCAATTTATGACTGCAGTAACAGATTAGTGATCACCACAGCCCTTGCTTCCTGTAAGTGGAGTGACTGTTCAATTATTTAGGGTCTAAGTTATAAAGAACTTTATAGACTAGTATTAAGATCCTGAATTATATCCTTTTGCTTACCAGCCACCAACCCATTCTGGAGTTACCTTAAAGTTAAAGGAATATATAAGGGAAGGTTTTACTATATCTGGAGCTGGGGAAAAAGCTAAAAATATTGTGCTTGGATCCATGTAGGAGGCTGCAAAATAAATTTATGTAGTGAATTTTTTACGTTTAAATCTATACAAAAGTTTTAAACTGCTATACCTGAAAATTAACTGCACTAAGTCATACGGGTTTCTTGATTTTTCCACCATACTACAAAAGCACATGCTGGACATGAAAACAACTCCACTGGGTAAGTTGCTACATGCTTATAAAAGCCCAGAATAAACTCTAGAAACCAAGAGCCCCTGATCTAACCAGCTGGGACTTGCACGTTCTCAGGAAAGAATCCAAAATGGCATTTATAGTGATTCAAGTTTCATAGGCTGTGTGAATTCTGGTATAATATCTTTTGAGACTGGGTGGTTTTCATGCAATTTTGATGTGGCTATGCAATATATGATGATTTATTGAAATGGCAATTATCAACAGTGACTATACAAGTAACAATATGAGATGTATGCATTTTAACCTCCAGTCTCATTATAGCAAGGAATGTATGAAGTAGTGCAGCATATTGTACTTTACCCAATATTGTACTTTACCCAATATTGTACTAAGAGATGCCAAGCCTGTCTGTTTTTCCTCTTTCCATACAGCTGTACTTCAGCAGCTAAAGTATTTTTCTGTAAACATCTTGAGATACATGCAAAGTTGGCTTCTGAAAAATGAAGTATTTCCAAAAACAGAGAATGTTCTGGGGGGAGGGAGAGGAGTCCACAAACTTGCACTTGCTGTCAGGTTTGGGCATTTCATTTTTCAGGGTTAAGTATTTTTCTCTTCATAATCTGTGTGAAGCTTTCCCAATTTATGGTGTATTTAACTTTTTCTTAAATACTATATATTCTTTTTTGCAGAAGCCCAGTACCTTTGATCCCTTTTCCAGTTGCCATCATTAAACCATTTAATGTATTGTACATATTTATTATAGACAGGAGTGTTGGGGATATGGAATTCAGTTTAAAATGTTGCTTCTAATTGTATTACATCTATGACCAATCAGTTACTATAACACTTTCGGCTGGGAGTTATTTCTTCATCTAATTTTCCTTCAAAATGTGAATCTTGCCACAGTTGTCCAAGTTTTGTCCATCTCAGGAATAAGCTTCTTTCATGTGTTGTACAAGGGACGATGTGTTACTGACACTCTGAAGCTGAACTTCAGAATGTGAAGAATATAACTGCCTGATAATTATGTTCTTGATTTTGACATTTGGAGCTCTAATGATTCATAATAATTAAGCTGCGCTGAGGGAGGTTGTCTGGGCAGTTAGTCTCCTAATATAGTTGGTAGCAAGATGTTTCAGTGGGAGGCATTCAACTTTGGTACTGGTTCTCTTTCTGCTATAATTTTTCAAGCTTAAAACATATTGCAAAGTTCAGCTTTTCTTAAGAGATCAGTTGAGAAGCTTGATGTGATTTGATGTGCGGAACTGTTGTGAAAATTATTTGGGGTAAATATTTTTTTTCAGTGTCAGGGTGGTTTTTATTGGACAATTTATGTATTTTGTGTTGTAAGAGATAAATAAATTAGCATAGATATGTGAAACAGTGAACTCTCCCATTTTTAATTAAGGCTTCACCATTTTTTGTGCTTGAGTTCTTTATTTGTAACGTACCTTTAAAGAAAGTGTTACAAATGAGGGGAATAATGCCTTATCCTGTAGTACAAAATGCATGTCTGTGGAAAGTGTCAAGATGTTATTTAGGGCAGTGTGGAATGTACTTCATCATCATGATAGTTAAAGATCCCACTGGGGGTTTGATACCTACCAGCATCCAGTAATTTTAGAGCAGACAGGTGGTATGGGGAAGAGGGAAATACAGTTGTACCCTCAGGCAGATACTCAGCTCATGCAGCTGTTTCATGCATTCTGGCAACATGACTCAGTTAAAATCAAATAACGCTCCTTATGCCAATATTTCTTTACCTGCATATGAAACCAGTTGTCTTTCATTTTACAAAAACATGATAATTCAAAGAGCATTAAAAAATGTACTGTTTCTCACACAGAATTTATATCTTGCAGCTGTACTGTAATCCAAGTGAAAAGGAGTAGAGTTTCACTTTATCCAGCCAATCATAACTTTAAACTGTTTTTACAATTCATCCTACAATTTTTTAAGCCAGATTCAAGTCCATATATGAAAAATAGTCTACTTGATGTATGAAACTGTAGATTAGTCAATATTAAGCAGTTCTTCAGTAACAACAGAAAAATGACTTCAGAGCAGTTACAAGGCTGAGCTATGAAAGATGTGCTTGGAAATCAAACACTATACTATCAGTGCAGTTGGTGTATATATGGAAGGAGTAGCTTAGAATATACTTAATTTATGCTTAATAGGACAAAATCCTTGGCATTACTTAAAAAAAAAGTGTGTTATTGTTCTGCATGACCTGGCTTCCCACCTGCCTAATCATTTCTGAAGACAATCAAGGGTCGTGTGGTGGGAGTGGAGCTGCTATGTGCTTGAGATTTTGTTGAAGCTCTGCAACTGTGCTTTCTGATTCATCAATCAACATCTAAACACAGTCTGTATTCACTGTTTTTTGGTTGGTGCCCTAATGAGTGGGTCTCTCAGTTTAAAGAAAGAAAAATAACAGCAAGGCAATCTATGTAAGGATGCCAAGAAGGAAACCATATTTTCCCCAAACATGCAGGCAAGTTTCTTGATGACAGCTCAATTATACCTATCTCTGCTGGAAGATGCATATCTTGTTCCCTGTGGCCCATTTAATCTGTCAGGCTGGCACTTTAGAAGAAGAGGGAACTCCTTACCTCTGCAAGTAGATTTTCAACAGACAGTTTGCATCCATGGCAACCTTGACATCATCCTCAAGAGCCTAGGAGATTGCTTTGGTCAGGGTTTGGGGTACACTTGATTAGCTCCAGAAGCATCTCAGGCCATCTATCCCTTCCACAAAATAGGGAGAGAATCTTAGGATTTGATTAGGTCTTTGTGGTTGTGGTCTATGCAGGTGGTAGGCTCCATCGTAAAGAGGCTCAGTGAACTAGGGTTTTAATAAGAGAAATATTAGAAAATTAGTAATCAGTCTACAACAAAAGGTCCATCTTGTCCTGCTCTGCTTTATTAAGCTTTGTAATTTTTTATTTTATTTTTTTAGAGCTGTCTGTATTATTTTTAAATTTTAAAATGGTCTTTTCAAGGGCTTTGTGATAATGCAATAGAAGGTGCTAAACTGAGAAAATTAGAACGTGGCAGTATTGCCATCCTTACAGCAGATTTAGCATGAACAGAAACACCTCCACATGCTGATCCATCAATGTGCATTGTGATTTAGAAGAACCAGCCTGTAGAAGTGTGTGTGTAGATCAAGCTCCATGTCTACTCAGTCCACATTTTTCTCCTATGCCTGCCAGAAACATTACTAATTGATGCCAGTTATGATATTTGCCTATTATTCTTTCTGTCATCAAACCATAAAACACATTACTGTGCAGCATTTTTATGCAACTAATCCCTTTATTGCTGTTTTCAACTCTATTTTATAAAAGTTACTTTCCATGGTAACAATATTTTCTGGAAGAATTTTAGAAATACTTAAATACCTTAAACAGGTTTTTCAAGTTAACAATTCTGCTATAATTATTCTCCAAGATACCCCTGGCTCCATGGCTTTAAAGTTATCAGAGTTTACTGTGTTGTGAAAAATATGTTTTACATTGTTTGGACATGCTTGTCATAAGTTTCTCAGTATATCATTATCCTATAAAACCTCCCACTGGCAGAGTCTGGAGGAAAAAGAAATAGTGTAAACTATAAAAGACCTCATAGTAGCTTCCTGCCAACTTTCATTTTTGAATCAACATTTGTTTTTGTTTTTACTTTTGAAAAAATGGGCACAATCTAGTCTTTCATAGAAATTTGCTAGTTTTATTTATTTGACTAGTAGAGCAGATATCAACATCTTCTACACGTCCCTGTTTTTCCCTTTTAAGTTGTGTGATATCTGTGGTTCTGCTCATGCCACCAGCTAATGTTTGTATACATAATTTATACATCTAAAAACTATCATCACTTCGAAATTTACTGATTCTGATATTTTTCTCATGCACAGTCTTGTCTATTTCTCACTTGAATTCTCCGGTGAAGGTAGAAATACTCATAGGTTTTAGCTCTCTCTTTTTTGGTAAGTTTTTCAAATTGTTATGATCATAGCTCGTTTGGACCAGTGTGTGATAGTTTAGTTGTCTTGAGAGCCTTTCAGGAGTGGGTGTCATGGACTGCCAGGCAGTTTTAGCACCCTTAGGTGCGCAAACATGATTCACAAGATAAACTGAGAATTCAAATAGAAATCTATTGTATTAAAAGTGTTTTGACCTGCTTTGAACTTTCTGAGTTCCTAGCAACAAACGGATTGGTCTATTATTTCTCTGCAGTCAAAAATCAAGTGAAAACTAAGAGCTGATATTTTCCAGGGGGTACCTTGAGTCTATCAAAGGGTGACAAGTCTAAAAAGGTTGAGAAATACAGTGTTAGGGACTATTAGCATGATAATTATTTTTGTTTGGACCCTTTAAACATGCAAGTTGGAAAATTAAGGCTAGACCAAATTCTGCTTTCAGTTATACTGCTTCAACCTTTCCAGATGTTAACTGACGGTAAACGAGAGCAGAATTTGTCCCTCTGAGTTCAAAGGGCATAAGTGCTTTTTTCTTTTCTGACCTGAAGCTTATCTAGGTTAGAGGTTTTGTTGTCCTTCAAAAATCTTTGTAGACAAATCCTCTTTCTTATATCCAGGAAAGCTTAATGTTATTCACACTGGGAAATTTTATATCTTCTGGGGCCTCTTGTTGGCAGCTTGACTACTAACTAATGTAAAGAGGAGAAATGAATGTGACAACTCTGATAAGGAAGACAGATATTATCTTGAAAAGTAGATACTCTTGGGTTTTTTCTCTCTTTCTTACTCTCCTTTCCCTGTAGTCCATGGTGATTTAATATCAAATACTTAATTACTTTTTGCACCATTGCAACTATACTGAATAATAAACTAATGAAATAATGACACAAATCACTTTGGATTAACGCAGTAAGAGTTAATCTTATATACTGGCTTATCTCACTTCCCCTTGTGGATGGTGTGTCAATGTTATGCTAGATACCTTAAGATGTATCTTGGGTCAAACTATAGATATTTATAATTCAATACAGTAGGATCCCAGTTATTCAAACAGTTTGCGCAACACTAAATTTGTCTGGGTTACTCAGAGTTTGTATCATTAGCAGTCACTGTCAGACAGGAAGACATGTTAGCAGTTCATTAGATACAATGGGAAGTTTGGATAACTGGGCTCATACTGCAAAATGTTTAGTTTTTCTGTTGACTAAATCCATGATGTGTAGAAAGGCCATATTTCTTTTCTGTTCCTGCATATAAACCTTCTTCAATATTGTGCTATCATTTATATTTGCTGAACAGATGTTATATTGTAAGGCTTTGCTTTTGCTCTTGTACATTGAACAGTAGACTTAAAAAAATGGATGCCAGCTCCATAAACTAAGCTGTGTACATAAAAAGCCAGTTTATTCTAAAAGAATAACAGCAAATGTATCTCTTCTTTTTTAGCAAGGTTTTTGTATGAAAAAGAGGGAAACATTCAAACTAAAATATGCTGATGCAAGATGCTGTTCCCATATAGGGGATTGTTCCAACACAATGGCCACATCTACACGAGACACTACTACAGTTGTTACTGTGCATTTATTGAGTACTTGTATAAACAGGTACTAAATAAATGCACAGTAACCCACGTTACTGCACAGTAGTGCCAACAAATGCCTTTTTTGTGACACTAGTACACAGAAGCCTAATACTACTGCGTAGTAGTGTCACATCAGTTTTTGCCATGTGACACTACTGCGCAGTAGTATTGGGCTACTGTGCAGTCAGTGTCTCATGTAGATGTGCCCAATATGAAGCACAAATATTGATAGGTAAAAACCACTGTGTCCCTACCACCCAGTCTTCACATTATATATGGTAAAGGTAACAAACATGACACATATGACAAACATCAAATAGGATTTGTTCATCACAGATTAGTTAGGCTGCTGAAAGACATTTATTTAAAGGTTTGATGGGATCTGATCTACCATCTCAACAACTGCTCTTTCTGTCATGCCATATTTGCATGGCACAACATGCAGTTTTGGGATTGGGCATTAGATCCTGACCATGCCTTACTTGCCAGTGCAGGGAGACCCTGGGATGATCCTGGGCTCCCCCTGCACCAGCAAGTTGAAAGCTGGGTGTCCACAATCAGCTGATTGTCTGCTGGGGTGAGGGACCAAAAGGGGGAAGGGGCCCCAGTGCAGTCCCTAGCCCCAGGCAACAATCAGCTGATTGTCAAAACCCTGATGAACTGTATACCTGTTTTTTACAGGTCCCAAAACATGGGGACTCTGGGATCAGGCAGCAGAAGCTGGAACCTTATATCTGTGTACACTGTGATGAGTAAAACTCATATATGCAGCCCAGTTGGGTGGTATATGTTTTTATAGGTCCCAATCTGCTGCTATAGCCCAATCCCAGGGTCTCTGTGCTCCACAATGAATAAAAATTAGGTGTGCATCTCAGCTGGGGTGCACACATCATTTTATAGGTTCCAGAGCACAGGTATCTTGGAACTGAGGAGCCTGTCCCCAATCCAAGGGTCCTGTTATTCTGGGAACTTTAAAAACCATGTGTGTAACTGCGTTGCACATGCAGTTTTCTGACATCCCAGGTGCACGGGGACCTTGGGATTAGGGAGAAGCTCCTTGACCCTGGAGTCCTCATGCTCCAGGGATGTCAGAAAACCAGGTGTGTCACCCAGTTGCACATATTTTTAAAGATCTGGGGTGCAGGGAACCCATGACTGGGGAGACACTCTTTGATGGACTCACTGTACCACCATCTGTCTCCATGGGTTGGGAGGGGGAGGGGGTCCAGGAACTGCTTCTTCCCCCAGTCCAGTTAGGTAGAGGACCACTCTATCCCAGACCTGGGGGCCGCCCCTAGATGCTGGATTCCTCACCATCAGAATTGGGTATGGGTCAGCCTCAGCCTTACACACATTCAATTTAAGGCGTGATACACATGAGCCACAAAGTTGTTACATATTATATGTGGAATAACTTTGTGGCTCATTTACTGTTTTGTCACACTATAAATGGACATGAATGTAGATTTCATAGATTTTCAGGGTCAGAAGGAACCTCAGCAGATCATTGAGTCTGACCCCCTGCCCTGGGCAGGAAAGAGCATTGGGGTCAGATGCCCCCAGACAGGTGTTTGTCCAGTATCTTCTTAAAGACCTCCAAGGTAGGAGAGAGCACCACCTCATTTGGAAGCCCATTCCAGATTCTGATAACCCTTACCATAAAGAAGTTCTTCCTAATGTCTAGTTTAAATCTGCTCTCTGTCAGTTTGTGGCCATTGTTTCTAGTTGCCCTAAGTGGCATCTTGGTAAACAGAGTATCTCCTATTCCCTGCTTCCCCCCGCCCAAATTTGTAGACAGCCACCAAATCCCCTCTCAGCCTTCTCTTACAGAGGCTGAAGAGATCCAGATCCCTCAACCTCTCCTCATAGGACCGATCCTGCAGGCCCCTAATCATATGAGTGGCCCTCCTCTGGACCCTCTCAAAGTTATCCACATCCCTCGTGAAGTGCGATGCCCAAAACTGAACACAGCACTCCAGCTGCAGCCTCACCAGTACCACATAGAAGGGAAGAATCACCTACCTGGACCTGTTCGTGATGCACCTATTCATGCATGATGGAGTGCTTTTAGCTCTATTGATCATTTCGTCACATTGTTGGCTCATGTTCATCTTTGCTGCTATGCTGCTTAGAAAGTCATCCCCCAATCTGTATGTGTGTTGGTGATTCCTTCTCCCTAGGTGCAGTACTCTGCACTTATCCTTGTTAAACTGCATCCAGTTTTGTTCTGCCCACTTTTCCAGCTTGTCCAAATCCACCTGAATCCACTCTCTGTCCTCCAGTGTGTCTGCTTTGCCCCATAATTTGGTGTTATCTGCAAATTTGGACAGTGTGCTCACTATGCCCTTGTCCAAATCACTGATAAAGATGTTGAACAGCACTGGCCTGAGGTCTGAGTCCTGGGGGACACCACTGCCCATATCCTTCCAGGTCAATACCGACCCATCCACCACCACTCTCTGGGTGCATCCCATGTGGCCAGGTTACTACTTAAGGCATGATTAACAGGTTAATTGCATCATAAATGTAACCCGTTTCCTTGGCTTTAGGTCCAGTAGTGGAAGAAAAAATATCTGGAGCAGTAGCAAGAAATCAGACCAAAGAAACAAACTCCCCTTCTATGTCCTATTCATCTGAGTGTAAGAATCCTTCCAAGTTTATATTACACCAGCCTGTTGGCAGAGCAATTGGCAATGGTTTTGTTTTGTATTGATCCCCACATAAATTCCCACATTGAATTTTTTTCTCTATCACTGAGCCCAAACCAGCAATTATAGTACTGAATTGAATAGTGAAACTGTGAGGGAAGAGACAATTCTAACTCCCCAGGCTGTTGAACTTCATGATCATTACTTTTTAGGCTCTATGAGTGGTCTCCATGGCCCTATTGCTAATCACTATCCTTGATAATATAGAACACAGCTGAAAGGATTTGAGTTATACTTGGTCCTATGTTTTTATTCCAAACTTTTATGAGCTATTATGCAAGGAATCACTACAAAGATGGGCTGTGTGTTCCACAAAGTTTCCACAGCCTTCTACAGCCACTGTTGATCCTTTCCCCTTTTACTTGAAACTGCACTGATTGGTCCCATACAAGGGCTCTTTATACCCAGGGTAAGATTTGCCTCTAAGATTTACATAATCTAGAGGCCATTCTACAGTTTGTTGCTTTTGGATGGATTTTACTCATCATAAACCTGTGAAGGAGGCAAACCATCCCTATAATTCACTTTTCTCTAAATTATCTCTACCTTCCTATCTGTTTTTGTCTTTGTGGTCTTCAGGATAAGTGATACAACATGCTTCTAATAAATGCTAGTAAACAAATCAACTTGGAAATAAAGTTCAAATGTAAGTGTCATAGGGTGTGTCTACACTAGATGCTTAATGGTAAATTAGCATTGCTTACTGTGAAGTAAGCATGTGGCTCTACATGTGCACATGCTTACTTCACAGTAAACCTCCCTAATCCTGAGTAAATTTGCTACCTGCAAATGCAAGTAACAAATTTACATGGCACTAGTAATGGCACTGTAGCACTTGTGTAGATGCCTGACTGGGAGCCAAATCTGCTCCCGGTCAGCTGTCCCCTGGGTTGGGGGACATAGTCCTCTGGGGCAGGGGGACATAGTCCCCACTCGGGCTCCTGTGGCAGAGCCTGCCCTGGCAGCAGGCAGCTCCAAGCCCCCTGCTCCCAGATAATGATCATGGAGAGGGGGCTGGGAGATCCTTATCTCCCAGACCCCTACTCCACCATTGTGACTGTAGAGTGGGGGGCTGGAGACCCTTATCTCCCAGCGGTGGCTCCATGACTGCTGCTGGGAGATATGGGTCTTCCAGTCCAAGCCCCATGACCGTGGGACTCAGACTGGGAGATAAGCATCTCCCAGCAGCAGCTCCACAGTTATAGTCAGCACTAGGAGCTCCCTGCAGGCGGGAACTAGGGAGCTTGTTTCCTGCCCAGCTCTACCAGCATGGAGCTGGGAGAGGAACAGGCTGGGGAGCTTGTTCCCCACTCAGCTCCACCAGCATGGAGCTGGGGGGGCGGCGGGGAAGGGAGGGGGACGGGTTGGGGAGCTTCTTACACACCAAGGTCCACGACTGTGGAGCTGGGTGGGGAACAGGCTTGTTTCCCCCAGCTCTGGAAGCACAGAGGGCTTGACAGCTGTCTGCTGGCCTGGTGCTCCCTGCCAGGCTCTGGGATAGTACCCAGGGGGAGCCTAGAGCTCCCCCTAGTGACCACAGGGGCACATTGCAGGGCTTCAAGGAACTGGGAGCAAATCTGCTCTCTAATTTCCGTATGTGTGGACACCTACCCAAAACCCTTACTGGGAGCCTCTACATATACTTTTTTTAAGCGGGCTTAGCATAAAATTGCCATTTTTAAGGCACATTAAGGGCACATGTCTACAAGTGTACCCCCTTAATGTGCCTTAAAAATGCCCATTTAAGGCTAGGTGAGCCTTAATTTGATACCTGCATAAAGTTAGGTACCAAATTTAGGTGCAAATAGCTAAGTTGCATTAGTACACGTGTAGACACACTAATGTGCATTAATGCAGTGTGTCAATTGATACACATCATGTTAACGCGCATTAGTGCCTCTGCATGTGCACTAATGTGACTTAGCTATTTGTACCTTAATTTAATGTGCCTTAATGCTCATTAGCACTTCCTTGTGTAGATACTTGCCTACATCACCTTAATGTGCCTTAAGTAAATGCACATAAAGTTTTTAGGCATGCGTAAATACATGTGTACACACGCACTGTCAAGTATATTACTGCACAGTAAATCTAGGCTGGAGTAAATGCATGTGTAGACGTGCCCATAGAGCTACATATCTTTTAGGAAGGAAGACATTTCTGGGTGAGTAACTCTGATCTAGCCATTCAGTAATGTATTCCATGGTCTTTGTGAAAAAGTAGCAGCCTGGTACACCAACTTTAAATATTGTCACATGAGGTTTTTTATTAAGTTTGGAACACTGTTAATCAGATTGTTCCTCAACCAATTGACAAGAAAAAGCCAAAGCTTTCAACAAGCAGTGACTGAATTTGTTCCCTTGGTGTCTAGATGAATGGGAATTAATGAAGTCTCCTACAGTTCTCTGTGGTGATTTTACTTTGTAAAGGTTTTTTTGGTAGAATTCATATCAATCATGGGAAGGAATTTTAGATGGGGGATGTGCGTATGTAGAAGGGGTTTTGAAGGTCTGATGCATGTACCAAGAAACTGGAGAAATTGGATATATGGGAATGGAAATTGGTGGTCTTCCAGGCAATATGGGATCTAAAAGTGCTAAATCCTTTAATAAATAAACCTTGATTCAGACTGGAATGTCTTGGCTTGATCTTAAAGGTGATATTGTAAGGGACTTCTAGCCGTTGACTAGCCTCAAAGATAATTATCTGCACATTCCAGTCTTGTTCTGCCATCAGCAATGCCTGAGGTCTAAATGAAGCAAATGTTATTTCCACTACAAGTATATTATATTTAGACTAGACTCAGACCCAAGGATTTATTATAAACTGTGCACCTTACTGGAAATATACGAAGAATAAAATATTTTAATAGCTACATAACCTGCTGGTCAAAGCACCTTATTTACATGCTGTTAACACACTGTTCATAATTGCAGCAGCCCTCAGCATTCTTCTAGCAGACCATCATCATATGCACATGAATGCACATTCATCTGTTGCACTGAGATCCATAGTTCCTATTTTCATTCATCCCTTCTGTAGATGAAAGTATATATTTTTGCGGTTCTGTATTAAACATTTGTGGGTCAGATCTCTTAGAATATGTTAATGTAGCTTTGAGGATTTTGCTTTTAATGCAAATCAGGTGCTGTAGAAATTTCATTTACTGTAGCATGTACTGGAGCTGATTTGAGAGACTGAATGGTCCATCTGATATAGTACACATAATTTAAGCATTAACAGAATCATGTTTCAGTATCAGCTGCCTTAAAATGGATGGAAAATCTCTTTTCTGTTTTTGAAGCCTGCTTAGTTAATGCATATGGATTTTATTTACTCATAGATCATGCATATTTTTTAAGACTTCATCTAAGGTACCTGAACAAGTAGAGAGGGAAAGGTGATACTTTTAAACCAATTAATTAACCATTTCTTCATCTAGTATTCCTTGAAATAATGGTAACCATGATGCCTGAGGTTGTGCTGAAATGGAGATAATGTGAATACTTTAATATAATAGTGTAGTGATACCCATACTTAAAACTGCAGCAGTACTTGAATTCAAAGTAGTATTTTTTTCAGCTTGTTATAACTTATATTAATATTTATTCTCAGTCCAGGGTCAGTTTTTGGAGAATTTGGATAAATTGCTTGTACAGCTGTTTCAATAGCATGAAGAGTGAAGTCTGGGGATTGATAGATAGAAGAGCTGTCAAAAATTAAACCCTTCTGTGGTTACTTTGCTGCCAGAGCATCATTTACCTCCTGGGAATGTCTAGTGGCTCAGAGCCAGATTTACGCATCTTAGGGCTGATTTAAAGCTGATTTGGGCCAGTGTGCTAGATCTACTACAGCCAACTTCTCTTACAATTTTATTGGCCTTAATACCATTGCCTGTCCCCAATGAGGTGGTTTTGTCCTGCAAAGCTTTCTGCCTTAAGTTCTGAGTTCCAGTCTATGTTCCCGACTGAGTTCTTTGACCTGAGTTCCAGACCAAGAAGGATGCAGGAGAGCAAAAGGCAGCAGCGTGGGCAGGGTATGAAAATAGAAAATGGAATGAGAGTGAATGGAGACACCATACAGGCAAAGGAGCAAGGTCTTTGCCATCTTCCTCAGCCAGCAATGTGCTTTTGAAAATATTCCTTACAGTGAGATTAATATTAATTTCTGGCTGTCACCAAATTTATTGGAGAAATATGGATGGTGAGTAAATGATGGTTATAAGAAATAAATATTAGCTGAATGTGAAGTGTTGTCTTGTTACAGCCTTTGGTTGCTTGTATACAAGCCTGTTCTGATGCACTGTAATCCGACAACAATTAATTTAGTTTGGAGCTTGATAATTACTGCAGTCCAGCCAGCCTCTGCATCTCATGTATTAATGTCCTCCATTCAAAATGGCAGTGGGGGTGCTTTACCTAAAGCTCATTCGGCATTTAGATAAAGCAACCCCCATCACCATTTTGAAGTGCAGGGTTGCTGACACACGAGATTCTGTGGGCATTTTAATTAGAATGGCTCTCGGAGACACTAATTAAAGCTCCCCCCACCCTCCTGGTGCATGTGTAAAAATGCCCTTTGTAAGGTCCAAGAGGCAGAACTATATTCTTCCACTGACAGCAAGTCTCCTCCACTAATGTAGGGTCCCCTGGGGAGTATTTTCTGGGATTCTTTGGGCACGGAGAATCTGCACAACTATCACAGTGCCACCAGACAGTGCTTTAATTATGGTCTCTTCGGTTGGAGGCCTTCCTGCTCAGACTCCTCTTTTTCCTTGTTCCCCTGGATCTAATGTCCTAATTCTATGAAGTTGTCAGAGTGAAAGAAACAGATCCTTATTATTCAAACAGAGGAGCTGGTGACTGGAGTTAACATTTCACTATTTATTGTCTCCGTGCTTTCTGGAAGATGGCTCTATACCGTTAGTAGCTCAGAATATGCCATAGGAAAAGAGAAGAAGTGAGGATGCATGATGAACTAAATTTGCAAAGCCTATTTTTTTATGTTGCTGGGTATTTAATGCATATTTAGCAGGTATATCTTTAACTATGCAAGAGCAAAGTAAAAATAAAAGGTAAAGGAACTTCCAGAAATACAGAATTTGAATCCTCTTACAAGAATCAGTCACTTCCATCATCCAGCAAATCCAGCAACAGTCAGAACTGGAATGGTTGTCACTGTAGTAGATTCAGTAGTTGGCAATTGTTTTATCTGTGACCATTTTAATAATGTTATCTATTCCTCCTTGATGATGCCTTATTTCAGTCTACATATAATCATTCAGTTGTTTCCAGGTTTCTCATTGCTCAGCACATTCATTTGTTCCAGGACTGCTGTTTTCATTTATTGTTAACTATTTCTGCTTTTAGGATAAAAACAAACCATTTGGGATGTGTGTAGATGAAACAGGGGCCCTAATTTAAGCAGAGGGTTTTTAAAAACACCGCTTCAATTTAGATAAAAGTAAACTCCCGTGTCATGTACGCCTGTGTCTTACCTGCCTCTCCGGTGGCAGGGAGGGGAGGGAGAGCTGCCAGCGGGTGAAGCGGTCCCTGGGCTGTGGCTGGGGGGGACTGGTGCTTCTGTCTGCAGCAGCAGTGGCCCCCCCCACCCCCCCCAGGTGGCACCCACTTGCAGGCACCCAGCTCAGGCAGTCCTGGAGGGCACCACAGAAGCGGAGGGAAGGACCAGGTCCCCGCGCAGTTCATGCAGGCAGGCAGGCACCAGGTAAAAATGAAAAAAAAAGGCTTGCCACTTTTATTTTTTTCCTTCAGTGGAGCCTGCCTTCCAGGGCTGCTGCCAAGCTGCCTGCATGGGCTGCCTGCACAGTCCCTGAGCTGCACGGAGCCCCGTGCTTTGCTGTGCAGCTGTAAGGCAGTAAACTAAAACTCCTTGGAGATGTTTTAGTTTGTTGTGCCCCAAAGTAATTTAAGGCACATTACGCTGCTGAAAGTGCCACAGCAGCTGGAATTATTGTGCAATATGCCGCTGACATGTGCAAATACCAACACCATTAAAGTGGTGCAAAAGCATTTAACTCGCTTTAAAGTGTTGTGCACACATGCCCCTCATTTCGTCTACACACACCCTTGGTTCCCTCTTTCTATATACCTCCCCAGAGCAAAATTTAAATAAAACCTTAGCCATGGCCTCTTTTTACCTGCCATTTTTTCTGTTAAGGGATCTTCTTAAAGCATGGCCTTCCAACTCTTCTCAATACTGTAGCCCCTGGGAGATCCAGTAAGACGATACTATTGATGCCCTCCCTACCTACTTGCTCTCCTTCACTGAGCGTGAATACAATTCCTTGTTAGGTCTTTGAGGTGTCTTTTAACACCGTGGGATGCAGCTCACAACAACGTGGCAAGGCTGGATGTATTAACTGACGTCAGCTTTTTATTTGGGCTCTCTGCCCTTTTACCTTAGTTATCTTCTCTACACCCCGAAAATCAACAGATCAAACTATGAAAGAGTGGGCACTAGACTTTGGGGTTTGCAATCTCTCCCTCTAGCTCCTCTCACATTGTGAGTAAAATCTTTGCAGTTCAGTAGAAGCTTATTTTTTAATTTTCCCCCTTTTCCCATGCTTGAGTATGTCAGGTAGTCCTCCAGTTTCTTTTCCTGTGTCTGCAGTGTTGGACACACAGCCATTCTTGCACACCCTTTGATCAGCCTGGCACATTCTTTGTGTGTAATTTTGTCTCCTAGCTCTCTCTTCCTCTCTGAAACACTGCTCTGAATGGTGCATGCTCTCAGAGCAGCCATACACTTGCATGCTTCCTGTGCAAAGCTGCATGTTCTCCCTGCTGGACTCCGCCTGTCTGCCAGAGTGTCTCCCTTTAAGCTACTGTCTCTGCAATAGTACGTATACATCCCAGGGGTCCTTATTTCCCCCTCTGCTTCTGCAGTCTGACTGCTGCCCTTGTCTCAGACAGAAGAGATTATACAGTCACCCTCACATCTGGATTCTTCTTGCAAGATAGTGTTTCTTGAGACTGTTACAGAGTACAATCCAGTTTCTAGACATCCTGTGCCTTCAGCATCACTTCTTTCTCCCAAAGGGAATTTTTTCCAGCTTGTTGAAGAGATGAAGGGAAATCTGTTGTCTGTGACTGTCATATTCAGTAGGTTTACTGCTGCATTCCCGTTGTGGGGATAGTTTCAATAACAGGGAGCTCACATTTGCACCGTTTGTATTCTGCACCTCTATAATTTGACATATTGATTGAAATTCTACCTTCTTCATAGAATTCCTGCAGTCAGATTCTGGGATGATAGTTTTACTGAATCATGTGATCTAGGGTCACCTATTTTTACTAAATCATGTGATTTCTCCCTGGGATCATGTGTCCTGGATTGTCCAAAATTTGGTTTTCCCTACTTGGCTTGTGTTTGTATCCTATGTTCTCTCTTCTCCAGGCCAACTCTGCATACGTTCTGTCTTGATCCCAGGTGGTTGCTTTCAGCCTGAGTTGGGCATTTTGGCCCAATCTGAAGCAAAATCCTACCTGCTTACAAGAAAAATGTTTTCCAGGGTACCCTGAAGTAGTCGGGCATACTCCTAAATCAGACAATCAAGAAAGCACAAACATGTAAGCCCAGCATTTAAAGGTGAAGTGCCTAGGACACTCTGCACTGGATCATTTTCACTCAGTGTGTGTTGCCATATATGTACAGTGAACTTGAGGAAATGTTTGTAGTTCTGTTCCTACTGCCCTGCCATACTTTGCATGTTACTTTAAAATCTGAATTTATCTTATATAGTAGCAGTGTCTTTTAAAGGGCTTTTCCCAAATGTTATACCAAGGGCTACACTATACAAATACACTTACAATTAGTTGTTAGGGGTTGAATACTATGTACAGTAGCAATGTGTTTTTATTAGCATGTTGTGAGCTCAGGGCTTATTGGGGTTTTTGTAGATTTGCCAGACCTATAAACAATATATAAAATAAATTACAAAAATATCATAGAAGTAGGTAAACAGAGGAAGAAAAAAGTATTTGAATTAGAGAGAGAGAGAGAAAGAGAGAGAGAGAGAGTCCAAACATAAACTTCACTGAGTATTCAGTATTCAAATGAATTTTATGTTAAAAGCCACACAGAGGCGGGGTATCAAATTTCCTTTCTACAGAGGTTATACTGTGTTGCCAATTGCATGGACATTTTTATTTCTTTAGCTGCCATATTAGTATCTTTAATTTGTACAAAAAAACTGGAAAGGAAATCCTGTTACCTGAACATTTCTCATGTCAAGTTATCCAAGTACTTTTATAGCACCAAAATGTACACTTCAATGAGTATCTTTTGCCATTACAGAAAGTGTAAATATATTGTAATCCATGTACAGAACACATCTATTTACATAAACTACCTGTTTGTAAAAATATATTATACATACTGACTTCCTGCTGCCTTTGAAAATATTGAGTGGAAGAAGAATTTCTAACTGTACAAATATATTGGGATTATGGATTAAAAGCAGAGAGAATTAGCTTTGTACAGGGTAATTTAACAAGTGTGCTAAGAATCAGCTTTTGGCAAGAAAACTCCCAATTTGCCCTTTCTCCCTGCAGTTGACCTGGTGGATGAAATAGTAGATGTGTGTATGATTCTAGGCATGCCTTCTCCAAAGATCAACATTTGTACACACTTTAGTCACCTTTTATATGCAGTGCTATTGACATTAACCAGAGAGGCCAGCCTGACAGTGCTGTACTTTAACACCAGCTAAAGAGTTGCTCTGCTCTACTTGCATAGTTTATCTAAAAGAGACTCAACACAAAAATCACACAGCCTAATTGTTTTCAGCCTAAAAGAGTTTTCTTCCATATGTGGTAGGAGGGTAACTGGGTGTGTTCTATTGAAATTATATGTCAGTTTGATAGCAAATATAGATCAGTGATTTTCAACCTTTTTTCATTTGTGGACCCCTAAAAAATCTCAAATGGAAGTGTGGACTTCTTTGAATTGTAAGTGTGGGTATTCACATACGTTTGATTGGTCATAGTCATATGTGAGAGACACCTTAGACGTAGTCTCTGAACCCCTAGGGGTCTGCAGATCCCAGGTTGAAAGCCACTGATATAGATCATTATGACAATATTAAGATGAGCTGTATAATTTATGCATATAAATATATCACATCTAATTTGGCTATTTCTTACACCAGTGCAAATTAGATTTCATTTATGTATTTGGAAGTGCATGGCATCCAACTAATGTATCTTAGAGCAAAATCCAGACCATGAGCTTTTTCCTATCACGTTACAGTTATCAAACTTGTTCAAGTGAGGCTGTGAGGAAAAAAAAGGAAGAATGGTGGTAAGAGACTCTGAGGGAAGAATTTGATTGCAAACAAATAAGAGAATATATTTTTAAAAGTGAAAATAAGTGAAAGTGCAGGCAGATGCTTTTATGTAAATAGAATATGTTGCACACACATTAGTCTTAAATCAGAGAAATAGGGCTGTGCAGAGTATCATTGGAATATAGGTTTAAGTGCTTTTTTGAATGTGGGCCATAGTGCTGACAGTAGCATTGGAGGATATCAAATACATTTACAAATGCAGGCAAGAACAGTATTATCCCCATTTTGCAGACTAGAAAAGTAAAGCATACAGATGTTAAGGCCAACACTTTTTAAAAAGTCCTCACTGATTCTGGGTTTTCAACCTGAGACGCAAGTCAGCTTGTCAGATACTCTCACTGCACAGAACTCCTATTGGCTTCATTTGGAGTTGTGAGTTTTCAGAAACTCTAAAAATTACATTTTCATGTCTTCATTGAATTTCTTGTCTTTAGTTCCACTAATTGTTCCTAGAATCATAGGCAAAAATAGATGTTTTTGGGTGAAGCAGACACATTATGGTGGCACAAAGATGATGAAAGGGGTGGTTATTTTCACCCATAGAAAAGTAGGGCCAGAAGGGATCTCAGGAGATCATCTATCCTGACCCCCTGCTCAAGGCAGGATCATCTCTTTCCAAACCATCCCATAAGAGTGGCTGTCTAATATAGTCCTAAAACTATGCAAAACAACCCTGTCACACAAGTGCAAGGCATATTGCTCCAAAACACCAGCAACACCCTAACTTGTCAGAGGTAAAGCCAGGAGCTGAGGGCACTGTCAGCGTCCTGCCACTGCAAATGTTGTTAAAATACACTCAAGTTGGTAGAAGCTTTTGAAAATGGGGGCTTAAGAGATTTGTTTTCAGTCTCAAGGGCCTGCTCCTCTTCACTGAAGTGAACACAAAGATCTGGTTGACTTTTCTGGGAGTTGGCTTAGGCATACCGCAGGTTAGGTCTTGTCAACAAGGAGGAATTAACCCACATGATTATATTTGTATAATTAAAACTCCCCATGTGGATGCTTTTTTCCCTGAAATGCGAGTGCTTTTTTCTTGTTGGGAGTATTCTGCTTTCAAAGTGATATAAATTAAATTAGTAAAGGGCACCCTTGTTCTAGAATAAACGTGTCCATGTAGGGAGCTATACTGATATAATGATAACTTAATAATTATATTGGTGTAGTTATGTCATTAAATTTCCCCATATAGACAAGCCCTTAGTAGCAGAGTAGGAAACAGAACACAGATCTCTTGAAATTCAGTACCCTACTCGAGCTGCTAAAACAACTGCCTTAATATGTAAATATATGTACATATTTAATGTGCATACATACCAGGCAAAGTTCTGTCTTGAGTTACACCCCTGCAACCCCAGCGCAGTGAATGGAATTGCATGGATATAAATGAAGGCAGATTTTATCTTACTGTGTTATAGGCGGTCTTGAATATTATATTAAGATGATCAGGTTTCCATTTTGTCTAGAAAACAACAAGCTATATATTTAGAAGGTCATTACATTTTTAAAAAATAGTCTGTAATCACGATGACTCCAAAAAGAAAAAGCATGTTTTTCCCTGTTACATTTCTTTTTGATATTTAATAATTGAAATAAATGCAGAACAAAAAAATGGTGTCTTAACTCAGATTTGCCATATGATAACACTTCTTAACTTCCCGGTATTCTTCATCAACAGCAGAAGTTTCTTCCTGGAATGATTCAGAGTCTTTAACTGAAAACACCATTTATATTTCCCCCCATCAGCAACATTAATAAGTAACCTTCTAGTAGCAGTCTGTAAAACAATAGAAATGTTTTTGGTCTGTTTCTTGTCTCCCTTGTATCTGCCCTATCAATTTTTGTATTTGTAATCCCTGCTGATGAAGCAATTTCTTGTTGGAGGCAAATCCTGCTCCAGCCCCACTTAGTGAAGAGTGTCCTTCCAGTCCACCAGTTTGTTTTAGTTTTTCAGGATGAGCAAGATTTTGCAAGTCCGTATCAGAGTTCGGCTCCACAATGGATCACTGTGCATGGCTGTACAGCTGGAACTTCTGGATCTGCCCAACATGGATCCTGAAGTTGGACATCTTGCCCAAGATAAGGGGCAAGATTTGTATTGGTTACTGCTGTTCTCAGACTGTAGTAACAGCCTGTGTGTTACATGACCTGTTTAGGAATAATTTCTTCCCCTTCACAGAGTACAGTTTGGAGACGTGATCCTGCGGCATAGAGCTGAATGGGGTAGCTAAACACTGTATTTAATTTCCATGGGCTGAACATAATCTTTAATTTCCACTTAGATGATGAATGGTGTTCATCATTTTCTCTTAAATAATGAGCCTTTTTAGAGTGGGGTATTCTTTTTACTAACTCCCACCAATGTTTCCAAAACTGTTCATTTAGACTTGGATGTCTGGACATAATATATTACTGAAACCCTCTCATTTCAAGGCAAAATCACTGCATTCAGTGAAGTACTGAATAATGTGTCCAAGAAACACATAGCTGGATTTTTCATTTTTACTGAATTAAGAGAGTTAAAATAAGACTTGTTACTGGTGGTTGCTCCAGTTGCCTATGTGAAATGAGTCAACAGACTCAGACTAGTTCCCAGAACACTTACAGAAATATCCTGGAGAATTTCATTGAGAGTAATGTCCTCTCTTTGTATAGTTAATCATCCTATGCAGTTCTCTGTAGAAAGAGAATTTTCTTTTAAAATCAATTAGTTGTTTAAAATACCTATTGGAAATTTATTATGTTTGTTAAATTCTGGAGATGGGCAAGCCACCACTGATGTTAATTTATATCTTTATTGATTGTTGTAAGTGAAAAGCCACTGAAGACATAGATAAATGTACACTTCAGCTGCTTTAGAAGGGCGAGGAGGACTGCATAACAACTGTTATGATCTAACTATTATGTCTGTGTGATCCTAAGCAATACATGTGGGCTAAATCACCCTAACTGTGACCCTGAATGAGGCAGGGTTAAAGTTGGAATGGCTATAGAATCGTGCAGCTGTAACAGTTACATCATAATAGCCTGTGCTAGTAGCCTTAGCTGGTGATACAATTGTTACATCTCTGTGGCTGCGTCTACACGAGACGCTGGCTGCGCAGTCGTTTAGTACTTGCATATCCAAGTATTAAATGATTGTGCAGTAACTGGTGTTACTGCCCAGTAGCATCCCCGCATGGCTTCCGGGTGGCACTGATTGCGCTCATTACTACTACGCAGTAGCATCAAGTCATAGTTTGTGCCCTGCAATGCTACTGCACAGTACTAATGAGCTACTGTGCAATAGTAACAAGCTATTGCACAGTAAGTGTCTTGTGTAGATGTGGCCTGTATACCCTCTGTGAACATAAGGGAGAATGAATTACAATCTCACTTCTAATGATGGTCCCTTCATGCCACTGAGGCAAAACTCTTCGGGCAAATATGATAGAAGATCAGTTAGGCAAGGTTCTTTGGGTAGATGTGATAACTTTTATTAGACCAACTGAGTAGTTAGAAAAGCCTGATAGCTTGCTAAGAACTTTTTTCCAACTACTCAGTTGGTCTAATAAAAGATATCACATTTACCCAAAGAACCTTGCCTGCCTTTGTCCTTAGACCAACACCAACATAGCTACCACCAAAAACCCAGAAGATCAATTAAATATGTAGCTCCCTTGTTTAGTCTAATATTATGTACTTTAAAAATGGTAACTAATGTAATAAGGAGGGTTTCCCTCATATATATTTCTATGTAAAACAAGTTATCCAAATATATTTTAAAAATGTGGTAGGGCTGAGGTAATGTAGCTGTGATGGTCCAGGAAAAATGTGAGAAAGAAAGGTTTTTTGGGTGATATCTTTTATTGGAGCAAATCTATATCTGGGAGGGACATAGATGTGTTTTCAAGTACCACTGTACACTGTACCACTGTAATCAAGACCTTAGGAAGGGTACAAGTTTGCCTATATCCTTCCCAACCATATAGTTGGTCCAATAACAGATACCATCCATAAAAATGCTTGTCTCTTAACAAAATAATTAAGTTTTTATTAAAGTAGGTATGGAATGACTGTGTGGCTACTGGTATTTGGTAAAGTCAGTAAAGGAAATCTGAAACTGTTGTTTTTATCACTAATATTGTTGTTCAAATGAAATGTCAATCCGTTAAGATACTATTATTAATAATACTAGTCCAGATTGTTGGAAAGTTGCTAGCTTGTCGTCATCTTGCCTGAAATATGTCATAGTTGAACTGAAAAATAACATGCAACTTTCCTTCTCCCTGCTCCCACAAACTGAACTGTACTATGTTAGTATGGGTTGCACTGAGTCGAATCCAATCAGGAATTAAGAATGCTCAAGGGCATTTTTAACAAACTGTCATTAATTTGAACTCTAACCCTGTTTAATTTAACAGAATCTGGTTACTCTTGTATATATGTTTTTGCACATTCATTTCTCTTTCTTTTCTTATCTCTGTGTGAAAGTCTGTTAATTGGACTTATGTGCATGGTGAGGGATGGCTTGTTTAAAACATTAGTAGGGTGGTAGTTGAAAACATATTGAAGATTAAGAGTTTAGCTTGTTTTCTCTGTTATTCAGAAATGGTGAACTTAAGTTCAGACATTGAGAATTTTAAATTATAACGAGATCCCTGAGATGCTGAAGTTTTATTAGGCTTTATGAATTAAAAAAAACCCCAACCCTATTCTTCCTAACAGCTCTTTTAAAAAGTGGCCTGTGGCCCAGTTAGGCCACTGCCTCACAAAAAATGTTAAAGTAGCTAGAAATAGAGGCAGGACATACAGTGCTACAATGTTTTGTCTTTAAAAAACAAAGAACAAGTTTCAGTGAGGTCCAAAAAGTAAATCCTTCCAAAACATGAGGTTAATTGAACCTTTTAGTTAGTAATTAAAACATCTAGCCAGTAGCCACAAGGGAGTTTGTGGATGTTACAATTTCAGCCTTTTCCAAAAGGTGTCACTGTAAGGCAGTGATGCTGAAGAAATGTAAGGTAGAAAAGAGATAAAAGTAGAAATGTTGCATAATAGGAATAACTGGAAAAATAAGATTAGCATAGGTTGCTTTCAGCAGATAATTAAAATCCTTTAAAATACTGCCGGATTATTATAAGTAATAGTAACTCTGAGAGAGATTCTCCTGTAATTATGCGTAAAGAGACTATCCTGTTAATGCAAGGGTAGAATGCACACTTCGGTTCGGAAGTGATAAATGGTTTGACTGGATTCATAAACCAGATAAATTGCAGATAATATACTTCAATGCAACCTTTCTCTTATGCTTTATAGAGATGCATAAAAATATGTGAAGGCGCCGTTTGGACAGTATGAAACTATTCTCTCAGTTTCTTTTCCTAGGTAAAGGGGAAGCTGAAAAAATTCTATCAAGATAATATTGTTGCAGGAATGGAGGAAAAGATTCCTTAGGGCTCCATTCCTGTATGGCAGCAGGGTTGAAACAGCAAAGGAAGGCCATATTTGGCAAAATGCAAAAGCTGAGATTCAATAATAACACTTTGTCATTATTTTGGGTTTATGCACACAACTACAATTTGGGTTACAAATTTTCTGTTACATCTTACCCTTAATATACTTGGTTGTCCTTGGACCCCAGCATCAGGTAGTGAACAGGTATCAGTGATTTAGGCTACAGCTCTTTTCCTTTCAACACATTTGATATAGATTCAATGCCTATAGTTAAATTTGCCTAACACCTAACATTGTGATTGATTATAATGACTTTAATGTGTGTGAATAAATATAACATAGAAAGTGATTGTTATTGTGCCATGAGCAATCATACACATTTTACATTTTCTAACCATATCTGAAAATGCTTCTATACTTGCCTGCCTGCCTGCCTGCCAATCAGATTTATCTGCTGCTGTATAATTTGCTTGTGAGATCATTAGCTAGTGAAATACATGACCCTGAACATGGGTTTTGGCAGAAGAATGGACAAGAGACAGTTTGTACGTATTGGGCATTGGTACAGATATGCAGTATGTGGCACTGCAGATCCATTTGCAGCGCCAGACACTGCATGCACTGCACATGCAGGCAGTCCCTATGCTGCTAATTTGCTGGCCCCAGCCTCCCCTACACCCCCTGGGGCAAATGTGCTGCATGCCAGAACATGTGCATGGGCATTTCCCAGCATGTATTTGTGCTGCTGCTGTTTGTCCCCAGGGAAACATACATTCCCGCTCATGGGGACATACCCATTGTGTTTAAAATTTAAATGCATATGTTATGTTCACATCTAAATATGTTCATGATTTGTGGTTTTCAACTTTTTTTAAATTTAGTTTTTCTTTCTTCCTGTAAAATGGCTCTCTTCTGTTTGGCTATACATAAATATGTTGCACCTATATTTGTTTAATTCCCTAAAGTTAAAAAACAAATAAAAATGGTTTAGAGCATTAGAACTTGAAAATAGTGAGCACTTCACATGCTTTAAAAATGTAAATTATCTATTCTGTGCAAGACTTGGTGTTAGTCTGTCAACACACAGCATAAATCTGACTAATGTTTAAGGAAAAGACAAATGTTAAAAATGTAGAAGGGATGGTGTTATTTTAGGATTTCATCTTGCATGCAGGTCTGCAATTGCAGAGTGACATTGGCTTTGATGAAGCTGTCTTGAAGCTAGGATCCACACATGTGGGTCAGTTTACAGGTCTGAGTCTTTATCAGTGTTTTTATTAACAGATGCTCCTAGACTTAAGTAATAGATTGGAGGTTGAATTACATGACTGTATGAATATGCATTGTGTTATTAAAATTGTATGATGGTCTTAAAGAAATTTAACAATGAGGTTGTAGAATAATTTTATTAAAATATAAAGTTTTATATAAGGCTAGCTTGCTCTTAGGAGGTAGTATTTATATATGAATATACAGGCAAAAAAGCATTATTGTATTTTCATTGTAATTTATTGACATTTTCAACTGTTGAATTATTGAACTATTGAATGTGGCCATGTCTCTCTCACCTTTTCCTTAGTTTTGCTTTTTTCACTTTTCATTTTTTCTGTAGATCTTAGTGCATATATTCTCTCTTTTCCTGTATGTGTTTTCCCCTAGTATATTTTTTCATTGGAAGTACTCACTTTAAAAGGCTAGATTTTTCAAAACTATCTAAAGGCCTGGTCCTACAGATAGACACAATCAATGGCATGATTGGCACCAATTCTGTTAGGTAGGGTGGGAAGATGCAGTTGTTTGTGTGTCAATAGAAAATGGCTGTACAGTAGGTGCAGTAGAAGGTGTAGTAGAAGCAGTAGGTGTAGTAGAAGGAATTTGTTGCAGCATCTGATAAGTATTTGAATAATATATATAGTATTTTTCTATTTCACAAAGCTGGTTTGAGAGAGGCAAGCAATGTTATATATGTTCACCTTGAAAATGAAAATATGGACATGTAATGATTGGCTGCTAGTGGGTTTTAGATAATAACAAGGGGACAAGCAATAATTAACCACGAACTTTAGGAAGTATCTTATATTCTCTACAGAGAAGCTGATTGAATGACCGCAGATTAATTCTCTCAGTCTACTTCCATAGACCAGCAAAAGCAAACATTTTTACTTGACTTCCATAGCATTGTTAACATGGTAGCTTAGAAGGAAGAGGGCAATTTATATGTGATCCAGCTGGTCCTTTACCAGTCCTATTTGCCTTCCCACGTGCAGTGCATTGGGTTTTTCCCTTCTACTGTTGACCAATTTGTAGAATTGTAATTTTTTGGTGAGAGGAGAAAGGGAACAAAGAAAATGTATTTATCCAGAAACATAATATTAATTGGATCCTGAGGAAATAACCTGTGACCTACTGTTCAGGATAGATTCCTTAAAAATAATTAAAGTTTGTTACGTCCCTAGGTTGTATACATTATGAATGTTGTGATATGGAGAATACTATACAGTATATTATGTTATCAACACTATTACAAGTAGACAAGCTGTTCACTGAGTGATAGAAATGGCCACAGACCAGCTGAAGGAGACCTATAGATTTTGGTGTTGCTCAGGAAGGATTATCTTTAGCAAAAATGTTCTGAATCATTTATTTGAGTAATCTGGGACTGTGGATAGAGTCGTCTGAGTCGTCTAGAATATTCAGGCTTACTGGTATATTCTTCACCTTCACTGGGCATCTGAACACCTTTTCTTGCCAAACTTTTGTTTTCTAGTGGTGTCTTGAGAGTTTTCTGAATCCCTAAGCAATTCATCCTGAGTGCATTTCATTTCTGAGTACTACCAAACCAAATTCACTAAGATGGATTCATGGCTTTAAGTACATTTTATACATTTAAAATACCTCAACTGTATTTAAAATTGCATTCAGTATTAAATCATAAGAAGCTCCCTAGTTAAGGTTGGAGCACACACGTGTCATAACACACCCCAGTCTCCCCAGTTCTCCATATTCTGAACCCATATCAGAGGTTCCTACCAGTGTAACATAACATGTAAGGGCATTGCTACACATTGCACTTTGAACTGCTCAATTGTCAACCAGTGTTAGTCCTAGTCTGAGTTTGGAGTAGTCACATATTAAGGCTAAAATCCTTCTCTGAAACTGTTCTCCACCTGCACAGCTGTGACTTGCCACTAGAGGGCTGGTGAGCCAGGACAGGCTTCTATCCTGCCCTAGCGGAGGGGTATAAGAGTTGGGTTGTGGGGAACAGGAACATGAAGGTGGGAGGCAGAGAGTTAAAGTGGGATAGGGGTGGGTAAGAAAATGGGAGGTGGAAACAAAATGTGGATGGGGAAGTATGGTGAGATGAAGGAAGAAGTCAGCTTCTGAAGGATAAAATAAAAAGAGGAAAACAAAGAATTTGAAAAGAAAGAAAGAGGAAGTAAATTAAAGAAGGTCTCATATTGTAATAAATTGGGACGGGGCATAGGGGGTGCTGGTCTTGCTTTCTGGGGTGGCTGGTGGGTAGGAGTGATGAGATAAGGCACTTTTTGGGGAAGTTACTGCACCTGGAAACTCCAGTTCATGAGGACCTGGTCTGACCCCCTACCTTGTTTCTGTTCTCTCCATCCTCATAGACTTCACTCCTGGACCCTTCTGTGCCCTGCAACCTGGCTATCTGGCACATTCAGGTTTATTTGCACAGGGTTGCACCCCTGGAGATGGGAAGGTCACACCCCAGGGGTCAGGATGGTGGTTGACTTGGTACCAGAACTACCCTCTGGCAGTACAGCTCAGGGGGTGGAAAGTTTGTCCACATAGAACAAGAGGGTGGGGGAGAGGATGCTGCATGCTGGGATGCTGGTGGACTGCAACTTGGGCAATTCATCGGTAGGGAACGGCCCCACATTAATGGAACATGAGTTAGTAACATGGATCAGAGATAAACCTGCCCTGGAGTGCCATAACTGAAGCAGCCTAAAGCATGCTTAAAACTAGTTTCAGGTATTAATGTGTGGACAGTCCAGAGGTTAAGAGCTCCAGGAGTTGCCTAAAATTAATATGTAACAAGCCTCTAAGTCTGCCATTGTTTGGTGAACTTAGAACATAAAACAACCACCATGAAAGATTTCAGACTGAAAGGAGATGTTTTGGAAGAAAAAATTGTGGTTTGTCAAGATCAGTTTATAATGGATTCAATGTCCAATTCTGAACTCTGAAGTTACTAGAATAGACTCATGACTTCTGTAGCATAAATGGTGCAGAAAGTATTTACAGATTGTACTTTTACATGGGACTAGTTGAATGGCTGTCTGCTAAATTGCATTAGTTCTTTGGTTTGTATAAATGTTGTTTGTGACTAGATGGCCGATTGGCAACTTAATCTTTTCTTAGCTCTTAAGAACTTTATTACCAGGAAAAAATACTGGTAATAACCCCCTCCCTGCCACTGCTTATACTAAGTCCTGTGATTTTTTTCCCTTTAACAAAATGTTTGCTTGATTTGAAGAATGTGAAACATATAGTGTTGGCTTTTCAGGTAGAAGAATTGATGAATGCACTGGAAAAGACCAGGCAAGAACTGGATTCTACCAAAGCTCGCCTTTCATCAACACAGCAGTCTCTGGCTGAGAAGGAAGCACATCTGGCCAACCTAAGAATAGAGCGGAGAAAACAGCTTGAAGAAATACTAGAAATGAAGTGAGTATATATTTCTCTTGATTCTATAAAGCTCAAGAAATGATTATTCCAGTACAATATCAATTTTTACAGATATATAAATACTATACTGAGAACAGTGAATCTGAGGACTCCTTAGAAATGAGTTCTGGTTAGTTTTGTTGAAAATACAGAAAAGCAAGACATGCTTTTTGCATTCTGAAGCCTTGTTAAGCCACGGAAACACCCACAATTAGAATTTTTGTAACCCTATTGTTTTATAACTTTTATTTCCCCCTGTGTTAGATACTAGTAAAGGATTAGCACAGTTTAACTTTAATTGGAAGCTTCTCAAACATTTTCTAACGAGAATATTTATTCATTGTCAGTATTTTAAATTTCCATAATGTTTTGCTACATTCTGGTGTGAAAGGCATTTATCTATAGGACAAAAGAGATTTGCCTTCCTTCATGCACAGAAGTTATACTCTCATATTTTGGTAACTATCTTGAGAAAATCCATGTTGGGTTTTCCATTAGTGATGTCACATAGGAGGAAAACGGGACAGTTTCATGTAGATGTTGCAAAGTTTACTAACCTGAATTGGTACAAAAACTATACAACACTATTACTATATATAAAGTTGAAGAAACCAAAAAGGTACAGAGGCCTATAATTTCAATCTAGCTTCCCACAATAAAGGAAAATGTGTGTAATTATAGTGCAGTAAGGCTGTGACACAATCTTTGAAATTGGTGTTTGCTAGAGAAGAATGACCATGTTATAACTTGGCCAGGCTGGTAAGTATGTAGTGAATATTAAACATAGCAAATTCAAAGAACTGTCATTTTTCAAGTGTTTTGTTCATATATATTTATTTATTTATTTATTTATTTAGGCCATTTCTAATTTTCAGTTTTTATCAGCTATCTTGCTGTACAGGGCTGATGCCCATATATGTGTAAATAATCTTACAAAGGATTATTTATATACTGTTGGTCAAAAGAAATGGACATATACAGTACAGACATAGGCATATGTATTGCATAATTATGCAAAAATAAACAGGCTTAAGGGATGTCATATAAAAGGAAGATTGTATTATAAATATCTAGGTGAATTTCTGATTCTAATAAATCATAGAATCATAGAAAATTAGGGTTGGAAGGTCAGAAGGTCATCGGGTGCCATACATGAGCAGGGAGGCTGCTCCGACACACTGTCATTCCAGCACATTAGAGCAGACTCAGTTAATCGAGTCTGCTATAGCGTGGCATTTACTGCACTCCAGCAGCCTCCTGTGTCTCATGTATAGGAAGTCCATATTGGACTCAGTACTTAATTTATGGCCTGACCAGTGCCAAATAGAGAGGAATAATCACTACCCTTGATCTGCTAACCAGTCATACAAATGCAGCCCAGTAAGTCTTCACAACAAGGGTACAATGTTGGCTTATATTCAATTTATTGTCTATTGCAACCTCCATGTCCTTTTCGGCAGAGCTGCTGCTTAGCCAGTCCATCCCCAGTCTGTATCAGTACATAGGATTGTTCTGTCCTAAGTTTGACACTTGTCCTTATTGAACTTCATGAGATTCCTTTTGGTCCAGTCCTCCAATTTGGATCACTCTGAATCCTAGTTGTACCCTCCAGTATATTGCACCCTTGGTGTCAGCCACAAGCTTGGTGCGGGTGCACGCCATTCCATCTTCCAGATTACTGATGAAACTACTGACTAAACTGGCCTCCAGACTGACCCCTGGGGCACTCCACTTGATACTGGCTGCCAACTAGACATCTAGCCACTGATTACTACCTTTTGAGCCTGATGATCCAGCCAGCTTTCTGTCCACTTTACAGTCCATTCATCTCCCAATATTGTGGGAGACTACTAAAACAATATATGTTTTAGTAGTTTCTGTGAAATGGAAAGACCAGGATGTATGGCCTATGAAGACACCTACAGTGTAACTTCATAATTCTGGCATCCTCAGGACCGAGCACCTGCTGGAAATTTGAAAATTCCAAATTTTTGAAACTGGAGCGGTGGCTGGTTGTAGGGAAGGAGGTAGGGGATAGCAGCGGCTGGGGCTGGGGGAGGGGGCAAAAACCGAGC
>NW_005841889.1:79721-86313 GCF_000455745.1 Alligator sinensis
GATGGCGGCAGCAGCCACTGTTCGCAAGCTTCCCTCTCTGCATCTGGGGGAACGGAGGGGGAAGCTTAGAAAGTGTCAGATTTTTGATACCTGGATTTATGAGGTTAATACTGTATTAGGAATTTATCTTTTGGTAGAGATTCCCAGTTGGTAAAACCTACCCAAAGTTTGAATCCAATTGAATAGAAATGGGTTGCTTAGTTTTAGGAAAAGTATGATTCTAATAGCTGGAAAACCAGTTGTCTTAGCCCTGGGATAGAAAGAAATCAAAGGCTTGGTTGGGATATTGAGCTAATCAGACAGTTACTCCTAAGAAACAATGATGTGGTGATGACACCTACCAAAGGAACTTGTTAGTTAAGGAACCAACTATTTGTGACTAATAGGATTTTGTTTTTAATGTTTCTCTAGTTACATAACTTTACTGTGTTTTGGTAACCACATTTAAAAGCCAGCACCATTATTATTATTTTACTTTTTTGCACTTATTTTGTAGTTTATCATTTTATTGGCTTGCAAATGTACTGTTTCCACTGATATAGTGGTTACTGCCTTAAAAAAAGAGCAATTTTAAACAAATCTTAGTTGTTTTCTTTAAAAAAACAACAAACAACTTTTTAGCCTCATGAACCATGATTTATTGAAAAACTGGTTGAAATGATCCCCCCCCCCGCAAAAAAACCCCAAACCAACCCAAAACACCTACAAGCAGAAAACCTATTTATAAAACATAAATATAGGCTATCTCTTCTCCAGTGAAGGATTTCTAACCACCATCCTTAGGAAAGCAGTTTGTCCAGCTGCAAGCCAGTATGGTTAAGTATAAGGTCTTTTTTTCTCCTGTTTCAGTACTTGTTTTACATAGGTGTAGGTCTGTTGATTTTAACTACATCAGAGAGTAGTTCTGAGTAAATGTAAGCATCCAATGAACAGTCTTCTCTCTAGTCACACAGGTCTTTTCTTGATCTGCTACAAGAATCCAGTCCTATTGAAAGCACTGAGTGTGTTGCTAATGAATTAGATGGGATGAGGATAAGGACCCATTGTTTAGCAAATAACTCATGTTAATCCATCACTAGTTCAAGATGTACCATACAATAGTTCTATGTAAGATATGGTACAAGACTGACTTCATAATAAGGAAGAAACCAAAAAGCTCAGTTCTATACCAAAAAGTATCTTGGTCACCTGTGCATTAGGCCTGTTCGAAGCAGAAAGTATTTGCTTCAGATTCGAATTCGGTGATTTAAATCACTGTCCTGATTCAATTTGGCCGAATCTGAAGATATTTGGCACTGAATCTTATTCGACCATAGAATATACAGGCAGGCAGTGCTGGAGGGAGCAGCTGGATGAGCCCTGGCTTGAGCCAGCAGCCCCAGGAGAAGCTGTGGCTTGTCTGGCTGCTCCCCCAGCTGCCCCACTGCTGGATCAAGGCAGGGAGTTATGGCAGTCCTGGCAGAAGCTGTGGGGGCTGGGGGGAATGATTGGGAGCTGGGGAATTGAACCAGGAGCTGGGGGAAGCCCCTGTTTGTTTCCCCAGCCCCTAATCATTCCCTCCAGCTCCCAGTTTGATTCCCAAGTTCCCAATTCCATCCCCCAGCTCTCAGTCACTCCCCACAACTCGCTGATCAGCTCCCATGGCTTCTCCTGGGGCTGTCAGCACTGCCTGCCTTGCCCCTGTGAGGGGAGTAGCTGAATGCACTGTGGCTTGAGCCGGCAGCCCCGAGAGAAGCCATGGGGGCTGGGGGGAATGATCAGGGAGCTGGGGGGAAGCCCCTGTTCATTCCCCCAGCCCTTGATCATTCCCCTCAGCTCCTGCTTTGATTCCCCAGCTCCCGGTTCAATCCCACAGCTCCCAATCATTCCCCCCAGGCCCTGCAGCTTCTCCCAGGGCTGCCAGCACTGCCTTCCTTGCCCTGGGTGAGGGAGAGCTGGGGGAGCAGCTGGATGAGCCATGGCTACTCCTGGGGCTGCCGGCTCAAGCCAGGACTCATCGGGCGCCTCCCCAGCTGCTCCCACCAGCACTGCCTAGTGCCTGCCTGTACAGTCTATGACCGAATCTCCGAATCTCTCAGAATCAATTCATAGGCTTCTGATTTGATTCAGAGAGACTAATGGGCCTTCTGTTTTGATTCGGATTCAGAGATTCGGCCACCAAATTGGGCTAAATCTCCTCTGAATCAAATTGGCTACTGAAGCTTCGCACATCTCTACTGTGCATCTGTATTATTAGTCAGTTTTCATTGAGTTAACTGATGATATAATTTAAGCAAATTGGAGTTGCACAGGTGTGTCTGTAACTTGGTCAGCAGAACCCCTGTGGCTGGTGGGGATGTGTGAGACAGAAAGAACTCAACCTGACTCACTGGTGGTGATGTGTGAGACAGAAAGAACTCAACCTGACTCAGACTCCAGGATGAATTTTCAGGTCTAGGAGGTAGGAAATAAAGCTATTTCATGTGGAAAGACACGAACAAAATGTATACTGAAACCACATAGTGCCAGTTCTACAGGGGCCCATTTGAGAGTAGAATTATATTTAATTTGTTTAATTTCTTAAGTACTTCTTATCACCACCTTATTTATTACATTTTTTAAAGTATATATTTAAAATAATTCTTTGAATTCTCTGGATGAAAAGAGTAATGTTAGTGCTAAATGTTAAAAATACAGAAATTTGTATTTTGTTATGTCAATGTCAATAACTATACATATCTTTACTAAAGTAATGGTTTTGTAATATTTGCAGTCCATTACCCTTAGTAAATATGTACTATGAATAATTCACAAATATGTATCAGAGTAGTTTAATTTTATGCATTTACTGAAACAGGATCATAAAGCATATAAAGCCACTGAATAATAAAGGAGCCTAATAAAAAGAATTCAGTGACATATTTGCAAATATTTCTTATGTTTTAAAAACCAGACTTTAAAAGTTAATAACATCCATACAGCTGATGACAGAATGACAATTCTATGTGGTACTAATACATTAAAATGGGGTTTCTTTGGCCATTTTTCACTGATATTTTAAAATAATTTATTAACTGGTAGGCACAGGACATAACTAGTATTTACTATTTTATTATTTAATGCTGGGTGGATACAGTCTGTAACTGACGGCGTATAGTCAAATAGACATGAAGAGGTTGTTTAAGATTTTTTTTTATGATTTCCTATGCTTATATTATTATGTTCAAGTTCCAGACATAATTCCACACTCTACATCTGTTTGGCTGACATGGCCAAGTTCCATCTTAATTTACTGGATATAATCAATTGTCAGTTTTGGACAACTTCTGTTTTCATTGCATATCTGCATATAAGCTAAATTATTTAAATACGTTTAAAATAAATTTGGTAGCAGCTTAATCTGGATCATTATCTAGTTGGCCTTTTCGATCTGCAAGCTGAGAGAGAGGGCGACTCATTAGATAAGTACCCTTCAAAGGAGAGACAGTTCGGATGGAATGAGATAAGCATCTCCTTATTCTTTACGTGGTGCTGACACATGGAAAAGATAAGATTTATTTTTAAGAATAATTCTGTTGTACTGAATTTTAGAACAAGCTTTTCCAGTTATTGATGTTAAGTATCTGTATGGGTCTGATTTTCCAAATGTTTTTTTTAATATTATTATAAATTATTTCTGGAGGAAATGTTTTCGTTATGGTGCATATTACTCTCTCAGTGCACCCATAACTCATACTGACGTTAATGGGAGTTATGCATACATGTTGACAGTAGAATATACCATGTGTTCAGATCCATCATTTTGCTTAATTGTCCTGATGTTTTGTGAGTGGTTTATTTAGTCCCTTCAAAGAATAACAACAATGAACAAATTATTTTATAAAATGTACTTTTGAAAATTTTCTGTATTTCATACTGTCAGTAAAAAGGATGTAAAAATTTAACAAGATGTATCTTGAAGCATTTTTAAAGGGTATTACAGTAGCCTGTAACTCTGGACTGTAACTCTTCTATATACCTTTTTGTTGAGAAATTCACAATATGGAACAGGACATAGTAGAGATTCAACAAGGTTTAGTTAGAAAAGCTTCCTTTATTTTGTACCATGCAGGGAGGGATCCTTTTCTGGTCCATGGTTCAGCCTTCCATTGTATCGGAAGACCCAATAATTGGTTCATCTGCATATAATGCCAAGCAGATAGTTTCTGCATGGCATTGGTTTCCTCAAAACCTGTGCTTCCAGACTAATCTACTATGCAGTAAAGCATCATTTACACGTGCACACCATTTACTGCACAGTAAATTAGTCTACTGCACAGTTAGCCAGTAAATACAACTAGTAAACTAACTGTGCAGTAGCTACAAACTCTGAGCCCTGCCCTTCTGCTCAGTGTTGCCTACTGCTAAACTCCCTACCCTGCAGCACAGGTGGTACAAGTATGAGGAAGGACACAGTCTCAAAAGAGAAGGAGTTTTGGGGGCAGGGAGTTTGTTTTGTTTTTTTGAAGGTGGTAGACCTGGGATGGATGCAGAAGACAGCTTTAGGAACGGTCCCAGTTTGGTATTTGGGTATGTAATGGAAGGTATGCTAGGGCTTATTGATGGTAGGGAGGGCAAGAGGGAAGGAAGCAACATGCATAGCTAGGGACTTCTTTGAGAGAGTGCCCTGCAGAGGGATTCATGGTATTGTGGAAGTATTTGCCTCTCCCCATCTGTGCTGGCTAAGTTACTTCACTGTGAGTGCATCTACACATGTACTTTACTGCAGAGCCAACTAATTAGCTCCACAGTAAAGCATCATCATCTACACATGCACCCCTATTAAGGCTCAGTAAATTAACAAGCTTTGTTGTAGGATAGTATTGCCAGGGACAAGTCGTATCCTACAGCAGAGTTATGTAGTATACTGAAAAGCACGTGTAGATGCTGAGCCATCTGGCTGAGGCACAAGGGTGATACAATCTGAGAGCTGCCTGGTGGCTAGCCCTACACTGCTAGCATCTTTGTGCTAGCACCTTCGTTACTACACTGTAGCACCTTCGTTACTAGCTCCCTGTAGCATATTGAATTGGGGTGGAGCAGATCCAGGCTGGCAGGCTGACCCCTAAGGGTCAGCCTGGATTTCACCCTGGAGTTTATTGCTACATGCTAATTGCACCCTATAGGTAGTCATGAAGTTAGTTTTCCTTGTTTGAAAAACACAAGCAGCAGCAAGGACACACACACACACACACTTAAAACATTTTAATAAATTAGGAAAAACTGGTGGACTGATTTAGGGGGTCAGTCTGATCTCTGAAACAATTTTTAAATTGCTTTTTAAAACTGACAAAATAGTTATATGTATTTGCCAAGTGGTACCATCTGCTTTCTTTGTGATAGTTATTTATTATTTTTTTGTTCAAAAGGGCAAGCAAATAAGTAGTCAACTTAGTTCACTCTCCTGCACCCTTTTCTGCAAACAGAAATAGTTTATCACAAACTAAGGGAGGAGATGTTTGTGCATGCCCCAGTTGAAAAAGTTGGCATATCAATGGATCAGTTTCAAAACCATTGTTCAGACAAAACCAGCATGTACCTGGAGGATGATTCCAGACTAAATAAATAAAACTAGATGAAATATATTATGCAATGTCTTATCTTGTTTATATAAACTCCAAATCTAAGCTGATATATGAGGATCAGATATTACTACACTAAGGATAAGATACATATTAATAATTCTCTCTAGCTTGCTCAGCATCATTACAAAGCATTATATATGTCAGTCTCCAGTGGGAAAGTTCATTATCATATTTTCTCTACTATGTGAGTTGTTTAGGCGACTTTCACGAATATATTTTAGTAAGTACCAATTATTTGCTAGTGTAGAAATGCAGGAAAAGGTTTCCATGCAAACTAGTTCAAAATGTCATGTTTGTCTGTTTCTGGGGTTATTTTTACTTGCTTCACCTATAATTATATGTATTATAAAGATACTTGGTATGTAGGCAGCAAATTGATTTTCTCTCAAATTCTAACTTTTGAAAAGTGGAACACTAGGCTGTTTTTTAGGAACCTGTGGACTGCTTTCATTTAATTGTAGGATTCATGCTGAGAGTGAAGAGAGTCATATCCCAAGTTAAATACAAACAAAACAGCAGGATGTTGATACAACTGTGACTTCCATAGGAAGTAGTTAGAATGGTAATGTGGTCTCCTTCTAACTTGGGTGGAAAGTCTCCTGTGACAGCTTTTGCCCCACAGACCTGTAACTCAGCATGCATTGACTAACATTTTTGACACCAACTTGCAAACATCATAAAGATTAGAAGAACCCAAATGAAGGCTTTGTTCTCTGGAACAGAAGCTTCCTTGACCAAAATGGAGAGATGTTTAAAAAAAGAAAAACAATAAAGGGGCACAAGGCAATAAAATGCGTCTCTGTGAGAATAGCATGAGCAAACTATTTACTTGGCAAACTGCTTGAGTCATTTTAAGACACATGGCTGTCACAAGCTTCTGTTCAATTGAGAGCGTGGTTATTATACGTTTAGACTGAAATGCTACATAGTATCTCGGTGGTTTTATTTTACAAAATCTGTGATGTTAGCGTTCTCATTCCCACATGAAA
>NW_005841889.1:86344-91508 GCF_000455745.1 Alligator sinensis
AGCTCCTCTTTTCATTTGCTCTTTATGTTAAGGTTATAATTTGCTTTAGTAACATGACTGAACCTGCCAATGGAATGTAATTAGATAAATTCAGACAATCTTCAGAATATGAAACAAGGTGCCCTATTGTGTTTGGTGTGTTTGAGCAGAGAAGGTGAATTGGAGCCTTTTCCAGGTCTTGTGCCCTCTTTGCCATGGCTGAGCATGATAGCAGCCCTTTGGGAATGCTTGGATTATAAAGCAGCAGTTCTCAACCTTTTTTGTATCAGGACCCATTTGTAAACATAGATGGCCAGTCCCAACCTGGTGCTCCTAACTCTCCTTTAAAGGAGAATCCATTTTTAAAGTTTGTTGATTCATTTTTAAAGTTTGTTCACAACCCTTTCATATATTCTTGTGACCCACTTTTGGGTCACAACCCACAGGTTGAGAAACACTAGTCTAGAAGACCTGCCTCCCTTTGCACTAGGGAATGTATCTGGTGCTTTTTGTTACCAGTTACATGGCTGTCACATAAGAGGCACCGAATGACAATGATTCAACATGTTTGGTATACTATTCCCAAGGAGGTATACAGATTACAAGTCTTCTGACCTGCGGGCAGGTCAGGCAGCCATAATCACCCAGATAGAAGAAGAAAGATAGCAGCTGTTGAATCTGAACCATTCAGATTTGGGGGGAGTGACCCATTGTCAGCTGTTTCTTAGTTTGGCTTCTAAGAAAAAATTCCCTATTCCAAACAGGTGCTAGAAAGAGATTTTTCTTTTCTTTTGTGAGGAATTGTTCATTGCTTTCATTCTGTAAGTTTTATCACAGGAATGTAGCTGTGACAAGATTAAACTTCCTTCAGCTCAATTATTTTGGATTACCTATGTGCTTTGCAGGGGGGCACATTACTTAGGAAGCTGAACACATGGAAACTTGCAAGATTTCTGAGTATCATCTCTTCCTTGTGAACCAGTTTCCCCCCCTTTACAGAGCATAGCCCTCCGGTTTTGAAAAGGACCTCTGATCTTTGTGTGTTTTAAGACATCTGTAAGGCAGGAAACAGATTTTGCATGGAGAGGCTGGACCTGTTTGTCATTTTCAAGGTCCACATCCTCTAGCAGTATATTTCTCTTAGGAGTCATGATGCCATTAGTATCTAGCCATTCTTATACCCTACTTAACTCTGTCTAGAGGAGTGGATGTTATGGATCCTGAGAACAAAGAAGTTGAATGCTTCAGTGACTAACTTCTGTTGGAAATTACACAAGAATGTTTATGGGTTTAGAGGTAGTGCTGCTGCAGACTGACCATCCCCCATCTCTGAATGTGCCAGGCACAAACCTGCCTCTAAATCCTGGATCGTCCCAAGTCTGCACAGTGATACAGAAGGGTGGAGGCTCTTCTGTAGACCCTGGGAAATCAAGGGAAGTTGCTACTTATGTTTTGGTCACCTCTTCTTTTCTTCTTCTAAATTCCTGCGATTCTCTCCATGCTTTTTTGTTTAGTGGATATTGCCCTGTTGTTCCTTCTCTATATTCCCTTCTCAGCAAAGATACAAGATTCAGGCCTTTCACTGCTATCTCCATGGCTTCAGTATCCCATAGCTACATACTGCAGTTTCCCCATGATGTATTAATTTGTTTTTTGTATGTGGCGGAGGGTGGCAGGGTTGGTTATTATTGCAGAATGAGAATAAACTACTTGCACCTAAGAAATCTTCCCTGGACTTTTTTGTTACTGATTCCAATATAAAAATTCTCCCTACTTCTCTAGGCTCTTTAAAGTTATTTGGTCTAGTTCCTTGCCCTTATTCTTAACCAGTTTTCTATGCTCCTGAAATATATTTTCTCTCCCTGGTGAGCAGTAGATCTTTCTCCCATGTTGGCTAGTCAGACTATATCAGGCTGTGACACTGGAATGGGCTACTGTGCCCAGTTAATAACCTGATGATTTTTCAAACCTCTTTTCATGAACGTGTTACTTTAAAGTTGACTAGTGCACTCTGAAAAGGTTAAAGGCCAAAGTCTGACTACCTTTTGGCTTGTATAATTGACCTGCAAGGAATAAGTGGTACCATCATGCAGACTGAATGGCAAAATGACAGTTTTGAAGTAGAAATTGCAAGAGTAAGGAATTACACAAATGTCCTACCTAGGGGAAGCTCTACTAAGCAGATAAATAAAAATAATGAAATTTTAGGTTTACAACCTGCACAAACTACTTATGTGCCCGAAGGCCTGAAGCTTCAAACTTTTCTATTGTAATCTAAGCCCATTTTATTTTCAAAAGTAATTAAGTTTTAAAAACAATTTTATATCTGAAGAGAAGCCTGCACTTTGTATCTGAATGCAAAATTTGGACATCACTATATGTGTTCTTTTATTCATTTTTCACCTGTATCTTTTAGAGGTGCACTGATACATTGGTCTGATATCGGATCGGAACTGATATAAAGAAAATTGACTATCAGAAATTGGCCTGATGTGGCTGCTAATGTGGCCAGTAAATGCCCTGTGCATGTGCACAGCTGCAGTGCAGTACATAGGTGTTGAGGAGCACAGTTTGCAAGCATGGAGACCTGTGTCCAGCTAGTAAGTCTCTTGTGGTGGAAAGGGAGGGGGAAGAGAAGGGGTTGAGGAGAAGATCAAGGCCCCCAAGGTGAGGAAGGGAGTGGGGCTGGGGCTGGGGCAGGTGTAGGATGGAGCCACAGCTCATCCAGTGGGTGTGGGAGGGGGCTAGCTCCTGCTGCAGCATGTGTCCTGGGAGAGCATGGGGGTGTTCCCCCACCAGATCTACGTTGGGTGGGGTGGGCTGCAGCTGCGGGTTAGGGCTGGGGCTGCACTGGGCTCTTCCTGGTGGGAGCTGGGCTGACCCACCCCGAGCGCAGCCTTGCCCACCCCCTGCTGGGAAGAGCCCAGTGCTCCCCTGGCTCCAGCCTGCAGCTGCAGCCTGCCCTACCCCACGCAAATCTGGGTGTCACATGCCCCTCCCTTGTCCTCCCAAGGTGTGTGCAGTGGCAGGAGGTGCCCTCCCCTGCACTTCCCAGATAAGCCCCAGCTCTGTCCTGTGCCCTGCTCCGCCCCGGCTGGGCAGTGCCTGCCCCAGCCCCACTCCCTCCCTCACCACAGGGGCCTTGATTTGCCCCTCTACACCTCTTCCCTCCCCCTTCCCCTTCCACCACAATAGACTTACCAGCCAGACACTGCTCTTCAAGCTGCTGAGCTGTGTATCGGAAATCAGATCAGTATTGGCCAACATACCTCTTTAAAAATCAGCTATCAGTATCAGCCCCAAAAATCTCTACCTGTGCTTGGGCTCTGACCCTCCCATGACCCACCCCAATTCACCCCAGCCCCTGTCCCTGACTCTGTATCACTCCCTCCCTCACCATGGGAGCCTCAATCTGCCCTGCCACACCCCTTCCCTCCCCATGTCCCGTCCCATCCACACATTTACCATCTGGGTGGTCTGTGTGTCTGTGTGTGCACATGTGTGTCTTTCTGTGTCTGGCTGACTGAAATTAAACCAAGGTGTACCTCATAGATTCCAAGATTTCTAAATTCACTCCTGAGCAGAAGGAGATTTCAGTATTAGCAAAGTGTGTCAAAACAGTGAAAGAAAATATGGTTATGTAGGATTGGGAAGGAAATAGGCTGCTACTATGACATTGGCTGTAATAAAGATGACAAAATAGGTGGCCAATGCCACGATTGCTGAGAGAGTGCTGGAGAAGAAAGGAATGAACTAAACATTCCTTTTTTCCCTCCTGCTTAACTGTGGAACAAATCAGAACTGAAGGGAAAAAGCCAAGATACTTATGCAGCAAATACTGAAGATGAATGCAGCAAATACTGTAGGCAGGGGAATAATGCCACCAATGAATTACTCACCTTTGGCTTTTTGTTTTGGAAAATGATTCAGCCATGGCTAAATACCAGAATTGTCTAGAATGCAGTAAAATATCTATTCTAGGTCAACATATAGTGCCCCTCTACTGCAGACTAATTATGTGCCAAATATCCCAGACTACTTTAGCAAGAGGGGTAATATACAACAATAATTTCTTTTATACCATCATTAAAAATCAGTATCTGTAGCTAAAAGGTGGTCCCTGTAAAAAGAAGAGAGACTTGCAGATGGATGCCATGAAAACTTGGATCTGGATTCTTTCAAGGGACTGTCATGATTGATATTATGCTTTATTTTTCCTTGGAAACTTTTTATTTTAATCTAAAGTTAACTGATTTTGGAGTTTGTCTTTCTACAACTTTGAAAAATTGTAATTAAAAAAGGTATATATTAAGACCTATAACAGCAACTTTTAAAAAGTTTCCATTGCATAACCTAAGGTTTTAGATATGAAAATGTAAGCAATGCAAGCATTTTACCAAAAGGATAACAGTTGTACTCTGCCAGCACAGATCTCAGCCAAACTGCCTTAGTTTTAAGATCATCTAAAGCACACTTTCTTACAGTTTTATTAACTGAGGAAATAGTAATGATAAAAATGATGAAATAGGATGATGTTTGTATTGAACTGTAGCCAGCAAAGGAATGTGAGAACCTGTATGTCTGATACCACAGAAGAACATGTTGTTCTAGAAGAGGCAGCGAGGAGGGAGTGGGAGCCTGAAAGAAAAGCTATGCTTCTGTTTTTAGGGATATCTTTTTTTTTTTTCAAACTGACTGAATTACACCCTTGTCTACTGAAACCCTCTTAGTGTAATTCCCATTGGCCTCAGTGACACCCAGGGCAGCTCTAATCAAATGCAGGCTCCCATATTGCTAACCTCAGCCAACTGATTATGATTCTTGCAGATGTTCTTGAATTTTAGGTCCTCAAAATGTGATGGGTCAGGTTTTTCCTTCTCCTGATGGCAAATCCTGCATATTTGAGATAGGGGTGCACTGATAGAGATTTTGAGGGCTAATACCAATAGCCGATTTTTAAGGAAGAATATTGGCTGATACTGATCCAATTTCCGATAGAGCTGCATGCAACTGGTAAGTATGTTGTGGTGGAAGGGGAGGGGGGACAGAAAGGGTGTGGGGGGGGCAGATTGAGGTCCCTGTGGTGAGAGAGTGGGGCAGGAGCTGCCCAGCCAGTGTCCTGTGATTCAGCCGGGAGGGGGGGAGTTCTAGGGGGGGGAGCATCTGCCACTGGGTGCGACCCGGG
>NW_005841889.1:91658-94733 GCF_000455745.1 Alligator sinensis
CTAGCCACGGCTCCGTCCTGCACCCAGCCCCACTCTGGCTGTTCAATTGCAGCCCCACTCTCTCCCTCACCGTGGGGTTCATTGATCTGTACCCCTGATGCCCCTTCCCTTCCCCAGGGCCCCCTTCTACCACACCAGACTTACCAGCTGCATGCAGCTCTCCAAGCTGCCAGGATGTGCCCCTCGCTGCCTGCATGCTGTGCTGTGGCTGTGTGCATGCATGGGCATTTATTGGCCAAATTATCAGCCATATCAGGCTGATTTCCAATACAATCAATTTTCTTTATATTGGTGCCGGTCTAATATTGGACTGATATATTGGTTCCCCTCTAATTTGAGACCCAGAACATTTCAACTTAATGGAAATTAAGAGTTGATGGCTTCTCTGGTGAGACAATATTGGGCATAGTGCAAACTTTGATTTGTGAAAATGGAGAACCAAATTAGGTCAAAGATTCAAGTCCCATACTCCCATGGCCGGAGCGGGGGGAAAAGCCTAGTCCAGCACCGAATGGGTTAAGCCAGACATGTGGCAGTCATCGACAGCTGGAGCCAGCTCTGTTAGGACCCCAGGAGTTCCAGCTTACTTCAAAAGGAGGAAACTGTGCTCTCAGAAAGGGGTGAGCAAGGAGAGCCAGATATGTCACATGCTTGCATGGAGGTGCAAATCAAGAGCAGAGACAGGTAGAAGAGGCCAGCCAGAGAATAGCAGAAAGAAGGGACAGAGGCTGAAGCTGCCAGCCCAGCCAGGTTCCAGACAGGTATGAAACTCCTTCCAGCCCTGAAGGAAAGAAGATTGTGCCTTTGAGGGTGAGGGAGATCTGTGCCTACCTGGAATGTGAGATTGGGCCAGGAGCTGAAGCTAATTTAAAGAGACAGAACCAAATTAGAAACAGATGTTAATTGATGATGAGTGTGGACTGGATCAATTAAGGCCCAATGGGGATGAGATCAATTAAGACTGAGAAGTGTTAAATGAATTAAGAAATGAATGGACCAAGGACTGTGCATGTGACCTGGTCATTCAAGGAAAACCCAGCTAGAGGAGACAGGATTAATTGATAATTGATTTGTGTCAATATAATTAAGAGATGAATTGATCAGTGACTGTGAGTACCCTGGTCTGTCAGGGATCTGAAGAGAGTTAAACCTAGAGAGTCAAAACCTGGCTTTAAAAAAAGGGGTAAGAAGTAGGGGTGTGTGAGGCAGCTTGTATTTGATTTTGATTTGGATTCAGATTCAGCCCAATTTGGGGGATAGTGATTCTATTACTTGATTCGGATCACTGTCCCAATTCGATCTGGCTGAATCCGAAGATTCAATCCTGATTTGGAGAATCAGTGATTCAGCCATAAACACAGCTTTAAATGTTTTTTCTACATACATTGAGGTACCAGGCATGGCTTATGAATGCTCAGATGTTGGGGTGGATGGAGCTTCCTACAGTAGTGTGAGGGGGGCCCCCTGCATGCTCGGTGGTGGACCCGGAAGCGGACTGAAAGTACTTCCGGTCCACTTTCAGGTCCCCCGCCAGGCATGCAGGGGACTCCTCACACCCTGCTGGCTAAATGATCAGTCATGGGGGGACCCTGGGTGCCCCCTCAAACTTAGGAGGCACCCATCACTGAGCCGGGGGGTGGGGGGAGCGTCGCCCACACGTTCTGTGGTGGACCCAGAAGTGGACTGGAAGTGCTTCTGGTCCGCTTCTGGGTCCAATGCCAAGTGCTCTGGGGACCCCCCTGCTCTCCTGTGGGATGCCCCATCCACCTCACAATCTCAGCATTCACGAGCCACCTGGTACCTTGAGGTATGTAGAAAAAAAATTTAAAGCTGTGTCTATGTCTGAATCATCAAATCTCTCCAAATAGATTCAGAGGGTTCCAATTTGATTCGGAGAGATTAAAAGGTCTCCTGATTTGATTCAGATTCGGAGAGTTGGCTGCCAAATCTCCGCTGAATCGAATCAGTGATTGAATCTTCACACAGCCCTAGTAAGGCTTTATGGACCTATAGGTCACTACTAGTTTAAGCCAGAGGTGGCAACCAAAATGGTAATACCAGATTGGACCCTCAGAATTATAATCTGATGACAAAAATCTAATTGGGTGAGTGTAAGACCAGGGTGTAGGGGAGGAGGAGCCTTGTATATATACTGTGGACTTCAGTTGTTTGACCCACTATTGAAGACATCTGCTCCCTTTTCTTTATCACTGACATCTTAGTGTAGTGGGTGAAAATAGGAATAGTCGAGAGGCGACAAGATGGTGAGAACCTGTTGAGATGATGAACATTCTCAGCAAACAGCAGAGTTGACGAATGTCACAAGTAGGGTGCATCCACATGAGCATGCACATGTGTCTTACAGCCTCTCAAAGCCCTTTCAGATGCTGCAAGAGGCATGTGCAGGAATGAGAAAACGTTCCCTGCACTGCAGCAAAATTAGACCCCTGGATATCCAGGGGTCCAAAAAAAAAATGCTCCACAGAACAATGGGACAAGGCATGGTCCTGGACTGTGAGTGGAGGCAAACTGGGAGTCTGTCCTCCAGGAGAGACGCTCTGGTTTCTGGCCAAAGCATCTCTGTGGTGCTCCTGCTGCCTCTGGTGCTGTCAAGGGTAAGTTAGGGACATGGGGTTGGGGGGTTTATGGGTGGGCATGGGTGGGTGTGAGGGGTATCAGGGGGGTGTTGAAAGTGGAGGAGATTGTTGGGGGCTATGGGGAGTGGAGGGGAATGTCAGGGGGTGTGGGGAGTGGTGGTGGGGGGAAGTCCCAGTGGGTAGGTACATAGAGGGGCTTAAGCAGGGGCTGCTACATGCCTGCCCCCAACCTGGCCCCTGTGGCACCAGTGGCAGCAGGCATTGTGGCTGTGGCTCTGCTGCAAGCACAGCAGGTGCTGTGTGGCTCAGGCTCCATACATGCTGAAAGGACCTGGCCCGGCCCACTAGTGCACTGCCTTGGATGGGTCAGGCCGGGTCCATTCAGCATCTATGGAGCACGGGTCATACAGCGCCGCTTCACTGCCCCCTGTGCCTGCAGCAGAGCCACAGCCCCGCTTGCCTGCTGTCACTGGCTCCC
>NW_005841889.1:94860-107163 GCF_000455745.1 Alligator sinensis
TGCTAGTCTGGCTTTGTACTAGGTGCATGGCCTGGGCTGAATTGGGCTGGCACGGTGCATTTTCCATGAGGCTCAGGTGCTCCTGAGCCTCATAGAAAATGCACCCTGCCAGCCTGACCTGATCCAGTCCAGCCCGGGCCGTGCAGCTAGTGTGTGTTTGCACAGGAGCCATGCGTCCTGCTCTGGTGCAAAGCCGGACTAGCAAGCCATGCTGGGCTGGGTCCCACCATGTGACACCTCCCTGCAGGCACCATGGGGCAAACAGTGCTGCCGCCGGAGGCAGGACCTGACACGGCGTGCAAGGACAGTGCACCAAACCAAGCCAAGCCGGGTCCTGCCAGCACTGAGGTGACTCATGTTACTAGGTGGGCCCAGTTCCATGGTGGCAGGACTTGGCTTGGCTTGGTGCACTGTCTCCGCGCTCTGTGCCAGGTCCTGCCACCATGGAACTGGCCTGGCCTGGTGGTGTGTGTGGCCCCAGTGTTGGCAGGACCCAAGTGGCACAATTTGCCCCACACCAAAGTGCGTGTCCAGGCATGTGCGCTGAGGCAAAAAAGCTCTGGCTCAAATTTGCACCACTTCTGTTTGAGCTGCTGCAAGCACATGTGCCTGCGTGTGTGGATGCACTCGTAGAGTGACTGCTTATACTCCTCCACACACTTCTGGACCCAGAGTTCTGGAGGGGAAGATTCTTCCCACTTAAGGGCACTGGGACTCAGCGATGCCTCACTCTACCTCTAGCTGTAAGTCCTTGTGGGAATATTTGCAGAGAGGAGCCAGGCAGAGACTTTATCTTCTCCTACCTTATCTCCCACTCTCCATCAACCCCAATCCCTTCACTTGCCCCCTTCTATTTAGATCTGTCCATCTGAACCGCCAGTCATGGAATTAACATGACACCTACTAACACCACACTGTTCATTTGACTTATGCATTGGATCCTTTCTCTTGCCTCTTATTTTTCTTGTGTATTTAGGTTGTAAAGTCTTCAGGACAAGGACTGTATAATACTTTGTGTTTGTTCAGGTCTGAGATCAGTAGGTTGCTTTTCTTCATTGCTGCTTTGACACTTCCACGGTAAACAGGATTTATGATGATAATAAGCAGCGGCAAATGCAGCATGTGACACACTGTCTAAAGAATTTATAAGCAAGAGGTATTTTTTTAATACAGCTCTGGAGAAATCAGATGAGATTTGTCAGTCACTTAAACATTTGCATTTGCCTTTCACCCTTGCATTTTTCTTAGCATATTAGGAAATATAATGTAGAAACAATACAAATGTTTCCAAGTGGCATCCCTGGAAAGAATATTTATACTGTATTTTCTCACATTTTCTCTGTTTTTGGAAGGCGGAATAAAGAAAAAAAAATTGCTTCAGAACCTCGAGAAGGGGTCGAGGGGCATTGGGTGTGTGTACAGCCAGCAGCTAGGTAGCACTGCTGCCCCATGCTCAGCTTTACTATCACTTTCCCCTGGCAGAGGCTTAAGTGTCAGGAACTGTTGTTTCCTCCATTTCCTTGATTCTAACACATCCCCATTTCCAGCATCTGAATTTTTGAAACACGTGTATGCTGTGTTTCATAACAGTATATATCTCAAGACAAATTTGTTTCTACTGCTAGTAGAACATTGAGGTATAAAAATAAAATCAAACTATTTGCATAGTAATATTTTGTAATACTTCTAGAGGTATGAACTCTACTTAGCATATGTAGTCACTTTACAAGTGACACATGCACTAAGGCACCTAATTTCTAAATAACAAACCTCTGTTTCAGACCTGGACAGTGCTTCAGCAAAGGATGCCAAAGTATGATTAATTCTGATGGCTGGTTGTAGCAGGAACTAAAATGAAATAATTCAGATCCTCTTGTTTTGAGACTTAAATTGAATTTGGTGCCTAGAGCATAAAAAGCCTGTGAAGTAACCGACTCCACCATCTTTACACCAGATGCCTTTAAAAGGCATGCTACATTTAAAGGGTCTTAATCTTTTATTGGAAAAACTGGTTGCATCTACATGTGCATTAAGGCACTTTTTCTAATGCACGTTGAATTTAGTACCTCCAATGTGAGGTACTAACAATTGCTCAGTTGGCTGCCTTAACACACAGTAATGAATGTGCATGTTTTTAAAGTGATGCTTAATGCACAGTAGCCTATTTTACTGTGCATTAGTGTAATTGCACTTTTTATGTGATGCTTTAATGCACAGTAAATTAGGCTACTGCACATTAAAGTGCATGTATAGATGCGCCCACTATTTGCTTGAGGTTTAGCTGCCTTAGTTTATGTTAGGGCAGTCAGCCCAGGAAACCCTAATTTATATGTAGCAATGTTAAAAGTGTCATCTCCACTGATGGTGTGCCAGCAGAGAGTTCCCCTGGAGCCAGTTGTTTAGTGCAAAGTGACCTTAATGGACCAGTCAATTCTAAATTGTTTTTATGTGCCCAAAATGAATAATTTACTCTACCTCTAGCTATCACTTCTGAGAAGGCGAATCCTAGAGCTCACTTCTGGCAGCAGCAATGGGCCAACCTATCAGTGCTCTGAGCAGCTGAGAGTAGTAGGTTCCAAAATAATCTTGCTTTAATTGGGGACATGGAAAAGCAGAACAAAAATCTAAGACAATTACAGCCTTTCTTGGGGACCAGTCCAAGACTGGGAAATAAACTTAGTCAAGAAGCAAGAACTACCATGAAGCATAGAAGGCACTTTTTCACTTTACCCTCACTACTGCAAGTACATTTACCTTCAGTTTTCATTTTGGGTAAAAGAAAAGGGAAATAAAAATGGAAAGGCTCACATATAACTTTCCTTCCTACATCAGGAATGATGCCATTGTGAGGGAAGCAGCTTATGAACCTGAATAAAATAGAAAAGAATCCACCGTACAGATATAGGAAGGCAAAGGCATCTTTTCCTTTTGTGGAGAGAGGGGCAAGAAACCTGCCTAATCAGAGATGGGAAGGATAAAGGGGCACTTCAGTAATGTGTTTAGATGCTACCTGTGATGAGCCATTACTAACCCTGACACTCACTGTTTTACAAAATGAAGGTCAAAGTCAGTGCACATTTTAATGTCAAGATACACAGATACACTTTTTCTGTTATTAAAATTTATTAGTAATGGGTCAAAGCCAAGCTGAGTCATTAGCACAAGCTATAATATGTAGGACCACTGCCAGTGAATACTGTAGCATTATGTAAAAGGTGGCATGATACTGATTTCTCAACTGATACTTAATTTTATTATTGTGCATCCTATTATGTACAGCTCTTCTTTTAAAAGTATATCACCTAAACGAGAGGGGTGAAGTCTCTGTATATTTTACAACTTTTCCTTGATGATAATTTTCCTCAATATACATTAGGCTTTGTTTTTTTAATTGGATACTAAGGACAACTGTGACTCACTGGCTTAAAGGAAACATCTAAAAAGACTTTTTTTTGCGGTTAAACTTCCTGTCCAATTCCAACCACTCCCACCTCAAACATGCAGAAGTTTATCTTTGTTCCACTTGACCCTGACCAAAACTAGTCCGCACAAGTCCCTGAGGATCAACCCACTGCTCGTGTCCTCCTAGTTGCTAGGAAACATTCTTTTTTATCCAGGAACTCCTAGACTGTGCTCTTTAAAACAAACTTCACATTCATTCAATGACTGACTATAAAGTGCCCAACTTCCAGTCAGGAGGGCAGATGACTAATCTTGGTGGTTTAGTCAAATAGTGGCAATCATTACATTTATCACTGGCTATCCCCTTGTTTTCAAAAGCCCTAAAGGTGGCTTTATGGTTAGGAAACCAGCAAATACCTAGGAGATTACATCTGAAGTAGATGCTCTCATATGAAGCTACAATGCTTCGCCCTCTTCCCCTTGATAAGTAGCGGTACAAGCAAAGCTAACTTTGGTACTTGCAATACTCAACTCTCGCTGTGTATGTCATGAATCAGTATCATTGTAGGCATAACTCAGCCTCTTTGCAGCTGCAGGCCAGATATTACATTCTATTCATTCTCACCCTGCTGCCTACAAGACTTTGGATAAATAAACCTAATCACTGCTCATTAGGGTATGAGAGAACATCCAATACTTTCTACAACTCCTGGTCCATTTATAAGTCTGACTCTGCCTTTTTGATCTGACTTCTGCTGGCCTATGAAGTGAGACACAAACAGGAGATTCACCTAAACCTTGCTCTTTCTGCCTATGCTGCTTGCTTACTCTTTTAGGCTCTGGAAAAAAATGCAGGATTGGGGGTTGAGAATTCTGCTCTATCCATATCCTAGACATCCAGTATGACTGATGTTTTCCTATGTATCTGTTAAGAAAAAAAAAAGCACCCCCAAATAAAGTGAGATCAGTTTGTGACTCCTACAGCATGATTTTTTCACAAGTGCTAAGCACTTGTCCCTCTTTCATTTAGATTTCTTGATTCTTCTTCACTATCATCATAGTCACTGGTAATATGGACTAATGAAACTAGCACCCATTGATTTCACTGAGGGGGATAAGTGCCAAGATACCTGAAAATCTGTTTAAGTGCCTACCTCCCGTTTCGGCAGTTAAATAGGTCTGAATTTGAGCTATTGGGTCAAATTCTAGTAATTTATACCAGTGTAAGTCTGAACTAATTGCATGGTCTTCAGTGGAGTTCTTTAGGATTTACATTAATGTAAGCAGTCCATAAACTTATTTTTTCATGCCCTGTCATTCAGGGGCTGGGGAGAGTTGCACAGAGAAGGCATGCAGCCTTTTCTGTATAGCAACTGTATCACATCAGGCTTCAGTCTTACTAGTCTGTGAGCAGTATGAAAGGGCCTCCATGGTAGTTATGTCTAGCTCTCGATAACTCAAGGCACACTGCATGTCTAAGAGATGGGCATGCAAGAGGCCATGCGGTGAGCCTTCAGAGCCACTTGTTGGTCACCAAAAAATTGCTTCAACCTATATAACTTTCTGAATACCAAACATTTTGAACTTTAGCCAATCTTTATGAAGTATTTCTGGATTGTGAAAATTTTTATTAACTGAACAACCCAAGCCAGGCCTTTTACAGCTATCCTGAGAAGCAGGTAAGCTACAGTCTTCTCTTTTAGTCCTCTGTGTGGTCTGCCTGCAAATCGGAAATGAGCTGTGTTCATGTCTGCTGCTAAAAGCAGCAGTTGGTGTTGGAACTGCTGTGTGATTTCAATAGCATCCAAAGTATAGAAGCCCATGCAGTGAGGTAGATCTTCTTTTGACATCCAGCAACCTAATACCCTCTTAACAGTGCAGAAAATATTTTAACATTCATGAGCTTAGAGAAAAAAAGTCTTACCTATTCAGTAATATTTAAACTTCTAAAGTATATGAAAGAAACTTGATTGCTCTCCAGGATTTTTTCCCCGTAAGGATGGATTTTCTTAAAGAACTCAGCTAAAATAAAGCTGCTGGAAGAAAAATACCGATCCTTTTATGCTTTTATGGGAAATCAGTCCCTTCCCACCCTTAGGCACCCATAACAAATGTACATGCACACCTGCTCCCCTTTAAAAAAAAAGTTGGGATCCAATCAGACTGAAAATTGACTTCAATGTTTTCACAGTTGTATTAAGAAACATGGTTTATAATTTTTGCTCTCTTAGGAAGATGTCCCTTCAACACATTCATATAGTAATGTTTTGTTTAGTCTAATGTAAGCTTTTGTTAGTATATAGCCGAAGAATGAATCTAATTAACAGATGAAGTTAGGAAATCCCTACTGTAATTTGGCAAGTAAATGAATGGAGGAGATCAGTATTTGACAAGAAACTTCCACTTAAGGCTAATGTAACTATTACCTCATTAGAAGTGCAACTTTACACTCTTCAAATAAAATGTTTATTGAATTAAAATATGTATTTGACAGAGGACTAGCTGAAGTTAGAAATGGCTTTGTGAAATTTGTGCTGTCTTTATTGATGCTGACTAGCTTTATAAATGTTTATCTTAATTCCGTTTTATTGTGATTAAAGCTTGCAGATACTCTGCCATTTCAGTAAAGTGAGCTTTTTTTATAGGTGGGGGCAGGGCACAAAGAATAGTCCAGCTCAAGTGAGGAGGCCCCTCACAGGCCATATGAATCCACTTACATGTAAATTGCTTGTCTGTATGAATTAAGGTGAAGGTTATGAAAGAACTGCTTTTCTGTGTTTACTATAGGATTTTTGACAGTCTCTTTCCTCTTTCAAGTAAATTTGGCTTAAGTCCATAGTCAGTACAGTTTTAAGTAAACTCCTCTTTTGTTACATTAACAAGGTTATAACATCACTGAGGCAGATTTCCAGCTGCATGAATTGAGACCTAAGCATGCAGGCTAAGGGGATAATTAAAACCTTAGGGTGGGAGAGTTAAACTATCAGCTAAAATTGGATAAAAGGCTAATTGTCCATAGCAGCATAATACATGTTTCTAAATACCTGTGAAATAAAGATAAATGATTGTGGCCTTTTAACTCACTTTTCAATATGCAGGTTGAAAATTAAATTTTAGGGCACAACAAATATCAACAAATAACTAAAAAAAAACAAAACCCAAAGGGAATTTTAACTTGAGTCCTCAAAAATTGTCATATTTCAGTTATTCTTTGAAAAACAGAGTTATGTTGAAGAATTTAGTAATTTCCCAACTTCCTTTACAAAACAGGAAGTATTTCTGAGCAATAATTTTGAATCCAAGATGTATGATACAGTATATCAGAACAAGCTGGTCAGCACTTTGTAAAAGTTTGTCATATTTGGGGGTGAGGGGAGTGGAGCTGCATACCTTTGGTGACCTTCTAGAAGATGACATACAGTCAGGCAAGATGATACATTACCACAAAGTTAAAAAAACAAAATGGGTTGTAATGGCAGCTTGTACTGAACTAAATGAATTGTGAAGGCCCATTTGTTATTCATTAGGAGAAGCAGAGCAGATTACTGTTCTGCCTTCATAGGGAGCCTTTAAACTTAAGGTCATTTTACACTAGTACCCTTGTGGCATGGACAACATTTAATACATTTTTAACAGCTTTTACATTTCCACAGTTTGCAGCAGTGCTGGTTGAATCATTTCTGTTTTAAAGTTGTTTAGAATTACTTTCAGAAAAGAAACCCAGAAAAAAGAAATAATTGAGCTGATAAAGTGACTTTATATACTAAAGAGCTAGGCATGTAGAGTCTACTACTATGAAGTCATGCAGGCTGATTCCCACTGCTAGAGAAGCACATCCATGGGGAACAGCACATTGCTATCCTTTATTATAACTATACTTGCTTTTCACTGTGATTGTTCCCTTGGGGAGGGAAAAATATGAAGAGAGGGAATTTGAGGAACCTATTATTTTATGTTTTCAAGAAGCTGACGGAGAGTGTTCAGCATTTTGGCCTTGCTTTGGGGAAGTGTACAATTCTAACTGTCCATCATAATTGTTGATGTGAGCATCCATGGTAAGGTACCCAAGGTAAACTGCAGTTTTGGATTAAGGGGTTGAATTTTGCAAAAGCAGAATCAATACTGATTATTTCATTACCTCTCAAATGAATCAATGATGCTGGGGAAAAGTGGGGGGGATACTGAGATAAAATTGGAAACTTCTCAAGTGAACCAAGCAAATTTTAAAACATCTATTATTTTGAAATAATTCATTAAATATTCATAATTCTAAACAAAGATATTATTTCCACATACAAGCTTAATGTGTGATTTTTATAGGTTCAATTTTATTGCAAACAGTGACCTTTCTTTTGCTATGTTTCAACTACAGGGTAGAAGTGCTGTCCAAATTCATATTATAGGGACTTGGGTTTTGGTCAGAAACTGCTTTAGCAAGACGTAGATCATGCTAGTTATTTCAAAGCATAACATGGTTTTACATGGCAACTACTGCTGGAACACAAATGAAACACCATAATACCAACTATGCTTGCAATGTGAAACAAATTAAGAAAATTATAATTTACATATTTTAATCATTATATATCTCCCAGTTTTCCCCCCTCACACTTTTTTTAGACCAGCTGTATCATTGCATTCATTTGGTATTTCCTGATATATGCCATAGAGTAATATATTTCTGATGATGTTATTGTGATTTTATTATTTTGTTAGAGTATTGTAGCCAAAATTAAAGTAACAACTTTATATTTGAACAAAAAGCCTAATAAGTACTTGACATTTCAAATAATAACTATATTTTTACATTAGTAGGTTGTGTTTTCGGAAGCCAAATGTCAACTAATTCTTTAAATATTTTGAATGAGAAGCAAATGGGACCTTACAGGAAAATTATATATTAAAATATTTGTATAACTGTGGCTGTTTCTAGTCTTATAAAATTTGACTAAATAATTGCAATGCATTTTAAGTACTTGAATAACTACCCATATAAGACAGGAATATGTTCTTAGGCTCTACTATACTGTAGTCTTACTGTGGGGTTTAAGTTGCAGTTGTTTCCCATACATATTCTTGATTCATGTGCTAATGCTTTACTAGAGAATTATTGTAATAAAAGCAATTAGAATTGTTCTAAATTTTAAAATGTACTTTAAACTTACAATAAAGACTGTAATCTAATTGCATCTCCAAGAACTTTCTGCTAATATTTGCTTTGTCAACATGCAAGCAGAAATGGTATTTGCCAATTTAGATTTGCAAGTAGGTGGGCCTTATCAGCTTACATAAAACAATAACCTTAGAAAGGTATGGCTTAGGAGTTCATTTTTAAGACCTAGCACATGTGATACCTGTCAGCGTATAAACAGAGTACTCTATGATATTCACAGAGCTTGCTGTACTAATACTGAACCCGTTCAGTAGAAATACCATTTCTTTAAAACTGCACATATCTACTTAATGTTCGCTACCTTTTATTGCCTAACGTTCATATCTGTTGTTTCTTTTAAGCTACTTGACAAGATTTTTTTCCCATGTTTGTAGCTTATTTCTGATAAACTCAGAGCAAAAATATGCTTTAGTTCCAGGATCATGGCTTGCTTGGTCTGTGCTATTCTGTTCATATTTTTGGACAAAGACATTTAATTTTGTTTTCAGGTACTAAGGAATACCAGTTTTCATTTCTTTAATTTATTAACATTGGTCCATATTCTGGGCTGGAATTTAGGAGTGCTGGGCACAGCTGAGGAAGTTAAACCTCTGCCTCTCCCTAATTTGGGGATTGCTCAGCACCAGGCCACTCATTCAGTATAAGTTAAAACAGATTTCAGGCTGCTCTAACCTGTGTAACCCATCAACATCCTCAAAGGTATTTGCAACAAGTAATGACAATCATGATGCCAGGAAGTTATAGCTGGCCCTCTTTGCCACCTCCCATCCTCCCTATATCAGTTGTACTGAAGATAAAAGGACACCATGGCAGTTCTCTGCCCGTTTGGGATCCTCCTGTACAAAATGATCTCAATGGGGTCAGATCTCACAGGTTTAGCACCACTAGCTGCATCCCCATAAACAAGCTTGTGTGGTTACCAAGGGGTAAAAAGCAATGGCACAAATTTGTGCCACTGCTTTTTGCCCTGGCACATGCTCCTGCACGTGGAGTTAGCACTGGGAAAAATGCTTTGGGTGGGGTAGGGGAGTCTGGGTCCAGCACCTTGGCTAGCTCCAGCAGCTTTATCTGGGATCCTGGGGGCCTACCAGGGCCTCCAGTGGTGGAGATCTAGGTGTGCAGAGCCTGGTCAGCAGCTGGAGCCTGGCTCTGGCCGGTCAGTCTCTGGTTGTGGGTGGCACATGCTGCTGCCATGTGCACCGCCTGGCTTTTTATCTGTGCACTTTTTTGATATTGGGATTTCCTAGTATCTAAATTTGGCTCTGTGCTGCAGCACAGAGAACCAAATCATGTGTGTGAGGTGTATTTTGCAATGCCTCAGAAGCCTTTTGAGGTGTCACAAAATGCACGTGCATGTTTGTGTGGATGTGGTCACTTTGCACATTGTATTCTTAGATAAAAGGAAAAAAGCAGCTGGATCACTACAGTAGTGGTTTGACCTGAAAAGTTTGGGTATAGCTTAAAAGTTTGGTTCAGGTCAGGGCTCCAAAATGTTGATGTTTATTCAAATCCTTGGGCCTAAATGTGTTATAGGAATAAAAAAAAATCCTTTGAATATTAGTGTCCTTTGATTAACTTAACATTGATAAAACCACGTGCATAGTACCTTCTCTTTGTTTCAGTCTGAAGAGTGGTAGCAAGTAGGAATTAAGTATGTTTACATCTTCCAGTAGTCACTTTCCCCCTTTTTTCAGTTTGTTTCTCTCTAATTCATTATGCTGTTTTTTTTTCTTTGTCATTTTTCTTCGTGGAGTCAATTGGTTAAAATGAACAAGAGAAAAGGACATATGTGCTCCTGTTGCCCTGTGGGGTCAGGCCAACTCTCAGGATCTCAATATTGTGCTGTTAGACAGGAGGGTGTGACACAATTGCACATATACAAACACACAAATCAATTAGGTGAACACATACACACACACACACACACACACACACACACACTACCAGCTCAGGCACATACACATCCAAACCAGCCTAGGCACATGCATACCTATCACCAATTCAAGCACATACACACTACACACTAAAAATTAGACAAAAATCAATTGTCCATACCCGCACACTCAGTACACATACACAGATTACTAATTCATATATCACACACACAATGACATATATATACACACACACACTCACCAGTTCACACACATACAACCCACCTACACATAGGTAAGTTCCTAACTTGGATGGCATGGTATGTATGTGTGTGCTTGGGGTACCTGGGATATTTGGGGGAAGGTTAAGGTGAGAGAGAGTTAAAGTGTAGGGAGTGAAAGTTGCCAGAACTAAGATTAGAACGGGTGGACTAGAGAGAGAAGCTGGCTGAGGAACTGAGGCTTGGGGTTACTTAAGGTAGATTGGGGCTGGAAACTGAGGCAGACAGCTGAGATATTGTGGGGGGGGCCACATAAGTGGTGGAAAGGAGGAGACAGCCAGGAAAGAGAGAGAGGGGCAGAAACCTGGGAGCTTGGGGCTGGAAATAGGCTGACAGCTTAGACACTGGGTGGGGGGGGGGCGCAGATAAGTGGTGGCAAGGAGAAAACAGTCAGGAAACAGACAAAAACCCAACTCGGGGTTTCAAAATAACAGGTTTATTAAACAGACAACACACTACACAGCCCCATGACGTTATTGGTTCACACACACACGCGTGCGCGTGCAAGCACTCGCAATGGCAGCAGTAGAAAGAGACTCAGTGGAAGGGCTGGAGTCCAGGTGGGGAAGAGAAGCAGAGTCCACGTCCTGGGTTGAAGAGGGGGTAGGGGGTGATAGCTACCTATCCAGACTGGAAAGGGGTCCTTGTCCAATAGGTGTTGTCCAGAGGGGGGTCACCAGCAGGGCCTCTGGGTGGATAGGTGGTGTGGCATGATGCTGGTCCAGATGAAGAGGGCGTGCCAAGGAGTCAGTCTTCACTATCCCTTTTATGGGGCAGACTACCTCTGATCTCCTATGGGGAGATCCTGTCCAGGCAAGGTCAGTCCTGTTCCAGGTGTTCTTACTGAGCATGTGCAGCCTTGGCACAATGGTGGGTTGTCTCATCTTTTGTTTCTTGAATGCTGAGGGTGGTTCTAAGGGCTGGGTCATTGGTCCAGGTATTGGTGTTGATGGTTCAGTCATTCAGAGGGAGCTATTTTTAGACCTACTGCCATTGTCTCTCAAGCACCCTCATTCATCCCCATTCATTCAGGAACCAAGTTACATAGGAGGGGTAGGTGTGAGTCATGGGTTACACAACCAGGCCTGGGGACAGGATGGAGACTTGACCAACAACATGGAAACTTGACATGACTTATGCTAACTTCCCATCTTCAAAAAGGGGAGGAAGGAGGACCCGGGAAACTATAGGCCAGTCAGTCTTACCTCGATCCTGGGCAAGCTGTTCGAGAAAATTATTCTGGCACACATCCAGGAGGGGCCAGCAGGGAAATGCATGCTCAGGGGCAACCAGCACGGGTTCATCAGCGGCAGGTCATGTCAGACCAACCTGGTGGCCTTCTACGATCAGGTCACTAAATCATTGGATGCAGGGGTAGCAGTGGATATAGTCTTCCTGGACTTCCGGAAGGCTTTCAACACTGTCTCTCACCCCGTTCTCATTAGGAAACTGGGGGACTGTGGCGTAGACACCCACACAGTCCAATGGGTCGCCAACTGGCTAGAGAGCCGCACCCAGAGGGTGGTAGTGGATGGGTCCTTCTCAGCCTGGAAGGACGTGGGCAGTGGGGTCC
>NW_005841889.1:107778-160185 GCF_000455745.1 Alligator sinensis
GACATCAGGAGGCGCTACTTCACGGTCAGGGTGGCTAGGGTCTGGAACCAGCTTCCAAGTGAGGTGGTGCAGGCTCCCACCCTGGGGGTTTTTAAGAGGAGGTTAGATGACCATCTTGCTGGGGTCGTTTGACCCCAGTACTCTTTCCTGCCCTGGCAGGGGGTCGGACTAGATGATCTGCCCAGGTCCCTTCCGACCCTAGAAACTGAAACTATGAAACTATGAAACTTACATATGTAGGCCTAAATCATATAGTACCAGTAAAACAGTAATATAGAACAGTAAAAATCAATATAAACATAATAACTATACAATATAAAGAAGGAGAAAAAAAAAACAAATAGAACTTACTACCAAAATAAAATGCTGAAGCTTATCCTATGTCTTAGCTCACTTATACTTATCTATAGGGAATAGACAGGGAAAGAAAAAGTCAGAAATGGTTGGGAAAGGGGAAGGAATGCATTTTAAAAGAAAAAAAAAGAAAAACGGGGGGTTTTGCTACACTCCATTTTGTCAGCATATGTAGCTATTGATTTTCACTCATCATGCAAGATGACCCTAAAGAGTGATTTATATGTGAAATTGCTGGAGGGAGAGAGGAAAAAAGCATTTGGGGTTCTCAGAAGTACAGACCATCTAAAATAGCACATTCAGATTATACTGAAGGAGAAGACAAAGCATTTTCTGTTTGTGGTGTTACTGAAAATTATGAGCCAGATAACAGATAATTTGGTCCAGGTGGGGAGAGAAACTTACCTGGAGTTCCTTTCAATACCCCATTAGTCTGCATTTTCCACAGGAGGTAGGAACTTCAAGTGTCCTTTCAAAGGGAAATTAAGTCACAGTCCTTGTTCACTTGGCTGGTTCCTCCTTGGAACTTTTGTTGACAAAGTGGAACTATTTGAAAGAAGAATTTCTTGTGCAAAGTTTCCCCACACAGGAAAGGATGACTCTGAGGCCATGTCCAGATGAATGCAGCCATGTGTTACGTGGCACGGCAGACGTGTGTGTGGCACCACATACCACATGTTCCATTGTTCTCCGTGCTGCAAGTGAGCAGCATGGAAGGTTATATTGGCCCCTGGATATCCAGGGGTAAAAAAAAAAACCCGCTGAAAAAAAAAGCAGAATGGTGCATGCGGCAGCAGCATGCACTGCCCAAAGCTGAAGCCTGCTGGCCAGAGCCATGCTGGCCCCCGCCTCCCCTACCCCACCCAGGGCAATTTGCTATATGCCAGAGTATGCATGGTACAGATTTTCCCTTGGGACAAGTAGTGGTGGCACAGTGTGCACTGCTCCTACATGTCCCCAGGGAACCAAACATCTATGCACATCTGGATGGCTTGATTGGCCAAGTTTCTTGCCTTACTATTTAATTCATGAATTGGTCAACCTTTTGCTACTTCCCAAAGGTGACTAGATGTGGGCTTCTTAATTTTACTCTGGGAAAATCAGCATATACTTTCTTCCAAGAAAACAAATTCTCCTGGAACACTTGTTTCTCCTCTCTTATTGACTTCTGGATAGCAGGAAAGTATGGAAAGCACTTCTAACCTTGTGCCCATTGACCACATTGGTATGGGCTGAGAGGATGGGAGAGCAGCTTCCAGAAAGGGAGAGCAAGCGTTGTTAATTCCCCGCACAGTATTCCAGGAATCCTGGTATTTAATTAAATATGTTAAAAGAATCCTCAGTGCAACCTTTAAATTCTTGAAATGTTAGATGACAGTTGTTTATCTTTTCTTTTCCAAAGGATCCAGAAAAAAAGCATTCACCTTTCACTATGTCACTATTCAACAATAGAAGTGCCTTTATGTATTTTAATTATCTTAAAAGTTGTACTTATATTTCAAATTGACTAGTGCTTAGAGATTAGTGTATATTCATCTTACATTCATGTATGGAGTGGGTATCAGAACTTCAATTGGACAGAGCAATTTACTGTCACATTCCTAAGAAATCCCAGTTTTTCTGTGTATAAATGCCTTGTGGCATGTGCAGCCTGAAGCATATTACCCAGTACTCAATACAACTGGCAACAAATATCATGAGCTGCTTTGTTCTGGCCTGAAGGATCTTCTGGCATGGCTCCTGCTTTGCAGATTCTTTAGATAAACTTAACTCCTATCTCTTCCTTTTAATGGCTTCTGTCTCTTTGTGGGAAAATTAGACTGTACTTTAAAGGAACCTTGTGATAACAGAACAGTGATCTCTGGGACATCTACAGTAATCCTAACTCTCAGTTCAAATGCAACATCTGATCAAATAGGAACATTATGTAGCCTTGACCTACCTTTTCCTTCAGAAGAAAACAGAGAAGCTAAGCTAGTCCTTCATTTAACCAACATGTACAAGGTAACATAAGAAAAGGAAAATCAGCAAAACCAGATTTCTTGTTTCCCCTATTTTGAGCACTTCTAACTTAAATCCCATCTATTTTTAGTAATGGCTACTGAATAAAGTAAGACAAAAGCATTTCTGGGGAATGTACTGACCAGAAAGTCCTTCTCTTAATACATTCTCACTAGAATCAGTCCATTAATCAAAAAATGTGCATTTAGTATATTTGCTACATTTAAAAAAATAATAATTTGTTTCAGCTGTGCCCATTTGTCTTTTGTGTTTTTTTTCTGAGAATATTCTAGCAAAAATTTGCTGACATAAATTCTTACAGAAATAATACATTTTCCGCTAAGCTAGAGAACTGGGAATATATTAGTATGTACCCATACCAGGAATCTGTTGCTAGAAGTTGTCTATGCCTCTCCGGGGCAGGGAGATAGTCATATGATCTTCTCTTATGAAGGTGAACTTGGAACCAACAGTTAGAAAACACACTGCTCATTTTTCTTCCTTCTTTCTTAGTTTCTAGCTACTGGTGGTTTATATCCAGAAATGTTTATGTTTTTACTTATGTGTTGCCTTTAATAACCTTCGTACTCACACACAAAAGCACATAATTTGAGTTACCTGGTTCTTTTAACCTAGGCTATGTAGCATATCTGTGGCTTGTGGGTGAAAGTCTGGTTTGCACTTTCCCTTGGGTAGTAAACTAGCCTCTTTGTAATGAAGGCGTTGGCCCCTAAGACTATAGATAAACATACCTTTTAATTTCTTTAAAAGGCAAGTGGACATTGCTGCTCAATGTATGCATCAGCTATTGCAATGTAACTATTAGCTAAATCAGGGTAATGTTGAATGGTTTTGGTACACTTCTATCACTACAAAAGCATGTGGCTATAGCAGTTACATTGTAACAGCTTTATATCAGTGTCATTTGATAATAATACCATTGTGACATGTGTCTAAAAAACCTTGAGACAGATAAATAGTAATCTCTAAAATAATGTCCCACCGTGGATAAATTCCATTGTGGCATCCAGGCATCACAGAGGGAACATAAGATAGCCTAACAGGGCATCTGGAAATTACCCTGATTCACAGCATCCCCGTTTGGGATAAATCTGGCATTGTTGTAAGGGATGTAAAATCCACTTCTGTAAGGTTCCTTTCAACATGAGCCCTCAGAGCACTAAGATTAATAACAGGATAAAGTAAATATGAGCTTATCATGCAGAAGATGACAACTGACTATAGCAGTATTCAATACAGATCTCTTGCCTCTGTAGAAAGAACTGACATCCATACATAGAGATTGGTTCAGACACTCGCCTTTTTTTAAAAAGTGATTTGAACATCAGTAAGCTCTACAGAGTGGGTTCCTCAGCTGAGAAGAATAGAAATGCTTCATCCTATGTGCTAACAGAATAAATTTGGTATGATTCAAGCTTAATTCTGCTGCATCACACATTACTAAATCGGGCGAACAACAAAACATTCATATTGGGTCTCATATAGGGCTTCATTAGATAGTGTGCAGTGGGCATATCCACACAAGATGGTAGGTACATCGCTGTAGTGATGAGCTACAGTGACGTAGCATCAATGGACACAAACTGTGATGCTCACAGCAGTCTAAAAATAATTGTATGCTGCCGTGTACCACTAAAGCAGCCTTTAAATGACTGCGTAGTATCAAATGCGCAGTCAGGGGCAAAAGTAGAACTAGTCTTTCTTTTTATAGGCATGAATTTATAGCAGCTGTGAATTCTGAGGTGAAGAAAGGAACAGCAGATTCCATTATTTTTCTTTCCAGTCTTGCTGTCTGTGGAATGCAAGTGAAGACTACAATTATCTAAAATAAATCGATACAGTAGCAGGACAGGATCCATAGAATTTCAGGGAACTGTGCAATACAGTACCATATACTCCTCCTAAAACTAATGTTGCACCCACATGATCAAGAATGAGAGTGTTTGAAGACAAACTTTAGTAAGAACCTAGATTGACTAGTCTGAAGTAACCAAAGGTAAAAAGGGAATCAAAGAGACTTTTAAATATATACCATATATCTTATTCTTTTGAAATTTGGGTAGATAAGATAGATTACCAAGATTTGACAGACACAGAAAGAAAGATCATTTTCTAGCTGAAGGATCATTAAAAACCTGTTTACTAAAAGATGGAACAAGTTAATCTTCTTTCCATCAAAAGATTAGTGGAATTTGTCTATAAGACCTTCTGAGGGAACAGAGGATTTAGTAGTTATTCCAGTCACAGATTTTGGTGCTGGGACTGGCACCCATAGAGTTGTAGCTCTGTCAGTCTGTGGCCTGGTGTGAAATATTACCAAAGAATGTTTTCTAAAGGAAACTAGCAGAGGTGATGATTATGGCAGCCAGGGTCAGCAAATATCAAGCCGTGATAGCTAGATACCAGAGAATTCTTCATCCAAGCTATTGGGAGTGCGAGATCTGACTTTGAACTAGATTGTAACTCTTGATGCAGATTTGTTAAGAGGTCAACACAAACTGACAGATTTCATTGGAAAAAAGGCTTCTGATTAAATTAAGTTAGTTGCAAGGACTATATTCACATCAGGGCTCAGCAGAGACAGCTGTGCCGATGAATGATCAAAATTAACAGCAGACACCCTTAAAGGGCTGGTTAATCTGCCAGTAGAGAGTCTGTCTCTTTTCTTCTCACAAGTGCATCAGCTCATAAAAAATACAAATGAGCCCAACTGCAGCAAGAGCCTTAAGATCTGCCTGCTCATTAGTGAAACTTCAGAGAAGCATTGCCTGTGGCTCCATACCTTTTTAAAAATTTACTTTAGTATCCTCTAACAAAATTCTTCATGACAAATAGTTAAAAACTAATTTAAAAGCAGTAGAATTCATGTTTAAATGGAAAGCTGTTTCTGGATACATTTGACAATTAGAGAATGTATAACTATTTTCACAGTCAAAATATACTAAGTCTAGAAAGTGGTTTCAGATGGCCCCTGTTATTTACATTTTTGGCCAACTTGTAGCCTATCAGTGTTAGTGGGTTGTTAGAGTATATATGTTGGCCCACAGGATAATCCTTTTGGTGCTTGGACACCTATGTTTCCACTTCCAAAAAACTGTCTCCAAAGTACAGTTTCTCCATTTTGCCAAACAGTTACACTTGAAAAAAGATTATGCAAAGCTTCTTAAGTTGAATTTACCATGATGAAAAAGATGGAAAGCAATGAAGGAGGAAAAAAGGTAGATGATCAGTTAAGCATGATTGGAATGGAAATTATCTTAGTACTGTGGCACTTTAGGGATACTTGACTGGAAAGAGGTGAAAAAAGTAAGGCTGGAGAGAAGACTACAGTAACCAAAGGGAGAAGTGATTGAGTAATAGGTATAAGGTTTTGCCAGTCAAGATAGTGGCCAAAAGTTAGATTTTGCTGACAGCAGAGAAGCAGCTCTGGAATGCTTCTTCAGAAAGAAAAGTTGGAGAATGCAGTGAAGTTGCAGTGAAACTTGAGGCTAACAGGGTAGAGCAGAGGGATCAAGAAGACAAATAGGAAGTTCAGATTTGGAAAAATTGTTTTTCACATAATTGTGGAACTTCCAAGAGGAGAAAACAGAGAGACAATTAGAGAAATGAGTCTGGACTGAGAAAAGGAGCTCAGTGGCTGTGAGGTAAAACAGGAGCTGTTCAGCTGGTACAATAGTTGAAACTATGGATGTTGAGAAAGTTGCCAGTAGAGAATTTGTAAAGAAAAGAAAAAGAGTAGGGCCCTAAGGTGAGACCCAACAGGTCACAAAAGAAGGGAGACTAATTAGTTGCCAAAGTATTGTTTAGTAAGATCGTAGGAAACTCAAAGGCTCAATCTTGTGAGGTAGCCAGCAGTTTGATTTGTAGGGGTGTGTGAAACAGGCTCTATTTGATTCAGATTCAGCCCAAATCAGGGACAGTGATTTGATTAATTGATTTGGATCACTGTCCCTGATTCGATTCAGCCGAATCCAAAGATTCGATGCTGATTTGGAGAATCAGTGATTCATCCATAGACACCGCTTTAAATGTTTTTTCTACATACCTCGAGGTACCAGGTTCATGAACAATGGGGCAGATGGAGGATCCCACAGGAGTGTGGGGGGGGGAGGTAAGGGGGGGCTGCGTGCTGAGCAGCAACCCAGTCTACTTCCAGGTCTCCCGGGTCCGGGTCTACTTCTGGTCCACTTCTGGGTCTACCACCGAGCACGTTGGGCCCCCCCCTGCACCCTCCCAGCTCAGTGATTGGCTGCGGAGGGACCCCAGGTGCCCTCCAGATCCAGGAGGAACCAGTCATTGAGCCGGGGGGGTAGAGGGGAGCCCCCCTGCATGCTTCCCAGCAGACCTGGAAGTGGACTGGAAGTGGTTCTGGTCCACTTCTGGGTCTGCTGCTGAGCACGCTGGGGACCCCCTGCGCTCCTGTGGGACACTCCATTGGCCCCAGCATCTCAGCATTCACGAGTCGCCTGGTACCTTGAGGTATGTAGAAAAACTTTTAAACTGTGTCTGAATCATCAAACCTTTCTGAATCTCTCCAAATTGATTTGGAGGGTTCTGATTCAATTTGGAGAGATTAAAGGGTCTCCTGATTCAATTCGGATTCAGAGATTTGGCCACCAAATTGGGCCGAATCTTTGCTGAATTAAATTGGCAACTGAAGCTTCGCACTGCTCTATTGATTTGCTCTAGCAATTTACATAAGCATTATGCATGTGTGTAAACCATTGGTTTCACCTGGGTCGGTTGCAGGCTTAAAGATAACTATTTACTTAAGAGCTTTATCAAACCAGAGCCCAAGTGCTGAGCACTTTAGTGAGTCGGGGCCCAAAAGAGGATTGTCATGGAAGCTAAGATCTTCACTTAACACTCTTCATGTCACAGCATATTCTAACTATTTCTTAAAGAACATAGATGTTATGTGATTCAGATTCTTAAATGGTGGATTTATAGTTACATGCCACCTCTGAAATATGTTCTTGATGGGCTGTTTTCAGTGAGGAGTTTCTGTGGGCTTGGTTTACAGAAAGTAATAAGGTTGCAGCTTCATGAAGCTGTAGAAGTTAGGCGGTCCACTTAGCTTGGATAGTATGGGTTATGAGTAAAGGTTCTAAAGATGGGGTTTGGTACGCAGAAGCGGGGCTAGAGAGAGGAAGGAGACCTTCAAGGCACAAACTCCCATTGTTTTTATTGGACCACAGCATCTAAAGTAGATAGCGCCAGAGTGCCTTTGGACTTTGTCTTAGACCTGATCGAGAATGCATGCCTTCGAAAACTTGTCTAACTTTATTCTAGCCATGTGGATAAAGATATCCCCCACAAAAATCCTTGGACTCCATATGCATGCACAAATGGAGTAAAGGGAGGGTGCAAAGGCAATCCCTGAACTCTAGTGATGACAAATATCATCATCCCAGAAGGATTATATGAAGATGATACCTAGCAATTCTAGCTTCTCCAGGAGTTTCAGTGGCCTGTAGAAGATAGGGTATATGATGCATGCTGAGTGTATGTTGCTGACTTGATTTTGGATACCTGCAGGAGTTTGCAACTAGTGATATTGAACTGGAGCTTTCTTAAAAGAAAGTATTTTTATTTAGAAATTTGAGCAAAGAATTTAGATCCTAAGGGACTTTAAAACAGTGGTATACACGTACATTTAATCCACTGTGATCTTATGCTTCACTACAGGCTGAGCAAGGTGGGCTTTCCTCTACATTGCTTCCCTCTTCTTCAGACTGGTTTGGGTGCCCCTCACCCTCTGCTCAAGTGGCTCACACCCATGAAAGTTTACTTGTTTTGCTACTGTGGCTAAATGCAGCTTCGTATATCCCATTTGGCAAGAATTAGAAAGGATCTTCTCCCTCTTTCCTTAGCAAGTAAGCTCTTTTACCCAAGTGGGGTCCCTTCAGGTGAAATATCCACTGATATCCATGGTACAGACATTTGTCACATAATACTATCAATAAATGTTTGAAAAGCAACCCAAAATGTGTTATCTGTACTTGCACTGATTAGTGATTTACCAACTTGTCACCTATGCAGTCAGGTGATTCATATTTGAATTTTACCCTTTATGGTTTATGTGTCCCTTAGCCTTCCTTTGAAGTTATATTTTTTGTGCTGAATAGTTTATTGTAAATACATGCATTGTGAAGCAGGATGAGACGTTTAGGCACGAGGGATCCCTTGACCCTCTGCTGATGTCATCGGATAGGTTCAAGGTGTTTTACCATTCCCATAGTTTTACCATTCCCATAGAGTCAGCAGAATCACATACTCTTAAAATGAAAGGTTTTTCATGTTGGGAATGTTATTCATTAACATCCTTAATCTAAATGTTTACCTAAATTGTATTTAACTACTTCTTAGAGGTCTATAATTATCAATTGACATGCTCCACCCATTCTGCAAAGATACAAGATTTCCAGAGCCTTTTTACTTTGGTTTCCTAATAAATATAACTTATCTATTTAGGACAATATTAGATGTATAATTTTACAAGTACTGGCTGCCTGTGTACATCTACCTAAAAGCATTTTCCACCGAGCAGGCTGTTGCAGTATTGAGGTGTTTCTTCACCTGCCTTCTGTACACAACAAATTTGTTATCTGTCAGGTTTGTATAGAGTTTATTTATGCTTGACACAGTGGGGGTGGCCTGCACTTTATCATCCATCTGCCGTATTTGCATAACCTTTCAGAGTTAATGGCTGCCATCTTGACAAATTAAGCTGGTTTCCTATGTCTTTTATGGATTAAGCCCTCTTGCACAAGTTTTACTTAGTTTAATTCCTCAATAGTATTTGCTAAGTGTTATAAACAATACAGTCATTCATTTTAGTCCATTGACATTTGACATGTATACTAAAAATGCATACACTTAAAGAAATCTTAGCAAATATGTGAGGCCAGTATATTTAAAATGGAATGAACCAAACTCTGTGACAATATGTAGGGAGAATGCAAAGCTCAGGATTGCTTACATGTGCCGAAAGAATCAAAATGCATTGTTCTTCAGTTATAATAAAAATATATGAGAGAGCAGTCTGACAAATAGTCTTAAAATAATTGTATTTTTAGATTTTGAAAAAAGTGAGGAGCAGTGGGTTTTTTTCTGTTTTTGATGTCTCTCCTGGTATTTTCAAGTCTGTGTTGTATGTTGGACTGCACTTGATTTAGACTGTTATTAACGTGATGAAAGGATAGCAGTTCTTCTGGAAAACAAAAGCAAAGTGGAATCAAATCCAAACTACAGATAAACAAATTCCCTGACAAATATCTTTAAGGTGGAGTTCAAGTTATAAATATGCATTAACAGTTTAGAGAGGAAAAAGCCTGGATTAAACATGTGGTTAAAAGTAATGTCACAAATGTCTGAAAATGTGATTCAAAATTAAAGTGGTGACTGCGCCCGAAAGCTTGCCAAGAAATATTTTTCCAACTACTCAGTTGGTCTAATAAAAGATATCACTTCTACTCAAAGAACCTTGCCTGCGTATAAATTCCATGCATACTGAGAAAGAATGGGATCTAAAGCAAACACTACCACTTCTATACCCTGCCATCTTGGACCCTTGCCATGTAGTGTTGAGAAATATCTACAACAACTATTGCCTTGTCACAGGTAATTGACATGTCAAAACCTGGATCCCTTGGCAGTTCAACTAGAAAACCTGGCACTGAGAACACATTCATTGCATTTAGGCTACAAATATATTATTCTAAAAAAATGCAAGGATTGAGGAGGATTATGATGTCCACCACTTGAGGGAACCTATTTATCTATGTGTAACGTAAATATATTCTATTCAAATATGTTCCTTCTGTCAAATTGAGGATTAAATATCACATTCATTCCAACCCACTCTAGGCTCCCAGGTATGTGTGTGGCATTAGTGGTACAAATTTCCAATACAGTCTAGTCTGCTAGGTTGTCTGGTGCCAAATAATGTAATCCCCAGAGTAGGCGTAGTTGCATCCAAGAGGGGTGAAACAGTATGGTTGGAAAGTACACTGAAATCACTCAGGCAGCCTCCACTGGCAGAGTTCCTATGGAGCCTTGATGTGAAATTAAAGTGAACGTCCCCCCAGAATCCCAGATTTGGGTATGAATTGTACAGCTTTTGCATTTCCTTATAGGTGACTCTCTTTGTACAGTGCAGTTATATCCTCAGGCATGTGGTTTGCAAATTTGTATCTCCTTGCCTCTGCATGGACTAATGATACTTCTAAACCCATGTGGTAGGTACGAGGCATAAATGATGCTTGGATGAGAGGAAATCTGTAAGTGAAAATTAGCATTAAATTCACACAGGATGGCTCAGGTGGGGGTGGAATTGGCTCCCAGGGCTTTGTTCAATCTACTAGACCACACATAGACCAATCTACTAGACCACACGTACTCTGTGTTCCTCTCTGAGTGTCAGATCCTTGGCAGTGTTCCTAAAGACTGTGTGTTTTGCACACTCAAATTTTGGAAGCTTTTTTTTGTAAGCAAAACTAAAAATTCAGTCTTCTTCAAACAAGTCCTATGCATGCAATCTCTCTATGGACAAGAATAAAACAATGCCATTTGTGAGATATGACATAATAAAAAAATATTAAACGGGAGCTTAATTCTCCCCATCCTACTTTGAATCACGAGACTGGGCCTCCTACTGAAATAATACAATGGTCTATTATTAAATGACAGCCCCACCTAGAGAGACAGCAGCTCAGTTTAAAGAATAGAGCCAAAAGTGCCTCCAGTACCCTCCCAGCAATTGAGATCAGCTGGTGTGGTAACAATCCCTTGATTTAAACATCTGGTGGCAGGACTTTCTCAGTGGAGGTCCACTCATTATAGAATTAATTCTCTCTCACACAGTATTAATTCTCTCTCACACAGTCTAACAAAGCCAAAGTTTCTGTATCCTCAGGACACAGTGCAAGGCCCATGTTCTTTACCAGGCAGAAAGTTTTGCTAGTGGCTCAGCTGGAAGGCAGCATTGCTCCAAAATGGGAATAAACTAGCTTTAGAGGAGGAGCCACTTACTACTTCCCCCTACTCTCTTTCTCTAGATAGAGTCCCTGGGGGAAAACAGCATCAGAAACACCTCCAGCTCTTCCCTAGGGATGAATCCTTCTAATGCATTGGCTTCTAATTGTACAGACAAGTGTACAAACTTAGTGACTGAGCAGTTGAAAAATGTACCCCCTACTTTTGTCTCAAGGGTCAGTCCCAATTGCTAGCTTACCTGGCCCACCATCATCATAATGGTACCGTAAATTAACTTTGGCTGAGATCCATTCTGCCATAGCTCACTACTGCCAGTACCTGAAGTTGGTCTTTTACAGCTAGGTTGGCTAGCTCCACATTATGCTGCAGTCTGCAATGTAGACACACCTTTATTCTAAACACTTTAGAGTAGCTAGGGTTCCTAAGACTGCCCAAAGATGAGGTCTGTTCTGAGCAGAATATTGCACTGTGTCACATGTGTTGGCTGTGAAAAAAGGTGCTCTTCTGCCAAATTGCCTATACCAGCTAATTTCTTACTGTCTTCATTTGCCAGGCTTTCTTTAAATTTAGGTTTCTAGATTTATGTATTTAGATTCAGGTATCTCAACTTATACACTCAAAAGACGCTTGGCAATGTTAAACATAATCTGAGATACAAATTTCCATGTTTAATGGAATATTCCTTATTTCACAGAGAATAACGTTTCTTATTTACAGCATATTAAAAAGTTAAAAGCTCTCGGAGGAAAACTGGAATATTAGGCACAGCACTTTTGAGTACAAGAAAAGAGGGGTCTACAGAAGGAGTCTGGATTAGTGTGATTGCATAAGAAAAGTGGGAGAATTTATGCTTACCAAGAGGAATTTATGGTTTCCAAGAGGAAACAATCTCCAGGAAGGCCACCTTTCCTGACAGCAGGATAAAGATCAAGTTCTCAGAAGATCACTCAAAAACTAGTGAGGATGGGTTCTTAGGAAACATTGCAAAAAAACTTTAAAAATATACACTTGTGGCTCCATAATGGTTGTTAAAATTTCTTACCAGTGATTCTCTAATAGATTTGGTTATGCAGAGAATAAATAATATTGAATGTACTCAGATGTTCAGGCATTTATTTTTTGGTTTCAGTTACATTTTTTGAAGGAATTGTGTGCTTTTGTAATTTTAACCTCAAATAATGGATTTAATAAGGTTAATCATAATAATAGTAATGTACTGGACATTTTAATTTAGCTTTGGTTGGTTGTCACTTAATACAAGCACATTTACCACTTGATTTTTTAACTGTTTGTTTTATTTTATTTATTCCTGTTTTTAACCTAATGATTCATTTGTTGTTAGACATTTAAGAAGATTGTTGATGTTTATTGTCAAGTGCACAGTGGGTTTTCGTGACAGAAACAGAGTAGAATAAATAATATGGATACATAGCAACCGAATCCAAAGCCAATTCTATTTTGCAGAGTAAATGTAACAACAAACTAAATTATTTACCCTGGAGAACAGCAAAAATATAAGTTGCAGTGTGTTGTAAACGCTGGCAAAATTTACACTGCAACATGAACTAAATAGATGCTACCATACTTCTAAATGTCTTGAAAAATGTGCAGCATCTGGGATTCTGAGGGGGAATCCATTGTCATGTCACATCAAGGCTCCAAAGGAACTCTGCCAGTCTAGAACGCTGCACTGGATCAGCTTTCACAATGAAAGCTGAGCAGGAAATGCTTCAATGCCAGCAACTTAAGTATTTTCTGTATTATCTTTCTCTTCATTGGTAAGGGAAAAAACATTTCTAGTACCTAGTGCTACAGGTTGTAAAAGTAATATGCTTTTCTCCTCTTCTGATCTGTACTATTAAAGTTGAGATATGTCATTGTGCATAAATAGAGAGCGCCACTTTACTTTAATCAAAAGAACAGGACCGAAATTACAACAGTTATCTGATTTTGTGAATGGAAGATTGGCAGAGCATTAGTGCCAGTGCTATTTCCATCTGATGTTCCTGAAGTATTGATTTAAATCAAGACTTCCCTTACTTTCAGTAGCAAGCAGAAGGCAGGGCAGGTGGCACCTGATGGTCCTGGCACTGTTACAATTAGGGCAAGATTAACGTGTTAGTTGCACCATAAATTGTAATGTACTACACATTCAGCCCAGTTTATTGTACATTAACAGGGCAAACCAGTTACAAAGATGTTGCATATATAATGTGAAACATTTTTATAGGTGGTTTGGGTCACTTCTTGAATTGAATGTGTGGCATGTGCTTGCTAGACTTGGGGCTGCCTTGTGTGGATCCAACTCTCAGCTAAGTATGTGAATCAGCAAGAGGCAGACCTGGTTCTTTAAAAACTTGAGACATGGGAACCCAAGGTGGGGAGAGATTCTCTGATCTTGGGTCCTTGTGGCCTACACTTTTACATCACCACACTGCAGCCTAGTTGCAGCTTAAGGTACTAGGCACCAGGACCGTGGAGAGCCTCCCCAAAGAGGCTGGAGAGGCTCTCCCTACCCTGGCAGCAGGGGAATGGTTAGTGTCTGTCTTCTTATGTCGCTTGGTCTAATGCCCTAGACTGCAGGGAATACATATGTATGTGTGCAAATTGTGTAGCCTGTTATGAGTCTTTGTGCACTAGTAATTACAATGTCAAGCTTTTTAGTTCAGCAACTTCTGGACCATACAGGAACATAGTAACCTAGTGGGGTGTATACCATTGCTAGTGCAGTGGTTCTGAGCACTTTGAAATTGGCTCACCATGTTGTGCTGGCTCAACGTTTTAAAGCAGCTACCCTTGCAGAGATGTTACTGATGACTTTCTTCATGTGATGTTTACAGATGAGAGAATGCTTTAATGCAACTCCTTGTTAGCTTGGGGTATACTCATGGGGAAGGATGTGGTTGCCTACTCTGATATTCAGCGTGCTCTTGGCTTGTTGATTGTCCCCATGGAAGACCGATGATGCTGATTTATTGGTGCTCCCCACTGACCTTGTGACTCTCAAACACCCACCCCAACTCCCACGCCACTGGCTTGGAGTGAAGCAGAAGTACCAGGGCTAGTACCTACTACTGTTCTTGGGGGCTTGCATTGAGTGACCATAAATTTGGTTAATTGTCAACTGGCCACTCCACCTTTCATGGTCACACTGCTTTCCTGAGAGAGGCCACTATGTTAACAGGGAACCAGTTTATGCAGAACAGCAACCAAATAGACTCTGAAAGACACTGAATGCTTTTTTCAGCCCCACAGCCAAGGTATAAACAACATTCTCAACTTTGGATTTTAATGGGTGCATCTCTGGGCACCATGTGGCAGAACACCTACTTATGAGCACAGCTTCAGGTAAGGTGCGTCAGAAAATGGGAATTCTTTTTAGAAAACTCCACCCCACCCCACACTCCTTTCCTCCCTCTTGTCCCAGAGAATTGGAAAAGGCTCATTCCTCTAGGCCTGGACGCTTTGGTTCTAAGGCCTCCTAGTTCCCATAGCAGGGAGATGGGACCTAGGCACCTGGGTTTTCCCATCTGGGAGGCAGAACAAAGGCATCGCACTCTGTGGTCAGCACTGGGTTGTGAGCAGCTGCATGGTTTATGGCCCCAGGTGGGGAAAAGGGTCCAGACAGGGAACTTGCCATAGGTCCCTTGGTATCTCCCTTGTGTGCAGACTCTGCAATTGGGTATGGGAGGTCCAGTCATACAACCCAAGATCCTGGGTCCAGGATGGTTCATTGGAGAAGTATGTAGATGGTGCCAGTGAAATGAGGACCAAAGAAACATGCTGTGAAGGTCCAAGAACTGGGTTTCTAGATGGCCACCCTCTGTTTGAGGGAAGCCATCCTTGCCACTGTGGAGCTGAGAGAATTGAGCACCAGGATAAGGAGTTTATGCACTGGGTCAAAGACTGCTTGGGATCCAGCTACAACACCCCTGAGTGGCATCAGTGCCACTTCCCACAGGGAGACCATTGCCCTCCCAGGCAGGAGTGGTGGAGCAGGCTGCTGATTACCTCACCCCCAGCATAGAAAGCCCTTGCTCTAGAGACTCCTCCTTGGGGTAACATGGCTGATAAACCCATGGGAGGGGTCCTGGATGGCAGCCAAGGGGGAACACTGGTGCATGAGAGCCACTAACCCAGGAAAATATCTGGCAGGGCCCTGTCAGGCATGGCACACTCCAGGAAGCAGCAGTGCTGAAGGGGAGGGGGCCCAGCTTCCCATGACCCACTGCCAGGGCTGGCATTGACACCACCCACCTTCCAAGGTCTATTCACTACCCCCAGCCATTGGTGATGACCAGAGTAGGTGCAGGGCCCCAAAGAGGTTCCAGGCCAGTCCTGGAGGGGTGCAGGAGTGCTCAAAATGGGGAGGAGGTGTGGACCATGGCTAGCCCACCCACCCTGCAAGGGGGGGCATTGTGGGGGAGGTGCAAAGCATCCTGGGAGGCTGGGGAACTGGAGGTGGTCCACATGCCCACTGGGACAGGCCACTCTGGACCCAGGTCCCGCTGTGAGGGAAGTGGTGCATTCTCTGCAAGGATAAATAACCTCCTGGGTTCGAGTCCAAATTCCAGAGTGGGTAATGTTCCACAGTTTTTCTTTATTATGCACACGGAATGTTTGGCAGCTGCAGCATTTAATTCAACTGTGCGGCATCAGTTTTGTGTGCAGCATTCCCCCTTTCACCCAAAGCTTTTGTGTTTGCTAAGTTGCTCCCTGTTGGCTGCCCATCCCTCTCCCCACTTTGATGTCATAACTGCTGCCAGGGTCTTTCCTCAGTCTCTTAATGTTAACTGAGAAGATGGTTCCAAGTTCCATACCAGACAACATAGCACAGTTTTTGTTTAATAAATATACTAAAAGTTTGGCAGCTTCAACATTTGATTAAAATAAAGCATGTGTCTCCCTCAGACCACATTCCCCAACATCCCCAGTGTGTGTTTCTGGGGTGTGGTGTTAGGGAGAGAGAGGGGAAAGGGAATGGTGCCCGGACAGCCTGGGTTGTGGGCAGTGCTGGCCCTGATGAAGGGCTAGAGGAACCCGTGGCAGGAGACCTATAGCCCAGTGCTAGAGCAGGGGGACTTGAAACCCTTGCCCCCTACTCATTTGGGGAGGGCTCCTGGTCTACATGTATGAGGATGCAGTCACCTAGGGCTTTGTGGATCTGGACAGTCTGTCATACTGTGGGGCCAGGGCAGCACACATTGGCAGGGGGCTTGTCCTCTCCCCCATCCCTGCACTGTGTATGCTTGCAGCATCAGGCCTGGTTCATAGTTCTCCTTCTGGTGGTCCAACTGCCCCCCATAGGGCTTTATGAGCCAGGGCAGGAGGGATTAGGCTGGACTCCTAATGAGGACTGGGAAGTGTTGACATCACCGATTATGAAATCAGGGCCCCCTGGAGTGTAGTGCCTGTTCTCCATCACCCCAGGAAACAGGGAGTTGTGCAAGATGTAGGCATTGCACACATTGGCCATATGAACGTTTGTGTCCAAGGCATGCCCCAGACACCTGGGTTGTGTGTGTGTGTGGGTGTTCCCAGAACACAGAACCCAGGCATGCTGAACACTCATACATGCACACGTGCACGTGCATGCGCGCACACACACACACACACACACACACACATATACGTGGCAGGCATGGGGCGTGCTGGGTGAGCACGTGTGGGATGGCTGGCTCATGGCTTATGGCCATGAGGGCACCTGCCATGATGAGCCACAGCTGCATCAGATCCAGGTGGGTGGTGATGATGTCCCTGCCACCTAATCGGGGTAGCTTGGCCATTTGGCTCCAATCAGGAGTCTTTGGGAGCCTGGGGAGCCTGTGGGGCATGCTGGGAGGCGTGCAAGAGCACACACTACCTGCTGGGCTCAGGCCACGTTGGTAGGCTCTCAGTTCCATTCCCCCACACAAGAGATGACGTGTGTTCTGCTTCTTTCTGACCTAACCATGTGGGTGGCACTTTATGTCAAGGAGCACTACACATCCTCTGCCAGCAGTATGGGGTCAGGGGAAGGGCGAGCTGAAGTGCTCTGGGTCAAGATCCAGGGGGGGCAAGGCGAGAGGGATTTGACGGTGGGGGTCTATTACAGACCCCCCAATCAGGAGGAGGAGCTGGACAGGGAATTTTCAGGCCAGCTTGCGGAGACACTAAAAGCAAGGGATGTAGTTGTCATGGGCGATTTTAATTACCCGGACATCTGCTGGGAGGAGCAGTCAGCCGGGACGGACCGCTCCAGGAGGTTCTTGGCCGAGTTGCAGGACCTCCACTTGATTCAGGAGGTGCACAGTCCCACCAGAGGAGATGTTCTGCTGGACCTGGTCCTGGCCGCAGGCGACGACCTGGTAAGAGGCCTCCAGGTTCTTGACCACCTGGGCAATAGTGATCATCGCGTGCTGGAATTCACCATCCAGCGTAGAGTGTCAAGGGCCCGCAGCAAGGTGGTGGCCCTAGACTTCAGGAGGGCCAACTTCAGTGAGATGAGGAGATTAGTGGGAGAGGGACTGGGGTCCTTGAGGGCAGAGGAACTCAGCGTCCAAGAGGAGTGGTCGTTCCTTAAGGAAACGATACTCGGGGCCCAAGGGGTGTCCATCCCGACAAGAAGCAAGGCGGGCAGGAGTGTCCAAAAGCCCCCCTGGCTCACCAAGGGTGTCCGGGAATGCCTGCTTGCCAAAAGGGTGGCGTACGCCCGGTGGAAGGGGGGTGTAATCTCCAAAGAGGAGTATACCTCCTCTGCTCGGGCCTGCAGGCGGGCTGTTAGGAAGGCCAAGGCGGAGATAGAGCTCGGATTAGCGTCCAGGATTAAGGATAACAAAAAGTCCTTTTTCAAATATATTGGGAGGATGAAGAAGGCGCCGGGTAATGTGGGGCCCCTGCAGGATATGCGGGGCAATCTGGTGGTTGCGTCAGAGGATAAAGCGGACCTCTTTAACCAATTCTTCACCTCCGTTTTCTTGTGCAGGGACCGGGACTTCCCTGCTGTGATAGAAGCCGGACGCGAGGGGATCGCCTTCAGACCTCAGGTTGGGGAGGACCGGGTTAGAGAGCTTCTGGAGGGGCTGGACGCGTTCAAGTCAGCGGGTCCGGATGCTCTCCACCCCAGGGTGCTGAGGGAGCTGGCTGGGGTTATTGCAGGGCCCCTGGCACGGCTCTACGAGCGATCGTGGTGCTTGGGCCAGGTGCCAGACGATTGGAAGGTAGCTAATGTGGTCCCCATCTTCAAAAAAGGGAAAAGGGAGGACCCGGGCAATTATAGGCCCGTCAGTCTTACCTCAATCCTGGGGAAGCTCTTTGAGAAGATCATCAAGGAGCACATTTGTGATGGGCCGGCATCCGAGATGATGCTCAGGGGCAATCAGCATGGATTTATTAGGGGGAGATCATGTCAGACCAACCTGATTGCCTTTTATGATCAGGTCACAAAGGCCATGGATGCAGGTGTCGCGGTGGATGTAGTCTTTCTGGACTTCAGCAAGGCCTTTGACACCGTCTCTCACCCCATCCTAATTAGTAAACTAGGCGACTGTGGCATAGATGCCTACACGGTCAGATGGATTGCAGATTGGCTGAAGGGTCGCACTCAGAGGGTGGTGGTGGATGGATCATATTCGACTTGGGGGGAGGTGGGTAGTGGAGTCCCTCAGGGCTCGGTCCTGGGCCCTGCGCTGTTCAATGTCTTCATCAGCGATCTTGATGTTGGGGTGGAGAGCAACCTGTTTAAATTCGCTGATGACACCAAAATTTGGGGGGAGGTGAGCACGCTAGCAGGGAGAGAGAGATTGCAGAAGGATCTGGATAGGTTACAGGGGTGGGCAGACAGGAACAGGATGCGTTTCAATACGGACAAGTGCAGGGTGCTGCACTTGGGTAGTAGGAACCAGCAGCACACTTATACGATGGGGAACTCCCTACTTGAGAGCACGGAGGCGGAAAGGGATCTTGGTGTCATTATTGACTCCAAGATGAACATGGGCCGACAATGCGAGGTCATGGTTGGCAGGGCTAACCGGACCTTGTCGTGCATCCACAGGTGCATCTCGAGTAGAGCCAGGGAGGTGATCCTCCCCCTCTATGCGACGCTGGTCAGGCCGCAGCTGGAGTATTGTGTCCAGTTCTGTGCGCCCCATTTCAGGAGGGATGTGGACAACATGGAGAGGGTCCAGAGGAGGGCCACCCGCATGATCCGGGGACAACAGGGCAGACCCTACAGTGAGAGACTGCGGGACTTGAACCTATTCAGCCTCCACAAGAGAAGGCTGAGGGGGGACCTGGTGACCGTCTATAAACTCACTAGGGGGAACCAGAAGGGTTTGGGGGAGACGCTGTTTCCCCTAGCCCCTGCTGGCATAACAAGGAATAATGGGCACAAGTTGATGGAGAGGAGGTACAGATTGGACATCCGAAAAAACTACTTCACAGTCAGGGCGGCTAGGAGCTGGAACCAACTTCCAAGGGAGGTGGTGCTGGCCCCTACCCTGGGGATCTTTAAGAAGAGGCTGGATACTTACCTGGCTGGACTCATTTGAGTCCCGTTTTTGTTTTTAGGGTGAGTGGTTTTGTTTGTGTTTTTTGGGTTGTTCTCCCGCCCTGGCGGGGGGTCGGGCTAGAAGATCTATTAGGTCCCTTCCGACCCTGAAACTATGAAACTATGAAACTATGAAACCATGGGTGCTTAGAGTAAAGCTCAACAGTTAGAGCGCTTCTGGCTTGGGCTTCTTGAATGCCTTTACTTACTAGTGTAGCTCTTTCCAAACTTTTCCTCAGCATGACTCCATTTATGGCACCATTTCCTGAGCATGGCCCCTTGCTCCCAACCCACAGCTTCCTACCCCCGTGACCCCATCTGCTGATGTTGCATCCTCATTTGGGGTCACAATCCACAATTTGGGAACTGCTGCTCTTGTGCCATCCTGCCTGGTCCTCTGCTTCACTTCAGACTACAGGCTAAATCCTCTCTATTTTCAGTAGCAAGTAAGTCGGAATGAACTTTATAGGTACTGTTTATGTAGATTTATGTGAATTTCTATAATGATTAGAATGTGTACACACTGAAAGAACAATGGTGACTTACTTGAAAATAAATCATTATACCTTTGATATGTCAAGATGAGGAGAATTGTGCTATTTGCAATACTTTAGAATACTAGTTCCTTTATGCAAGGTAAAATATCAGAAAATACAGCATGATTTCACCCCCAGCAGTCCTTGACACAATCATAGTTTGCTCATTTCAAGTTCATTTTACATTTCTCTTTCAGAATGAAGAGGAACTTTCATAAGAAATTAATTTTCACTATTTTTCATCTCATCTTTTGAACTTTATTCCATGCATTGAACAGAAACAAAGGCCTAATCAAAGCAAGCTAATCCTAAATTCTAAAGATCAATTTCTAAAATGGTGTATAAAAGAGGGACACCTATTTAACACTTTATGGAACAGATTTTGTTGAGCTGTTCTGAACAGTCATCAAAGCTAGAGACAGAAATTACACATCAACTGGTATAAATGATAGAAAACTGGTTCAAATCTGTAACACAACAGAAGTTCAGTGCACAGAAACCACTTTCAAAATGGCCAAAACTGGTTTAAAATAAACCTGAATGAATGTAGTATCAGACCTAACTGATGACCAAGTAACTAAATCCTTGGATGATGGTGTCACCATGGATGTAGTCTTTCTAGACTTTAAGAAGGCCTTTGACATTGTCTCTCACCCCATCCTCATCAATAAATTAAGCAACTGTGGCACTGATGCCTACACAGTTGGATGGGTAAAATATTGCCTGATGGGGCATGCCCAGAGAGTAGTGGTGGATGGGTTATACTCAACCTGGTGAGATGTGAGCAGTGGGGTCCCCCAGGGCTTGGTCCTCGGGCCCACACTGTTTAACATCTTCATCAGCGACTTGGACGAGGGGGTGGAAAGCTCACTGTCCAAGTTTACTGATGACACTAGGATGTGGGGCGACGTGGACACAGTTGAAGGGAGAGAGAGGCTGCAACTAGATTTAGACAGACTACGAAAGCGGGCAGATGAGAATAGGATGAGGTTCAACGTAGATAAATGCAGGGTGCTGCACCTTGGGAGAAGGAATCCACAGCATACATACAGGCTGGGGAGTTCCCTTCTTGAAAGCACAGAGGCGGAAAGGGATCTCGGAGTCATTATTGGCTCTAAGATGAACATGAGCTGCCAATGCCAGACCGCAGCCAGCAAGGCCAGCCATACCTTGTCATGCATCCAAAGGTGCATCTCAAGCCCATCCAGAGAAGTGATACTCCCTCTCTATGTGACTTTGGTCAGGCGCAGTTGGAGTACTGCATCCAGTACTGGGCGCCGCACTTCAAAAGGGATGCGGCCAGCCTGGAGAGGGTTCAGAGGAGGGCCACCCAGTTGGTGAGAGGGCAGCAGGACAGGCCCTACGAGGAGAGACTGAAGGACCTGAACCTGTTCAGCCTCAGCAAGAGGAGGCTGAGGGGGGACCTGGTGGCTGCCTACAAGCTCATCAGGGGGGATCAACAGCAAATAGGTAGAGCCCTTTTCTCCCCAGCACCACCTGGGGTGACAAGGAACAATGGTCATAAGCTGATGGAGAATAAGTTTAGGTTAGAGATCAGAAGGCAATATTTTACATTTAGGGTGGCCAAAATCTGGAACCAACTTCCCAGGGAAGTGGTCCTCACCCCTACCTTGGGCAAATTGAAGAGGAGGTTGGACGAACACCTGTCTGGGGTGTTGTGAACCCAGCATTCATTCCTGCCTGTGGCAGGGGGTCAGGCTAGATGATCTGGTCAAGTCCCTCCTGACCCTAGCTACTATGAAACTATGATTTAGATTAAATTGGTTTACTGAACTTCTATGCCAGAAGCCCTCAAGATTCAGGTTAACTCACAGTCCCCCAGCATCCCAGGATGCTTTGCACCTCCCCCACAACACCCCCCTTGCAGGGTGGGTGGGCTAGCCATGGTCCACACTGTCTGTTCCAGCCAAACAGGGAGGTGTGCTTTAGTACTCCCCAGCTTCTGGCCTGGGCCACTACAAGCACGTGGCTGCACTTCTGGAATCAAAAGTGAATGTTCACTTTCTTATTAGTTCAATCTGTGCAGCTTAGACCAACCTGCAAAGACTGAATCAATTTAGCGTCTGGCTTTTTCACTGTCTGTACTTAGTTGAAGTAATAATATGTGCTGCATTATTATGGTAACATGGTATTAACCTTAAGAACACTCATAAGAACACCTCTTGTATGCAGATTAAAATATCTAGGTTTTGTAATTATTCATTATGAATGGCAATATAAATATATGAACAAGGTTTGCATTTATTAAATTAATCAATACAAGGTCTTTCTCAACATGTAGGATTTGAAACAAAAAATATTTTAAAAACTATTAATATATTGGCAAATTTCTACTATACAAAAGATTCCCTGCTCAATAAAATAGATGCCTACTTTCTCCATCCTCATCCCCCTCTCCCCCTGGCATAGCTCAAACGTATTGGAACAATGTTCCAAAATGACACGTGTCTTTGCAGTCCTAATATCATCATTATCCAATAGATTCTATCCCAGAAATGGGAAAACAAAAATGTATTCAAGAGCCTTTTCTGTTCTCTGCATGTGCGGTAGGAAAATTCCATGCACCACATATTCTTCTACTATATCTATATGGTATCCGCCAAAATAAATATTTTACTCCATTTATTTTTAGTTGCTATTGCACAGGTTCTTCTATGATTAAAAAGTCAAAGGTCAGATAAGTGTAGATGAACCATCATTTTAACACAGTTCTGCTGCACATAGTTATATAGATATAGATACAGATATAGATTAATCAAGTGTGTGTATGTGTGTGTATATATAGATATATGCATAAATCTATAGATATGCTGAGCAAACATCCTTATATATACATATATCTATATCTATATCTATGGAAATCTATATCTCCATATATACACATACACACACTTGATTAAAAGATGAGGATGTTTGCTCAGCATAGAGGAGCAAAGCTATCATTATCTGATTGTATATGGAATCCAGTGGCTGCTAATCAAACCCGGAGCTGCATCTGGTTAAACATACTTGGCATAGACTTGTTACAATTAGAGGTTTTGCCATGTCAAGGGAATCTTTCACTCAAAGCAGCGACCCATATTGTACTGAACAAACACATGAGTTTTTAATTGAGAACAATAGCTTAACAAACCACTTCCCAGGACCACTGAAAGAAAAGTATGTGCCTGTGGCGATTCTGGCACAGAATAATGTTTATTTGAATCCACTTACTTCAAGCCAGGGCTCAATGTGCCCAGGAAAAGAAAAAAAATATTAAAAGACAATATGGAAAACAAAGTTGAAGTGACAAAAATATATACACTAAAACATAATGCCAATTGGTAAATATGCTAGAGGTGATTTGATTGGAGTGTATGCTGGGTCCAGTTTGGCTCTGTTACATGTAACTCCACTGAATTTAACCCATTTGGTTCTGTACTGTATGAACTTTATTCTATATGGAAGTACCCTATATATTTTTATTTAATAGGCTAATTTTATGACATTAGTTAATTAATTTTAAATAGTATTCATCATTCATGTTATACATAAATGTACTTATATTGCATTCTTTTCAAAAAAGGTCATGTGGCACTGTACTATGTAAAACTCAAGAGAAACCATTGCTATTTAAAAATTGTTGAAAACAGCACCAAAGTTCTTATAAATGCTAAATAATAGGACCTTTTGGATAATGTGTGTGCTTAGTTCTGCAGACAAAGTGTAGAGCACCCAAAAATAAAAGCTATAACTAATGGTTATGAAAAAATTCCAACTTTAGATATTGAAGTCAATTCAAAACTGAGTACAGAACTGAATCCTAGGGGACCAGATGATTCTGACCCAGCTGAGAAAAAAATAGAGAGGAAAAAGGATGCCATTTAATCAGTCAGTGGAGTACATACTGAGAGAGCTGATTTTCCACAACTTTCCTTGGTTTTCCACAGATTTCCTCAACTGCTTTGAGAAACCCCATTATGCCCAGAATTTCAAGTGTTCACTATATTTGAGCATTCAACTGGATAGAAATTCCCAGGACAAATTTTTTAACAAGTGTTGAGTATCCCCAACTCCAGATGAAGCTGAGTTGTCTAGCCAAAACTGGAGGCTTCCAAAACAGTGGGTACTTGGGATATGTTAACCCTAACCTCTCTGGGTCTGCATGGCCTTCTAAATAGGCATATTACTACTTTTGTGCCTTAGGGGGTGTTGTCAGGTCAATCCATTAATGTTAGTGAGATACCGAGATAGTGTACTGATAGGTGCCATAGGAAACTATTAGTAATGCAATAAAAGATTTGGCACATATTGTGTGCTAAACAATTACTTGTTTTGTATCTAAGCCAGCATTTTGAAGACAATGTGAGGTTTTTAAAATAGGAATGATTCATTGAGACAATGGAATGCCTGCAATAATGTGGACTGCTGGATTTTAGAGCTAACAAGATCAGGGACTTCTGCAAATGAAGAACTGCAAGACTGCGTCCACATAAGTGTGGACATTTGGTTCCCCGGGGACAAGTAGAAGTGGCACACCTTATGTCATTGCTGCTTGTCCCTGGGGAACACCCATACCACGCACTCTTTGATGCGTGGCAGGTTTCCTCAGGTGGGATAAAGGAAGCTGGGGCCAGCACTGGGCTGGCCCTAGCAGCCTTACTTGGGGGCCTCCTGGGGCCACAGCAATGGCAATTCTGCCATATGGAGCCTGGCCAGTTGCCACAACATGGCTCTGGGCAGCCCAGCTCTGCTTTTGAGCTGTGCATGCTGCCTCTGTATGCACTGCTCCGCTTTTTTTTTCCATGGGGAAAAAGGTGGAACAGCGTATGCACAGGGAGCGCTCCCTTGCAGCGTGGAGAACATCTGAATGTGCGGTATGTGGCACTGCAGACATGTTTGCGGCACTGCATACTGTGTGGCTGCACTCATCTGGACATGGCCCAACAGTCCAACTTCGAGAACAGAGAATCATTTATCAACAATTCAAAATCCCTCTTATTGAGCAAATGTCTGAGAGTATGCAGGGAGGCAATGGGAGCTGGTCTGTTTGGACTCTTTCGTGGAGTTAGGACATATTTAACAGATTTTTTTTTAATAAAACTACCTGTGGTAAGATACATTTCTAGTGCTCTTACTTTCTTTTGGTCAAACAACCACATGTAGTATTCTAGTGGGTATTGAGTTTGTGGCACTGTATCATAATTTCGGCTTTATTGACTGATTACTTAGCTCTCTATGATGTTTGTTAATTTTGATAATAATGATATTTGCACTGGAATGTGTTGCAAATAGCTTTGCTTAAGCCATGGGTTTAAGTATTTGGCAGTAGAGTGTACTAGTATTGTCTGTTTGCCATGTGGGTAAGGGACCCTAGGGCTAAATATACTCTGAGTTAACTTAAACCAGGAAGGGGCCTGGGACAGAATTTCCATAAACTGGTTTTACCCAAACTGGTTTATGCGCACTGACCTTATGTTCTTTTACAGATTTAAACCAGCTTCTATTCATTTAAACTGGTTTATGTGTAACTGCTGTCCCTAGCCTAGGTGATATAGAGAAAATAACTTAATAAGCTAGTTTCTTAACTGGATCTTTGAGACCTCCATGCTTGTTTTATTTTCCTTTGTAACATACCTCTTAAAATAATCTTGAAGCCTTGAGGTGTGAATACATTAAAATAATATAAAGTGTGTTTTTTCCTGCTGTTTGTGTAATGTCATAGAAAGTCTCTGTAGCACAGAATTTCCCTACTGATTTCCTGAAGACTTATTTCAACATTGGAAATAACCTTTGGCTATCCTATAGTTGTCTATGTGCATTCCTTAGTATTAATGTTCCAGGATGAATTTCAACTTGTTGACAGCAGATTCTTGTCCTAAAAGGACAACAGAGCTGAGGTACTGTTATGATAAAACTGAGGTAATACTATATACTTATTTGTCATGTTTGGAGGCCTTTTTTCTTAACCATGTTTTAATATTTTGAAATTTACATATTCTTCAGCTTCTGCAAAAACTGAATGAAAAAATTCATGTCTGATATGAGACCTATGCATTATGAGTCCCAGTAGTTAGGAAAAAAATGCTGTTATATTATCTTCACTACATCTCTTAACCTATTTGTATCTTTTTTATTCTGTTATTTATAGGGTTGTCAATCACTGTTAACATGCACAATTAATGCAAGAACCAATTAATGCGTTAATTTTTTTAACACATTAATCACACTTGTGGGTTTGGAGCCTGCTCCCAGGTTGCCTTGCCCCACTGCCATCACTGCCATCTCCAGACTGCACAGCAGGGCAGTGGTGGCAGTGCAGAGGAACCATAGGGCAGCCCGCGCATGGGCTCCAGGTGGCTGCAACAGGAAGGGAGGGAAGGGGAGTGTACCCATGCACCCACCTACAACCCCCATCCAGGGCCCCAAGAAGCCAGGCTTGCAGTGCTGATGGTTTGGGGAAGGTAGGGCTGGTTTGGGGAAGGCAGAGGCATGGCAGGGCTGCCTAGCAGCCCTGGACCACACAGCTCAGACTTAGGGTGGGTTGGGACCTCCTGGGAACTCTGGTGTGAGCCGCCTCCGGGCCTGCATGTCCCCATGCATCTCTAGTCTGGACCCCTGGGGAGCAGCAGTGATGGCGGCCCCATGCCCTGTGCCTCCACAGAGGCAGCTGCTGCCCATGGGCGGGGCAGGATTCCTGTGGAGCCACCACCCACAGTTCCTGGCCTGCACCATGCTGCATGCCCAGCCCAGCACCGCTAGGGCCCAAGCCACAGCCAGTGCTGCCACCACCAAAGTGTCGGATAGATCCACCGCTTTCCTCCCTGTGCCACCCAGGCTCCAGGCAGGACCTGGCAGGTCTAGTGGCTCTTTGTGGATCCCAGTGGGAGTCTGGGCAGTGTGGAGAGGAGAGTGGCGGCTCTGCCTGGGGCTGTGGCGATGGTAATGGCAGCAGCACTGGGTGTAGCTTGGGCTCCAGCGTCACTGGGCTGGGCATGTGGCCAAGCACAGGCCAGGGGCTACAGGAGGTGGCTCCACGGGAACCCCACCCACTGGCAGCAGCTGCCTCTGTGGGGGTGCAGGGTGTGAGGCCACTATTGCCACCGCTCCCCAGGGTCCTGGGATCGGGCTGGGACCGGAGCAGCTGCCCGGAGCCCATGGCTGCCACTGCTGGGGAAAAGGCAGAGTGAGCCCACTGCCATTGGGGCTGTGCTCGGGCATGCCCCAGACCTGGGGCAGCTCTGGAAACCCCACTCAGATTGGGCATTTTGCCAGGGTGTGTGAGGGTCCCTCTCTCGCTGGGCTCCAGATCTCCCTGTGAAAACCCCCCTCCCTGGGCTCCATAGTCCCCCCATACCTTCACAAATTCCTCCCAACCATACAAAGTACAGGCAGTGCTTGGACTTACGACACAATTGGTTCCTGAAAACCGTGTTTTAAGTCAAAATATTGTAACTCAGAACTGATTTTCCCTTAGGAAACAATGTTATAAATGAGGGCTTGGTTCCTGAACCAAGACCTGATACCCTATATTCACCAAAAATAGCCCAGAATTTTGTACTCAATCAATTATAGATAAGTAATATAGCTACATTAATGTATTTATATTGTAAATAACAATCATATTGATTTGGAAGGGCTTCTTTGAGGTGACTTTGCTGGACTTTTTGAAGGGCTCTTGGTTGGAGTTTTTGAAGGGCTTTTGGTTGGATTTTTTGAAGGGTTCTTGGCTGGAGTTTTCTCAGGAGTCATGGTTGCAGGTTTTTCTGGAGTCTTGTCTGCTTTCTTAAAAAAAGTGTCCAAGGAAGTTTGGACAGATGTTCTCCAGGGAGATGAGTGACACAGCGAACTTGTTTGCTGGCGTGGCATGTCATCGGATCAAGTGTTGTAAAGTCGAAACTGATGTCAGAAAGTTGAAACAGGGTGTCAATTTATAAACATTGTAAGTGTGAAACGTTGTAACTTGAAATATTGTAAGATGAGGCCTGCCTGTACCTGCATAATTTTGCATAATTTTAATTTTTTCTGAGCATAATTTTGATTTTTTAGATGTATGGTTAAAATCATGATTAATCATGACTAATTTTTTTAATTACGCAACTGATCACGATCAAATTTTTTAATTTTGACAGTCCTAGATTTAGTCTCTTGTCATCATATTTCATTCTGTCCCTTTATATATGTGCGTGCACTTACCTTTGCACATGGCATTTATAGGTACTTTATATCATACAGTATAATATATGGATGAGTTTTATAGTATTATGAAAGATAAAGCATTCACTTAACCAACAAAATGCCTGTTTATACCTGTAATATATTTGCAATACAATGCTAAAAACATGTTTTAACATTTTGATGTATGCATATTTAGCTGTAATTTGGAAGTACAAAAACTTGGCTGGTAGTTATTGCAGCTGCTAGCTGTCAAGAGAAGCTTTTCCAAAATACTAGTGCCAGCCAACTCTGTATGAAGGACTAGGCAGCCTCTTTATCCCATCTTTGTGTTGATAGATGAATGGTTTCATTTTGAACCACCAAAGATTAAATAGTGATGTACAGAACTTCACGCATAAAAGATCTTTGTAGGGTACAATAACAGACCAAAGAAGTACAGATATTTATTAATATTAAAGGGCAAACATCACGGTATTTGTCTGCTCTATGTCTGAGTGGTACATTAGAGGAAAAACCATATAGATATACAATATATATTATATAATATACATATTTGAGGATAGTAGTGAATAAATGAGAAACTTTTCAGTTTGGCTTTGCCTAAGAAAAATCATTTGCCTGAGAAAATACCTGAGCAATAGTATTTGTGCTTAGTGTAAAATGTTAATATTTTACAGAAAGAAAGAAGGTGGACATGATTATGGCATCACTTTCTTCTCGTAGCATGCTTTATATATAATGTCATATATGATTAGTCCCAATATACACAATAAAATAAGAACTTTCTTAAATGTTTTTGTTCTTCTGCATGAAACTCATTTCATTTTGAGCACTGACTACAAAGTATAGAAATGGCCAGTAATAAAGGTTAAAAGTTCAACAGCCAGATAATGGTCAGATTTTGCCCCACAGCATTCTACAGGTATGCTTCAGAAACTAATGGCAAAATAGCTGCCCATACTGTGAAAATGAAACCATTCATCTATCAACACAAAGATGGGATAAAGAGGCTGCCTAGTCCTTCTGCCATAAAGTGGAGAAATATATAGCAATGGGGAACACTAATGGAGGTGTTTTATAAGACATGCATGGTTTCATGCTGAATACATGTGATGCTAGTGAACACACAAACAACATTGTTTTGCATGTACCAAATATGAACAGTATTACCATTCATTTTTTGTGGGCCAAATGTGAGCTGTCTAGTGAAATGTGCCATAGGAATGTGTCACAATATGGTAAGAACTGTTTGTTCAATGGAAGTGTCACAGCGCAACAGGTCTGAGTGGCTAGAGACCCCTACGCCTGGAGCAGAGGGGTGGTGAGAGAACACCAGAGGCTCTGGTGAGTGGCCCAGGGAAGGCCAAAGCTGGAGGAGACTTACCTGCCACAGGTGCAGTGGCTGGAGGTGTGGAGTGGTGGCCAGTGCTGCCTGCAGAGTTTTTTAGCATGCTGTTGGTGTGGCTGGAGTGGCGTGGAGACGTGACTTCATCAGGTGGTGCTGAGGATTGACTACATGAGTTGGCATGGGACGGCAAAAAAGCGGGGAGCAGTGCAGCAGCTGCAGGCTCCAGGACAGTATATCTGTGCACATGGCACCCTAGATACACCCTGGATACCCCTGTAGGGGTGCTGCCCCTATCTTGAAGAATGACGTCTGCCTGGGAAAAGGAGGAGCTGAGAATCTGAATGCTCAGCATCCTGCAGGGACACGTGAATGGGAGGAAGAGTGCAGCCTTCTAGCTTTGTCCTTTACTTTTATGGTTTTGTTCCCATAAATGGTTTTCATTTTGGGAGCATCATTTTGTTAACACTGCCAGAGCAAGGAGTCTGCAAACTCCTGGAGAGCCCAGAACAGGGGGCCAAATATTCGATGGGATCAATTGCCTACCCTATTAAGGACTGCAGAGAACTGGATGCATTCTAAAGGCCGACTCTGACTACGAGTAAGATTTAAGTTTTCGTTTCAGTTTTGTGCACGGAGTGGGTCAACAAGTAACCCTTGCTGCTTTTGAACAGTCCCATGGCTTCTCAGTTAACCAAACAGCCCCATCTAAGGAAATGGTCGACCTGGCTGGGATCAAAGGGGCAGACCTGACCAGGTAGAAGCCTGGGCCATTAAGTGCACTTCGAAACAGTTACAGGTTGGCACATAATGGATGGGGTTTAGGGGAAGCAGAGCCCCAAGAAATGTCCATACAGCACATGCCTAAGGGAATTTGCAATGCATGGAAAACCTCCCTCATCTATTTCTAAGGCCAAGGCATGGTGGGCAAGCAACAGGAATTTCCCTTAGGAGGAAGCACCCAGTGGACGGTAGTGCTGAAGGTTGCAAGCGCCTGAGTTTGGGTCATCAGGCCCTGAGTCACTCGAGAGCAGTTGCTCCGGCTTAGGCGAGCACAGGAAGGTAAAAAAAAAAAAGCAGCATGCCTATAGTAGTTGAACCCCTGAAAGGACACTTCAGTGCAGCCATGACAGAGGACAATTTGCCAAGGTCAATGCCATTGTGTGTGTGGCAGAATAACTATTTCTGAACTAGTGGTGAAAGGGGGCATAGCTGTTACCAGTATCCTCACTGTTTTGCATGATCACCTGAATTACTGGAAAGTGTGTGCCCATTTGGGTGCCAAAGCAACTGAGAGAGGTGCATAAATGACAATGTGTAGACAAGTGCACTTAGCTTTTGTAACATATATGGGGCATAGATGAAGGGCTGCTCTTACACATCATTCCTGGGAACAAGACCATTACAATCCTGACAGCAGAAGCCAGAGCATGAAGTAGAAATATTCATCAATGATTGCCACTGCCCAAAAAATTCTACACTCAAACACTGGTGAGTTTTTGCTCATTCTGTTGAAGGATTGCATGGGGCCACTCCTCCTCCAATTCATGGACCATGGGGTCATAATCAACAGCAACACCTATTGCCAGGTTCTTCAAAACCACCCGAAGCCAACTCTTCCAACAAAACAGCCTGGAAAGCTCAAGCAGGGTGTTCTTCTCCAGTACAACAATGTGAGGATGCACAGTACATGGGTGACTCTCAAAACTTTGCATGGAGTGGGTTTTGACATCTTACCACACATGCCCTACAAGTCCCAATTTTACACTGGATGATTATCACCTGTTTGGACCATTGAAGGAGGCTCTTCATGGGCATAGGTTCACAAGTAATGCAGAAGTGTTGTTTTCAGTGCAAGAGATGCTGTCATAGCAATCAAAAAGCTTCCTTGAGGACAGTATCAGGAAACTTGTGACTTGCAGGAATACCCATGTTGCAAAGCTAAATAGAGAAATGTTGTCATTCACTGAACACAAAGTAGCTTTATTTTGAAATTGCCATTAGTTTCTGAAACACCCTTGTATCTTCAATTCAAGTCTAAATTGGTGCTTTCACAATGTCACTGTGGCTGGGATCCAGTGCTTCACAGAGACCTATGCATTACTAAATCTTTGTATTTTCTACAGTCATTATAATGACAATATAAAGTCTGTCAAAAAGACAACCAGTTTGTGTCTGGCTGCCTGGATCAGATTCATTACTTTGTGAGTAATCTGTTTTACTTGTAAACTGGTTCTGCTATCCAAAAATGAATATTAATAGAGTAAGGGAAAGGAAAAGTGAGTAATTTTATCTCCTAAGATTGTTCATTATAAAATGCTTTCATCATCCACACATTCATGAGCTCTCTGTCAGTTTAAAACTACATCTTTTTGTAGAATGTTAAAGTAGCTGTTGCCTTTCATTTTTGGTGGATGGCATTTTCTCGAAGGATGCAGTCTGTCATGAATGGAGAAGACAAAAAAAAGGTTTGGGAAAGCAAAGAAATAGTTGTCTTGCTGCCATCCCCATGCACTAGGTTTTAAGTTTGAGAAGGGATTGAGCAGCACATCTGAACAACATTTAGATAAAAAGTTACATTGAGTTAAAGTAGACAGCCAAAAATCTTTCAGCAAAACTGACTGAGGACAGCAATCCTTAACCAACAGATTTGTCATGAATTCTAAGATTCTTTAACCAGGCCTCCTGGGCTGGTCTTCTCTCCACAATCAGTCTGTCTGGCATTTTCTTGTGGATCTCATACCCTAATTTTATTTTTTTAATACCGTTTATTATCTTTTGCTGATTTTCTGTCACTGTACATGGCCGTTAACTCATTTGTCCATTTTAGCTGGTATTTTTTTAGAAATGCCTTGGGAACATGTCTTTTAATCCATGTATTATTTTGGTTTTGTAAACTCCGATATTGCAGCTGCCTCTAGCCATATGCCAGTTCTTAGCTTTGTCTGTGGATGAATTGTCCAGGCCTGTGAGCTTATAATGGAGATGGGAAAGGATGAGATTTTGCCACAACATTGTTGAGAGACTGAGTTAATCCATGTGTGCCTTAATTTTTGGATCCCAGAAGGAGATCATGAGGAGAACAGTAATAATAATAACAACTTCTCTCACAGAGGCATTGTAAGTCTTAATAATTCAAAAGTGCTTTGTGATTTTATGTGGAAGTTATAATATTAATGTAAAATATACATCACATTATTAATTCATAGTTTATTCATAGATTGTAAGGGGCTGGAAGGGACATCAGGTGTAAGATCATCAGGACCAGCCCCCCTGCACTAAGCTTTAAACACAACTGGGGGTCAGGTGACCCCAGCAAAGTGACCAGTCTCCTCTTGAAGATTTCCAGGGTAGGTGATTGCACCACCTCTGGAGGGAGTCTGGACACCCTGACTGTGAAGAAGTTTTTCCTAGTGTTAAGCCTGAAATGGTCTTCCAGGAGTTTGTGGCCATTATACCTCATTTTCCGCAAGGGTGCCCTGGTGAATAGTTGTTCACCTTGATGTACTCCTCTGATGTAGTGGTAAGTTGCTACCAAGTCCCCACTCAGCCTTCTCTTTTTTAGGCTGAAGAGGCCAAAGTCTCTCAGCCTTTTGTCATACGGCTTGCCTTGCAAGTCCTTAATCATACGGGTGGCTCTTCTCTGGACCCTCTCAAGCTTTTCCACATCCTTCTTGAAGTGCAGCCCCCAGATGTGGACACAGTACTCTAGCTGGGGTCTCACCAATGCTGAGCAAAGTGGAAGAATCACTTCTGTGGTTTTGCTTGAGATGCATCAGTTGATGCATGCCAGAGTATTGTTTGCCCTGCTGGCTACAGCATCGCACTGACAGCTCATGTTCATGCTATGGTCTGTTATTACCCCTGGGTCCCTTTCAGTTATGGTGCTAGTCAGTTTGCTGCCACCGAGCCTGTAAGTATATTGGGGATTGTTCATCCCCAGATGAAGCACTTTACACTTCTCAGTGTTGAACTTCATCTGGTTTTGATCTGCCCAACTTGTCAGCCTGTCTTCAAGCATGACCATACTCCCCCATAACTTGGTGTCATCTGCAAACTTGGCCAGTGAGCTCTTCACCGCCACATACAAATCATTGATAAAGATGTTGAAAAGCACTGGACCAAGTACGGATCCCTGAGGGACACCACTGGCCACTTCTCGCCAGGGCGACACAGATCCATTCATTAGAATTCTCTGGGTTCTACCCCACAGCCAACTTCCTACCCACTTGACTGTCAAGCAGACAAGCCCGCAATCCTCCAATTTTCCTGTGAGAGCATCATGGAATACCAGGTCAAAGGCCTTTTGGAAGTCTAGGTATACAGTGTCCACCTCCTCTCTCTTATCCAGGTGGCGAGTTAAATGGTCGTTGAAGAAGATGAGATTGGTAAGGCAAGACCTGCCCACGATGAAGCCATGCTGGCTGTCATTCAGAATCCTACCTTCAGCAAGCATATCGCACATAGACTCCTTGATCAATTTTTCCAGGATTTTCCCTGGGATAGAAGTTAAGCTAATTGGCCTATAGTTGCCCAGGTCATCTCTCCTCCCCTTTTTGAAGATGGGAACACCATTGGCCCTCTTCCAGTCTTCAGGGACCTCCCCTGACCACCGGGAGTTTTGGAAGAGTTTCACCACATGTCCCGTAATAACTTCAGCCAGCTTTCAGCACATTTGGATGAAGTTCATCTGGTCCTGCTGACATAAATGTCTACCTTTCCTAACTGATCATGCATTAGCTCAACGTAAACAATAGGAAGGCAGTCATTCCCACCATGCCTATTCTGAACCTTCTCTAGTATGATTTTCTCCTTAGTGAATTACTGAAGCAAAATAGTCACTCAGGAGTTTTTTTCCCCTGTCTGTTGGTAACCAGCTGTCCCGAGTTATTAGGCAATGGCCCCATGCTTCCATTTGTTTTCCTCCTGTTCCCTACATATCTAAAGAAGGACTTCTTATTGTTCTTGATTTCTGTAGCTAGTTTAAATTCAGTCTTTGCCTTAGCCTTTTCTAATCTGCTCCTGCAAGTGCGGGCAATCGTTGTATATTCCTGCTTGGGGACTGTCCCAAACTTCCATTGTTTATATGTGTCTTTATTGTTTTTCAAGAGGACCACGATATCTCCATTAAGCCAAGAGAGCTTACCACCCCTTCTGCTACCTTTCCTCCACATGGGAATGGACTTCTTTTGGGCTTTGAGGATCATGTCCTTGAGGAATGACCACTCTTCATGCACTCCTTTCACCTTTGGTCCCTGGTCCTACTGCACTTCCCCTACTTTTGCCCTGAGCCTGTTGAAATTCACTTTTTTGAAGTCCAAAACTTCAACCCTGCTACCTGATTTGCCTGCCTTGTGACAGATAGTGAATATAATGTTTTTGTGGTTGCTATCACTCAGGCTACCCTCTATATTCAGTTCACTCACCGGATCATCTCCTTTGGCTAAGACCAAAGAAGGAGAGTGTTACCTCTGGTTGGCCCATGCGCTTCCTGAGTCAGGTAGAGCTCTTCGATACAGGTCAGAAAGCAACACAACTGATCCGACTTAGCCTCCCAAGAGATGTCTGGGTAATTGAAGTCACCATGACAACTATGTCCCATGTGCACGTGGCCTGTGCCAGTTCTCAGGAGAACTCCAGATTAAGATTCTTCCCATGGTGTCACTTAGACTCATGAAGTCCTGCCATATTAACTTATTCTTACAGGTGTGGGTGCTTAGCATTTTTTTCTTTTTCCTCAGTTTTTTGTATCTGACTGAGTTCATGAGTAGCCTTATACTGGCAAATGTGTAGACTGTGACACTGTACTGTGGAGCTAATTAGTCTACTCCACAGTAAAGTGCACATGTAGATGCACCCAGAGAGATTTCTTGAAACTGCAAGATTTCCTGACTCCCTGAAAAATCAAATCATTATATGACAGATGTTCACTGTGAAATGGTCTTATAGCCTCTAATTGATCTATCTTGCTGCTACATTTTTATTCAGTGCCACTTTCTAACACTGGCTACATACACACATTCAGACAATGTAGGAGAATTCTCCCAGGTTTTTTCTCTTGGTGGAAAAAAATATCCAGAGCTGTGTGATCAGTTATATGAATGCTGAGGCCCTGAAGAATGGGGAGCTTGCAGTGCTGACAGTGTGCAGCCAGGGTGGGGCCGTGTGCACACATCTTCAGCATGCTCCGCAAGCTCCCTTAATCTGTTTAGTAACAGATGGCAGCAATGCATAGGCCGGCCCAGATTATCTGATCCAGCCTGCTTATGGTCAGCCTATGTTTCCTGCAGCACAATGTGATTATTGTGAAGGGGACATGTTCTGCTCCATGATGGAGCAGCAAAGTCTAGGTAGTCTCCCTGGAGCTGGCAGAGAAGAGAGGGATGCTGCAGGACTGTGTTCTCTTCTTAGAGAAGCCACAACATATAGAGACATTTGCTCTCCCAAGAGAAACTCTCCAAGGAGTCATTTAACCCAAGTTAAGGCACTTCAAAAATAGAATGATCAGTCCTGTTATTGGGTCATTAACTGCAAAATAAGATAGCAAAACAGGTCAGGAAGCATGTTCTTATTATTATAATGGATGTCTTTTGACCAGAAGAAAAAAAAATAGATCTTAAACTAAAAAATATGTGATGAGGCCACTGACAGATTGGAAACAGCCCATGTGTGACACTCTTGTTTGTGGACAGTGCCTCTAAATCTGCTTAAAATTTAATTTTGCAAATATAAGACTAAAGAGCTATAGGCAAAATACAGACTTTTTTTTTCTCTGTTACTGCGGTGAAATCTGTAACGCTTCCACTACCGGCAGTGGAGCATGTACAGTCATGTAACTGAGAGCTGAATCTCCCTTCTCCATCCCTGCCTTCCCCTCCCCACACTCCTATATGCATACTTCTGCATCCGTTGAGTAATACATTAGTCAAAGGGCCAGATTCCCAAACGATGTAAAGTAACAGAGCTCCATTAACATATATTGAGACATTTGCCCAGCATAGTTAAGATTTTCTACAGTTGTTATACAGTAAAATCTTTGTTATCCAGCATCCCTGGGGTAAGGGGATTGCTGGTTAGGGGTTTTCAGATAACACAGAGCAGTGGGGGAGGGGTGGCAGTGGCTGCATGCGGAGCAGCAGTGCAGGCTGGTGGGTGACAGTAGTGGCCACATGTGAGCTTTCCGCCTCCACTCACCCCTACCCCCCACCATGTGTGGCCAACCAGAAATTCCAGTTAATAGAATTTCTGGTTACTTAAATGCCAGATAACAAAGATTTTACTGTATATGGATGTATTTAACTGTTAAATAGGCTGCAATCAAACATACTATGTTTCAAAGTGCAATGTAGTGGAGTCCGATACAGTGAAACACATTCTGGAGTATATTCAGTACTGCCACTCAGTGAACTAACTAGTTACCAGACAGTGGGTGCATCTACACGAGACACTATGTTGCCTTATTGACAAGCTATGGTGACGTAGATTGTCACTACAGCGACATAGCATTGGCAGGCATGAACTGTGATGCAGATACTACTGTGCAGTAGCAATAAGATGCTGCATAGTAGGTTGTTGATACTATGCAGTATGGCCGGAAATGACCAGCACACCACTGGGACCCAGTGTGTATAATGTAGGTTACTGATCAGTTGAAGATGAGCTGTTGCTTTGTGAAGAGTTTGGAAAAGACTGGAAAGAATAGACATACAAAAAACTAGAACTCTTGGTTCCAAAATGATACTTTTTATTAGACCAACTGGAAAATGGCAAGAAAATTGTCCTTTTCTGCAAGCTTTTCAGCACATCAAGGAGTTACTCAACACGGCTCACAAAGACACTCTCATGGACCCAGAGAGACAGCCTTCCATCTTCAGCTCCCTCTGTGCAAAAAAGTTTATTTCCTACCTATGGGGACTTTTTACCATCTTGTACCATCTACACTTTTCCCAGACCCTGACAAAGGGACTTTGATCCCGGAAACTTGTGGAAAAGGACAATTTTCTTGCCATTTTCCAGTTGGTCTAATGAAAGGTATCATTTTGGAACCAAGAGTTCTAGTTTTTTGTATGTCTTTTTGTCTCAGACCAACACGGCTACCAGCTACACCCCTGGAAAGAATAGACATTTCTTTGAGCTATAATCCAAAATGACAAGTCATTAGAATATATGACTAAGAAGAGATATAACAGTGCTATATCTGAGCACATACATACACATTGTGAAAAATCAGATTCTGCAGCAACCAGTGAACATTTACGATGTTTTTCCCCAAACCTGCAATGTGTGCTAATGTGTGCTGGTGTTGCTAAGTTATAAAATATAATAGCAAATGTAAATATCAGAGTATAAACAAACTAGAAGTAGGGGTAGTTTATGTATAGCTTTTTCAAAAGAATACAATAATATTGAAAATAAAATTACATAATTATGTGCACCTTATGATTCTTGGTAAAAGTATACAATAGATTACACATTTTGCCAATTTCAGCTAAATTAAAATTTAACATAGTTTATGGTGGTAGAAAAATAGATCAAATGAAATAATATAAAATAATAAAGTAATTAAAAAAGGGACTTCTATTTCATTATGACCCTTATTCTTTGTATGAATAACACACCTACACCTAGGAAGTATAGGACAGACTGTAAGTTATTAGAGAGGAGCCAGACTTGTTTAGCCCAGTGTTTAGAATTTTCCACTAATGGCTAAATCCATTTTCCTCTTGCTTCATCAAAGAATTAACATAACCACAAATAGTGATATAAGTAATTTATTTCATTCTTCCCGCAAGAACATATCCTGTCTGCGTATGGGGGCTGATACTACCTGGTCGTGATGACTGCAGATCTCATTAGAGTGAATTGAAACCTAGATATGGCTTCTCCTTCATAGTTTTGTACTTCAGATAGGTAGGTTTTTAGGCAAAATGAATGCTTTATTAATCTAAAAAAAAGGCAAGTTTGAGAAGAAGTGGCTTCCTGAATATCTGTCTGGTTGCTGGCATCTTTAATTTTTGTGCTGGCCCATTCAGATCAAACCTGACAAAGAACATTTTGCATTTGAAAGCTTGTCTAGCTCTATCCTAGCTGCATAGTTGGTCTAATAAAACATGCCACCCTAAGAAATTCTTTCCTCTTGCATAACTATATATTGCTTTAAATATAAGTAAAATATTGGGTTAATAACTGTCCCCACATTTCCCAGGGCATTTGTTTGAAGGAGAATTTAGTTGCTATTTAACCGTTCAAACAAAGGTTTATTTGGAAGAAAAGAGGCTTCTAAAATGCACTTCTTAGGGTATCTGATAGGAGTTCAAGCTCTAATTTTTATCCAGTAATTTTTAATTGCGCTCAATTGCTCACTTTAAGCAGCACTGTTTCAGAGTGTGCGACTCTTCTCTGCCAAAAAAGATTAAAGCCACCTTAAAATGTAAATAGAATTTTTTTTCTCTTTTTGTATGAATTGTGAGGTCAGCATCCCATGGTACCACTACATACAATGAAATGGATTCTAGCTTAGATCTATAGGCTTTTAATGCTGCCAGTACTATCCTTCTGCCCATCTTATTATATAGAATAAAATTCCCTCCAAGGCTTATTTTGCTTTAATGCTTACATTTTTGATGTAATGAACTAGCAAAATGATAATATAATATAATATAATATAATGTGACTGTAAGAATGGCAACTACATATCTTAGGCAGCTTTGGAAATAGAAATCTTACTTTGCTTCAGATATACCATATTCCATAAACATGGAAATGTATTATTATATAGCATGTATTATTTCATATAAGGATGCAGTTTAACAAGTGTATTTTAAGTTTTGCATCAAAGGGCGCATCAGTGAGATGTTAAAGGGTATCAGTCTCATACCAGCAGTTGCTTTATGCAGAGATAACTATAATCTGAGATTGAACATGTCCAACATTTAGCCTGTCTAAAAAGGATTTTTGCCAGTGATACAGGCTTTTCTAAAATTGCCAAGTGTTAATCTCTGCAGTAAATTTGTCTGTGTAATTTAATAAAAGGAACACATTAGAGCTGGTAGTTCATTTCCTGTAGAACATATATGCAAAATGTATTATCTTCTAATATACTCAATCCTGATCCTTTGCTTTTAAAAACTCTGTTAGTCTGAAATGTGTGGATGAAATATGCAACCAGAGAAGATATAAACATTGGCTAGAACATCACTTCAGTCAGTTGTTATGATAGTAATATTAGGCAATTCCTTTTTTCCCCTGAATGCCTTCTGGGTAAGAAACATAAATTTACACTTATAAATGAACAAGAGACCACATGCATTTTCTGTATGCCTAGTGAATGTTCTTTGATTTAAAAAAGAACACTGTGTTTTTAAATGTTGCAAAATATTCATGGTGCCAGAGTAATCTGATGTTAGACTGTAGCCTGTCCAATATCCTCACTCAAGGGAGTAATGGCACAAAAGGCACCATCCTTGTCCTCTTAGATTTACTGTCTGCACTGAGGGATAAGTGATGAGGATAGAAGATTCTGTGAGGTCGCTGTTCTGTCTTCCATGATTGTTGGTGAGGAACAGTGGAAGGGGGTGAGCCTGTGTTCTAATTCCTAGTGAGCTGGGAGAGTATCCTAGGGGCAGTGATCTGGACTAGGTCTAGAGGGAACAAGGTAGTAACTCAGAGTCATGGCTTGGACTTTGATTTTCTGTTAGACCAGGGGTTTTCAACCTTTTAAAATAAGTGTACCCCCTGTGGTCCCCTTTTTAATAAGTGTACCCCTGGAGTGGGGGTAGCGAGAAGCCAGATGGGTCAGCAGCCAGACATGGTGGGGGGCAGGGCAAGCAGCTGGACATGGAGTGGGGAGGAGGGGGCCAAGTGGCCAGATGCAGAGTGCAGGAGGTGGTGAGCGGCCAGACGCGGAGCGGGGGTGTGGCGAGCGGAGGCAGCACAGTGTCTGTGTAGCCCTGCTCTCACCCTGCCCCGGCCCTGCTCCGGTGAGGCAGTGGTGCGGGGTGGCAGCACTCCATCCCCGCCCACCCCCGCATATCCCCTGGGACCTTTCAAAGTACCCCCAGGGATATGCACACCCCCAGTTGACAACCTCTGTGTTAGACAACACAGATATGCTGCCTCTTCAGGCCCCAGTATGAAACAGCCCCAAAGCTTCAGGCTACATGTGTCATCATTAATCTTGCCCAATTTGCCTCGGAAACTGTTGTGGATTTGTCTCATGTTATCAAAATATTAGCAGTGATAGAAGCACCACATTGCTTGTACATGGTATTCACTTTCTTCACACTAAACAAGGATAAACCAGATATGCTGGCTGTTGGCAAGAGAATAAAGTCTGGTGAAATCCACCTTCTCATCCAGAGCCCAGGTGTTTGACTGTACCAGTCACCAGAACTCCCATATTCTTTTTGTTTCCATTGGTATCTGAATCTGCTTCAGTTTGGATTTCAGTCTCTTTCTAGGCTTATTACTACTCTCCACATTGCCTAAGGAATATGCAGAAGATATGGCAGCACCTCTGTGTGGATATCTTGGTAGCCCTAGCATAGGATGCTTTGGTTCCAGACATATGTGTTAAAAGTGACTTTGCAATGAATCGAGGTGGCCCACATGAATTTTACTCCACCTATATTTCTAAAAAGTTATTTTCCTTTTTCCCATAAAATCTATTAGTGTTTTATAGTCTATGTAAAGGCACTATTTATAGAGTGACAGGGTGACATCCAAGCTCTATTAGAATCAGGGGAAATTTTACTATTAACTTCAATAAGGTCAATATTTCACTCAATTTTGGCATGACTTTCCAAGTAAAATGCAATTAATTCAAAATCATTAACAAAGTTAAGCAAATAAATCTCTAGGCAATAAATAATACAATGTAGCATCTTACAAGGCCAGAAAATTAGACATACTTCCATACTGTGGTAACACCTAGCAAAATTACCATGTATATCAATTAGGTAATTGATAGTGACATCTTGGGAATATGCTCACTGAAGTCCTGTAAGTTCATTAGGCAAGGATGAGCTCTTCTGTGTGCTGCTGAGAGGGTCATTCATCATGTCATCTAATGAAACTCATATGTTGTGGAAATGCACATTGGTTATTTCTATCCAAGAGAAATAAATATTCATCTTTAGGTACAGTTATCTTTGGGAGATATCAGGCACCTAAAGTATCTTTCATTTACTCTGGGACAAATCATTGACCTAGCTGTAATTTCCAAGAGGATACTTAATGGAGTTCTTCCAGCTGCAATAGAAACTAGATAATTCATTTGAGCTTTGTAGAGGAAGAAGTGGTTCTGGAATAATATGCAAGCAGTGTAGTTGGTAACATTGTACAATTCAGGGGAGCTGAGTATGTGGGGGCCTGAGGGCCCTGGCCCCCCTCAGGAAGAGGGCTGTCACCTGAAATGTGTAAAACTTCCCACACGTCCATCATCTTAGCAGCAACCCTCCCCTGGCAAAAATAAAAGTCAGCGCCTATGTTATACATTATATTTTTCCTACATAATGTTTCAGTTGTGGATCAAGAGAATCCTTAAGTATACTCTAGACCACTGATTTGCAGCCGAAGGGCTATGATCCTTTTAAGGGTAGCGCAGGGTGCACCGTTAGGTGCAAGCATCAACACCTGATTCACAAGGTAAGTCCAGAGATTTCAAATAGCTACCAGTAGTGTCAAAAACATTCTGACTTGTGGTCTTTCTGAATTCTTTGCAACAGAAGAATTGTCCTATTATTTTTCTGTAGTCAAAAAACCAAATTAAATTCATTTTTACTATGAGGAATTACTAAATTTGAAATGGTTATGGCGGGGTGACTGAATGTAAAAATGTTGAGAAGGATTGCTCTAGATCAGTGGAGAAAAGGGATTTCAGTTTCAAGCAAACAGTAAACCAAAAGTAAAATATATACTGTAAAGAAAGAACTTGTATAAGTGATGTTTGTGAATGGTATATACCACTTCTGACAGAGTCCAGATTATTGCCTGTGTCAATAACAGAAAATAACTGATATATTAAATATTGCGATATATTGGATACCATCATGTAGAAATTATTAGATGGATTGATGGCCACTGTGTGAGTGAATATCTCTATTAATGCAATCTTTTCCCTGCTAAATAATCTAAAATACAATAGTTTTGGAATATGCTTCTTACTGTCTATTAATAGATAATTTTTAGTGTTTTGCATGATTTATTTACAAACATTTTTAATATTGAGATTTAAATCATTTGAATTTTTCATCTAAGTTATAAACTTTTTTTTGCACTTCATTTAGCAAAATGGTTACATACTGTATGGTAGGATGATCTAGCAAGCGAGTCTTAATGGAACATAGCTGGAGGTTATGGCTAAACTCAGTTTTATTATAACTATTTTATATACTGTTAGGATCATTTAATTTGCTAATAAGTAACGGAAGTTATTTCAACCCTTCATCTAGTAGAAGGTTCAAAGAATCAGATGGTCCATATGGCTGCATTTAAGCTTCCTGTTGTGTATTTTTTTTTCTTCACAGTTCAGATATCTTCTTTGTATTAATCTGGAAGATCAAATAAGCCAGACATGCCTTAACTGGCACCAACAACAAAGACAAACGCCTTGTAGCTGTGAGACCTCATGAAAGCCAGACTTTGGTCTCTTTGACCTTTTTAATGCCATTTACACGTCTACAGAGTCTATTAGTGACATTTTTCTTACGGTGGAAGTACTCACCTTTCAGCTTTCTATAACCTACAAGCAGAAGATCAGATATTCTGTGAGACACTTAAGGTAGATGAATGGTAATAAGAGATAGGATTTATTGAATGTATAGTGCTTACATAATATATAAGTAAATAAACTACTGTAGCGTATGTATGGTTCCTATTTCTTTTGGATTTATATTTCACTTAAGATAATCACTAAAAATAACTTATTACAATGGATAAATGCCTCTATACAGCAATCTTCCACTCAGGAAATTACTCATTACATGTAATTTTCATGTTCAAGAAGAGATTGAGGTCTATCCTGTAACAATACAAATAGTGGGTCTACCGCACAATCTAAATTCCAACACATTTACTAGTCTAAATAATCACCACTCAGCTTAGTAATAAGTTACTAAAGGAAAATGGAATAGATATGCTTGTTGACTTGCTTCATGAATAAGGAAGTTGGATACATTGACATTTGCTCTCTGAAGGAACAAATATCCCTTGAGCTAGTTTATAGCTTGACACACTAAAATTCCACTAAAATTCAGTGGTCTAACATTTTGCATAAATATTTATGAATGGTGCCCTGCACAGTTTCATTGTGAATTTAAAAATATTGGCAGTTAAACTGATATAAATCAACAGAAAACCAGATATAAACATTTCTTTTGATCTTTGTTTTTACTAGAGCCTTGTAAAAATGACCAGAACTGATAGCATGGTCTCATCTTTTAGGATTTGATCCTGCAAGTTGCTAAGCACTTCCTGACTCGCACTGTCTATACTATATTCTCATAGATTTAAAGGTTTTGAGTACTTCACACAATTGAATATTTAATTTTGAATTTGTACAGTATTATCTTGGAATGGCAGATTTTTTTGCAATGTATTTTTTCAAAGGAGAATTAGGAATTAGGTGGGGGGCTTCTTTTTTGGGGCTTTTTAATTTTATTGTTTGATTGTGTATTTGCAATTTTTTTTTATAGACTAGCAATACAATCTATAAACCAAAGTAGATGTAAAGCTATTAATTTTATAAATAGGGCATAAAGCTATTACTTATCACCTAAATCAAAGAAAAATTACATTATACTGTAGCACTGAATATTTTCTCTGACATTTTTAGCAGCATTATTAAATATTCTGGAATAGGCAGTGTTGCTCAGTAACTGGAGTAGTTCAGAAATTGACAGTCTCGTTCTTCATGCAAGATTTTTAGACACTGAGGTGTACTGTCTGAATCTTCTTCATAATCTCAAAGTTAATCCTAAATAAGGGGCATTAGAGTAACACAAAATGGACTTCCATTTGGCTTGGGTGACTTCCAAAGTCTGCACAAGGGAGAGGCCAAGTCTCATAGGCTGTAATGTGGGAGAATAAATGACTTGGGAATTCAAGAGGCAAAAGGACCCTGAGGTTTTTTATGATAATCCACTAACTGTTGGAGCTGTCACAAAGTGGGTCATATGAATAATTAATTTTTGGTTTTGTTAGTGAGAAAGAGAGAGAAAAGCAGAAGTTGGTTTGCATCAATCCAACAGAAATATTTTTCAGTTTTTCTTGCCAAAACAAACAACAACAAAAATATATTCCCTAGATGGGTGTTTGTAACAAAAGCTAAGCAATAGGAATGAAGGGAAAGACTTATGTACCATTCACAAGGCCGGGAAGGAGGCAGTGTGTATTGATGTACCCTTTTACCAAAGAGCCTGGGTGGAACAGCACGCACTCAGAATGTGGGAACTATGTTCAACTCCCTCTTCTGCCAGAGGGGACTTGAATCTATGTCTCTCACATCCCAAAGCTGTGCCCTAGCCAGCTACAAACTACAGTAGAGTGGCTTGCTTTCAGTCTCTCCTGCTGCTTCTATTTGGGTGTGTCTACATGTCGCTCTATGTCGCTGTAGCGGTGCACTATGTCACCATACAGTGTGCTACGATGACGTAGCAATCACGAGTCTACACGTGATCAACATCTAGTTCACTGTAGTGGAGCACTCCTTTGTTTTAGTGTGCCACTATGGCAAAGTAGTAGTGAAATCTGTCGCATGCATGGTTCAATACAGGCGGTTACTGCACCATGCTTTAGTACTTCCAAAAGGAAGTACTAAAGCACAGCACCATAATACTGTTGCTGTATGGAGACGTGTAGACATGCCCTTTGTATACAAGTAGGTATTATTTCAGCTGGAGAAAAATGAGAATTACTCTACAGTCTAGTGTTCAGGGCAATCACATGGGATACCCATGTTCTAGTCCCTTCTCCAATGAATAGAAAAAAATCACTAAGCCTTAGTCATAATCTCCTCCAGTCACTCATTATTTTCCCCTCTCAGCCAGCATTTAACTCTGTTTTATCGGGATTGAGCTTCAGCCAATTTAGAGTCAGGCACTGGGAAAGCAAAGAAACAATATGCTTTTGTTCTGATAAAAACTGTTATAGACCTGAAACTGATGGTAGTGGAACTCAAGCATTATAAAATGATAGGAGTAATTCCATCATTAAACTGTATATATTGTCCAGCTGTGATGGTACTCCATATTAAGACTGAATTCAGTTTTCCCCTTTCCGGAAGGATTCAGCTTCTTACCTGAAGAATCAGATCTCTTTGTGTGAAGAATCTGTGTATTTGTTTAAACGTTCGTCAGAAAATCTATGAATAAAGGCTGAATTTTCTGGAATTTTTCAGCTAAATCTTTTACTTAGCCACAATTGATAAGAAGACCCACTATATGCAACACATTATCTCCCTCCTGTTATAATGCAGTATTCACTACAGCCTCAGCAACTTGAATAGATATTCAGAGTTGACATGTGTACAGTTTAAGTGTGTGGTATGTTATGTGTTTGTAGGGGAAGCATACGGTTGTAATTGAAGTGTTATATTGTATTGTGCAGGACATTAATGGGTTGGTCTGTAAAGAGTTTCCTCTTCAGTTGGAGACAAAGGGAAGTTTTTATAATAATACCAATCCTGTCATTGCCATTAGAAATGTGCTAGTTGCGCTTTGGGTTACAGTTAACTGTTGTCCCATAATATGTTATATGCTGACCTTTTAGGAGTTGTGTTGAACACTGTCACACGTATTCAATTTTTGTTCATTTGGATATAGAATATTTATATGAAAAAATCTCTAGATATTAAAAAGAAATAGAAAACTAGCATTTGCACAGTACTTGTAAACTGATAATGAAACATTAAATAATTCTCAAATGTTTTCAGTTTTATCTCTATAATGTATTCTTTCGCCCACTCTGGGATTTAATCCTAGTCTTTGAAATATTAAAATTAAAATGACAGCGTAACCCCTGTGAAATCCCAGAAGATGATTTTAGCATATGGAAGCACAAATCAAGCATCTCAAATCTTGAAAATGAAAGGAAATAAAAAATCAGCCATTCTATTCAGCATGAGTCCAGTGTCTGAGGGTAAAATAGATTTGTCTTAATCAAGAATATTTTTTACCAGTCCTATCAGTTGTACTGATTATCTATGTGGTTTTAAATAGCATGGTAGAAGAAACAGCCAGGAAAAATTGCAAAATATTCAGATAGTTCATGTGCTATCATCAGCTTTCTGTTTTGTTGATGGACAGAGCCAGGACAGCATAGCTGAGACAGCGTTCAGTAGAAAAAAGCAAATGATAGGAGCTAAAATTATGCTATGGTGAAGTTTTCTGGGTATGGTATATTAGGAGGACATACAATAGGACAATAATAGGCAACAACTATTGAGAATAAGTGCACTTGAAGATTTGCAGAGGTAATAAGGAAATGAATGGGGTGGGGAGGAGAGACAGCAGGAAACTTGAAAAGTTGTGTGGATGATGGAAGAATACTCATTAATTTTGATGCAAACTGTATAGGTTAATATATGCATGGAACATGGAAAAGGAGGTGAGGATTCCTTGAGTTACTGGGAAAACATGTATGGGTACCAAACAGCAGCATCACTTCTCACATAAAGCTGTTTATTTTGAATAACTTATTTTTAAACAGGTTTCTGTTTATAGTGGCAATACTTTATCTGTCAGATAATAACCATTGTTGCTCCAATCAACACTCTGTCTGGTTTATAATAAGCATTATGGAATGATGGAGTGCCCTTTTATCAGTTAGATAAGGACTCACTGGGGTAGTTTCACCTCAGGCACTTAATATACTGCCACTCTTTATTTGACTGATAAAGAATCACAATGTAGATCTTTCTTACTGTTATAAACCTACAATTTAGTTACAAATAAAAATCCATAAGCTTGAGAACACACATTTTCTTCTAAATCTTGGCATTGACCTCTGACTTTTTCCAAAGCCCTTTATCTTTCCTAGAGGTAGAAGTTTGGAGGTAAAGAGTGCTGGTATTTCCTGCCAAGACCAGAACCACAGTATGTCTTAGATTTTAAGAGTTTCCAGAACTAACTGAGACAAGGAGGGCACTTTCTGAAATAATGGAGATATATGGTCAGTTCTGTAGAGGAAAAAGAAATCAATACAAGTTCTATGCTAGGCAATTATCCTAAACGTGCTACAATTGAATATGTCTGCATATTTGAACTATGTATTCCTTAATCCTTGCTGTCATACAATTTTACTTACTTGAGATGCAATCTCTTAGGTTTTTAAAAAAAGCAAACTAAAATAAACAAAGATTGTGGAAGCATATGGACCTCCACAAGGTCATGAGTGTGAGTGGAGCCTTCCATTGCAAAGTACAGGCTTCTACTATTTGAATTAATAGAGAAACTGTTACCATAAGAGGCACTAGCTTCTGTGCAGACCATGCAGTAGAGATATATTAGAGAGATTCTTTACCAGTATGTTTTGCAACTCGTTGCTCAATAGTAAATGGAGGATTCCTGTGTTCTATTCCAGTTCCTGGAGAGAGTTACAGACTACAAGCCTTCTCTCCTCTGTTACAGCCTAACCATTTGAATTGCCCTGCTATGTCCTTCTGTTCTCCCAGGATGCCACTAGCCCTCTCTGTACCTTACCCCTTTCTTCCTCTTGCTCCTCCCCACTGAATGGATGTAAGGTGGGGAGTGCTGAAAACAAAGGAGACAGAATCATTTTGTTAGTGCTGGTGATCAAACACCACAGTGACCCCCAGTAATTGCAAGAAGTCCTTGGCTTAGTGCAAGTTCAGCCTTTTGAGTATTTAGCTGCCAAATTTTATCAGTCCTCTGCTGAACATGTGCAAATGGAGATTTTCAGAGACTCCTAACAGCCAAAAATGAGTTGATTTTTAGGGCAGAAAAAGGCATATTTCTACTGCAAGGGCAGCCACCTTACCAAGTTTTAAGAATTGTCTCCAAACCTTGGAAGTGCCACTTTTTTAATGAAATGATTATACATTAACTTTAGGGAAACCATGCCAACTATATGTTTTTCTCTAATCTTGTTAAAGATTCATCTATGTTAAAGATGAATCAGTTTTCAGAAGATACTTGGCATAGAAAATTTCAGACAGATAGCTGGAACTTTGAGTTACAAGCTATTGAAAAGAGAGTTTTATAATAAAAAAAATTAGGGCATTTTGGTGCTAGGAATAGCTGCTAGTTCTACTATACAGACAATATTTGCAGAGATAATATTTTAATTATTTTCTGAGCAAGGAAAAAAATACTGAAGGAAAACCTTGCAGTATACCTTGAAGTCTTATATGTGTCCATGTAGGGCATGTCCAGATGAGTCCGCATATGCCTCTTGCCACATCTCAAAGCTGTTTGAGACCCAGCAAGAGGCACTCTGTGAACAAAAAAATGTTCCCCACGATGCATATTTGCAGCACAGGCTCAAAATTTGATACCTGGATATCCAGGTATCAAAAAAAAACCCCCCACAGAAAAAAAAGCAGAGACCATGCCCTGAGGCAACTGGAGGCTTGGGTCCTCCAAAGAAATACTCTGGTAGCCAGCCAGAGCATCTCTGTCTGCCCCTTGCCCCAGTGCTGCAGCACACTGGAGCACATGCAGGGCAAGGAGTGATGCAGGCTGTAGCGACCTGGACCTGGGCTCCATCCCCAGGTAAGTAGGGACTGGGGGTGGGGCCCACAGCTCACTCCTGCAGTAGCAGCAGCTGTTGGGGCACTTGGGGCCCTCCTGACACAGCCCCCCCGCATGGGACAGGACAGCATGGCTCGGCCCCGGCCGCCTGGCACCCGGTACTGTCTAGGCTGCAGTGCAAGGGCCCAGCCTGGCATGATGTGGCTTCAGGCAGCTCTGCACTGCTTGGGCTGTGACCTCTGGGCCAACTGGCAGCCACAGCCCACTGGCAGCTGGCCCAGAGGTGCAGACATCTCTGCTGCAGCCATGTGGTCCCTGTCCAGGTTTGGCAGGCATACAGGCTTTGGGTGACAGTAGGTAATAGCCAGACAGAAGCCCCCGCTGCCTGCTGCAGTGGGTGGAGGGAGCAGGGAACTCTCAGTCAGGGCTGCTTCAGCAGTCCAGCAGGCACAAGGGGTAGTGTCTCCAGATACCAATTGGCTGGGCCCCAGAAGCTCCTGTCTATTTGTATCTTTAAAGTTAACATGGGCCTTAAGGCCCACCCAGCTAACTAATAGCCCCAACTATGTGGGGCCAAAGGGTGAAAGATACAACTACATTTCTTGAGACAACAAAGGGAAGTGTGGGAGTATAATGTGGGTCAAAGGGTCAAAATGTGAAAATAACTGCTCCTGAGGGGGACACCAAGCAGAGCCCCCTGGGCCACACCCACCAGTCCTCAAAGGCATCCAAGGAGCTGGTGGATGCTGCCCACTGGTGCTCTGCCCAGAAACATTCTTGGACAAGCAAGAGGAAAGCGGCCCCATAGTCTCTGGGCACCTTCCTGGCAAGAGCTTCCTTCCTGGTCAAGTAGAGGGCCCACCTGGCCATGGCCAGGAGGAGGTTGACCAGGAGGTCCTAGGACTTGATGGGGTCACAGACGGGGTGACCATCCATGGTGGGGGGATGAAATTCAACCAGAACATCAGGAGGAGATTCTGGAGGTGGAGGTGGAGGGGCTGCAGCCTGGTCCATTCAAGCCCTGGAAGCTCCTGAGAGCAAGTAGCCCTGAAGTGCTTGCCAGGGCAGCTTTTTATACTGTTGGGGCCAGCACAGGGCAGGTTTTAATACCTGTGTTGGTCCTAGGCTCTAGCTCCCCCTGGTTGCAGATTGGGGAGAAGCTGGGCAGGGTTATTTTGCCCCAAGTAGCACAACTTGCCCTACACCAAAGTGCGTGTCCAGGCACGTGTGGTGAGGCAAAAATCCCCTGATCAAATTCATGCCACTCGTATTTGAGCTGCTGCAGGCACACATGCCTGCATGTATGGATGCACCCGCAAAAGGCAAACATTGCATAACTGAGTAAGAGGATAGTCAATACCAGCTCCCATAGTACCACAATACAGTAACAGTGGAAGGAATAGCAGTCTGTGTAGGGATTTTACAATTGAGAAAGGAGAGCATGTGAAAGGGTAGATAATAGGGGAAAACTCATTGGCAATATGTATGGGGTGCACATAGGTGCACGTGCACCCCCCCCCCCAGGTTTGGTGTTGCACCAGTCCTGAAAGAAGTGCCATCAACGCTGCTGGTGGTGCCTGTGGGCGTTCTTCACTTGCCACCCCCCTTGCCACGAATACCATCAGCAGCACCTGCAGGCGGTCACCGATTGCCACCCCCCTTGCTGCTGACACCACCGGCAGTGCCTGTGCGTGGTTGCTGATCACTGAGGGTCTCTGATCACTGCTGGTTGCTGCTGATGCTGCTGGTGGCATCTGTGGGTGGTTGCCAACCACTGATCAGCATGCGCCACCTCCCCCCCCCCCACACTGCTGACACTGCTGCAGCTGCCTGTGGGAGCTCCCTGCTCGCTGCCACCATACCCCTGATGCCGCCGCTGCCACCACTGCCTACGGGTGATCGCTGTGCCAAAAACATTGGCCCGTGCTGCCATAGTTCATCCCTAAATATTTCTTATAAGCCTTTTCACTTATTCCTATCCATCTCTAAGAAGTGGTAGATTCAGAGTAATTTTAAAAATCAATTGTAAATATGATTTACATTCAGCACTGTATGTATATGAATGTGGCAATGAAAGCATTGTATCTAAGCAATTTTGAATAGGTTTCTTTATTTAATTATAGGCACATTTCAGCACATTCCTTCTAGATCTGTCATGGCAGAGCCATGAATGTTCTGGCATCTTTTTTGTACTGTATAAGAGAGAGGAGAAGTGTCCTAAGAGTTTAGCTAAATTAGTAACTGGACCAAGTTTTAATATACCAGACTTCTGTCTGAATAAGAAATATTGCAAGAAGCTATAAACTTAGTTCATTTCTGAAATATGCATTGTGTACTTATGGTATACAAGAGCTATAGTATGTTTATCTGTTGACTTCCACAAAGATTTAGAGTCTATTTCTACTTAATAACTTGCTTTATTTTGTTTGACATGTATTTTATGTCTTCCATGTGCATAGATACTTAAGATACACAATCGTGGGTGAGGGTCTTAAGAGAAAGTGCAGCACTTTAAGTACTAATAATAGTAGTTGTAAAGTAATAAAATAAAACATTTTTTTCTTTAATTCAATCTTGTATCTCTCCCTCACTGATCCAGACAGATTACTAGATTGTAAAATGTGCATAGCTAAAACTAGAAGTTACTTATATAATATTATGCTTTTATTCTATTTTACAGTTTAATTCCTGGCAAGTCCATAAAACTGAAAAGAAAATATATCTATCACACTTTCCTGC
>NW_005841889.1:160216-161998 GCF_000455745.1 Alligator sinensis
CACTCATTCCAAAAGAAATGTTTTTGCAAAGTTTGTCGCTGATTGACATCCCGTACTTGCCCCTCAGTTTGCGTTTTTCTGTTATTAAAAATATGGAATTAACGAACAAATTGGTGCTGTGCACAAATGCCTTTTTCATTGAGTGATCTGGGTTCAAATGGTACTCATTGGAGGCTGCAAGTCATCTGAATTCACCAGTCATAGTCTGGATTATAAAACTATTACATCTGGAACAAATTGATACAATTACAGTAGTGATATCTTCACAGAAAAGACTCAGGACTCGGATAGCACAGCTGGTGTCGTACAGAATAAAGGCTCATTTAGCAGAGTTTTGTGGGATAGTTTATAGAGCTTCAGCACTATTCGAGTCCCTCACTTTTGTACACCTCATCTTCAACCAGACAACAGCTAAAGGTTTCAGGATGAACTCAGTGAAGCACGGTAAATCTTGCAATACAGAATGATGTGCTTCCATAGATGGGAAAGATTTTTGCAAAGGGAAATTATTAACATTCTCCAGAATTTTAAAAGGGCTTTAAAAAAACCCCCAAACATTTCTGAATTATATAAGTGGATGAAATAAAATGAAAACACAGATTTTATGGAAAATGTTCTCATTTATTGCTTAGTCATGAAGGACTAAAGCTAAATTGCTCGAGTATGTCTGGAAGTTTTCTTTGGCTTCCCATTTGTGTCCTTGTTCTCAGCTTGTCTTCATTTGGCTGTTTTTTCCTTTTTGGCTCATGGCAAAGCTAAATCAACTGCAATCTAATGCTGTTACATCTTCATCTTGTTTCACTGCATTTCTAAAGCTCATCATTAGTTGCTTGCAGATTCGGATAGAAAGGTCAAATAAAAATGCCTGAATGTTTAAATAAAGCAAGCACAATGCTTTATATTTCATAAGGTTTTTAAGTTTAATGAAGGAGAAATCTGTGTAATTTTGTCAAGAAAATAGAAGCGCTATAATATAAAACAAAACGGTATAAACAAAACCTGATCTTGTCTAGAACGTACCATATTTATTCAATTCCAACATGGGGACAACCAAGCCTTGTCTTAGAACTCAGTATCAACTGGATGGGAGTTGTGGAGAGCGACTATGCAGGGAGTCTGGCAGCTCATGTAGGTTCCTGCTTCTAGTATCTACTCTCTGCTTGGCTCCCCTCCCACCATCTTTCTTATTGACAGGGAGCAGATTTTGGAAGCAGGTACCTGCATGCTGCTGCTGCTGCTGCAGTCCACCGCCATGCCAGGCTCACTGCCCACCACAGGGCCCAGCTGGAGCAGTCCCACTCCCAGCTGACACCGGCAGTGGGGTGGCTCTAGAGCCACTTCTGACCTGTTCCTGCCTGGCACTGGAAGGAGTAGCTGCGGCAATGTTCTGGTTCCTCCTTCCAGGCTGCTCCTGTGGCTCCCTCTGTACCTGTGTCAAGACTAGTCTGATGGCACGCTTGGTGCAATGTTAGATTCCCCCATATTACTTGCTCTGCTCCATTTTTACCTTGTGATTACATATAAATCACTGCACCCACATTGTGTAAGATAAGGCCTATAAGCTAGCTGCAAAATCTTCCTAACAATTTTTTCATTCATATGAAGTAAACTGTTTTGTGAGCATTACTATCAATAGCTTGAAACAAAACTGCTGTTTTCTTTTTATGTAAAAAATATAGTAAGACTCTAAAGATCAAGGGTTCAGTGGATTAGAATAATGCTTCAGTCCTTTGCAGGAGTGTAATTCTGACCTGCCGGGAAGAAGGAACAAATAGAATCAGC
>NW_005841889.1:162072-190030 GCF_000455745.1 Alligator sinensis
AGCAGGAAATTTAAAAGAAAACTCAGGTTAGAGGCAGAGGTTTAATTTTGACTCAAAAGAAGCAAACACCATCAAAATGCATTGAAATGAGCAAAAATGATTTTTCCCGGGTTCTGTCCTATCTCTTCCTTATGAGTTCTTGCTCATCATCATTCCTTTTTGGTGATGGCTTTGGAATTATTCCCTGGCACCTTACTGCATCTGCTCCTCTTCCCTCTATGTGGTTCATCCCTGACCCTCCTCCATCTATGGAAAATGGCAAATTGGTCTACAGTAAGAGAAAAGCAGGTCAGCACACAGCAAGCTTCCACTGTAATACTTGTGATCTTTATTGGGTTGTTTCCCCCCACTAAAACATGATGTGAGCATGTTTGACAATCCAACCTCTTACAAGGGACTTTTTAAAATTCTGGCATGTTTCTGCCATGTTACCAAATAGAATCAGATCTCTTCGGTGTTTTGTTGCCCAAAGCAGTATTGCGTTTATTGACATGCTATTCACGTGCTACGTGTTACAGCTGTAAGGAAATAGTGAAAATAATTGCAGACAGCTCAGTTTTGTGGCTTTTCTGTAATGTTTATGTTGAAACAAACATTGTTGCCACATCCAATAATAAAATATTTGAAAATTATTTAGCAAAGGTATACTATAGATTTTTACCTCTCCCAAGTCCACAAGCTTGATATTGGCTAGATTGTGGCTTTTAATCACTGATTGATTTTATATGGATGGCATAGCTATGCATACCTCTGTCTGAATTCCTCCTCATGGTGGGGGCTTGTATTACTTACATATGCAGAAGCTGTTCCCACCTTTTTAAAGGGAAGAACGTACTCTTTCCTAGTTCTTGCTCAGCTTCTCTCACTGGTTGGAGAGGACTATAGCATTTTTGTCTGAGCCCTTTCTTTTTCAGAAGCTGCTAGCATTGCACCATGCCTGAATGCAGCAACAAAGTGAGGGTGACTGCATTGTTGATCTTGTGCATGTTCTTGTGTCCTTAACTAGAGCTAGCCATTATCTAGCCCTATAATGTGAAATATATGGATGGTGGCTTTCAAAGTTAATATCTCCTCTGAAAGCTGCTCTAATTAAAGCATCCAGAGTGTCCCAGGTATCAGTGCCCCCATGCTTCAAAATGGCAGTGGGAGTGCTTATTTTAAAGCTAATTCGATTAATTGAGTCTGCTCTGACATGCTGTAATTACAACGCATTGAAGCAGTTTCCTGTTCATGTATAGGAACGTTTTATATGCACTGAACTTCTCTTGTGTTACAGATTTTAACCAGTTTCTGATTACTTATGTGTAATTTCTGTCCCTAGCCAGTATGCAACTTTAGTATTGAACCTCCGGAAAACAGTACATTTTACTATTGTTTCTTGATCAGTGAAAAAATACCAAAAATGACCAAAATAAATCATTATTATTGAAAATGGAAGCCATTCCTAACTTAAAATGTAAATCCATGACTTTGTATACTTTCAGGATTCTATCCAAATATGTGCTATACTTAGGAATATTTTCTTTAATGCAGTCATGTAAATTCTAGAAATCTACTGAGATAAAACCATGTTAAATTGTCATTTTTACTTATTTTTCAGATAACGTCATAGAGCATTAAAGAGAAATATTTGAAAAATTGAAACATCTATGTATGCTGTGTTTATATTAGTCATTTCTCTTTCATAGACACTTTCAATTTTATTTACTGTTTCTATTTTACTTATTAGTCTAAGTTTTGTGTTGCCTGAGTAAGCTAACATAGGTTCTAAATTCATAACACCCTGTTAGGTTTTATGAGATTCCACTCACTGGATTTAAAAAAAAAAATCTTTAGGGCCTAGAATAAATCTTTCACATATTGTAGTAGGGCTGGAGTCTTATTGTAGCCAGGGACAGATTCAGGGGGGCAGTAGTGGTGCAGTTCCCTCCCCCTTTGATTCCTGGCCCTCCCAAACTTTAAAGCGAACTGCCTGGAGGGGCAGCATCATTCTATTCGCACAGTACTAAGGGAGTCAGTTGATTTTATGGCTCATTATAATGTTCCCGATTACTGCTAATCTCAGATGCTAGTGAGCCTCTCTCTTTTTTAATGGTCTTGATATTTCATTAATCAACATATTCTGTCTTCTGCAACGTTGCCGCCTGTCAGCCATTTCTATTAACGTCTTTTCTGTTTCATAGCCCTTCAAACTGTTAGTTTAGTCCTAGCTAAAAATCTTAATTCAGGTACGGTAACATTAACCCTAGTGAACATTAACTCTGAAATAGAAATGATTAATAGTGCAGTATTGGACGCACTGTCAAGATGCTCAAGAAGGCTACATTTTGTTTGACATATCTGAATAAGATGCATACATTTAACTATAATGACTACAGAACTAATGAAACAATCTCTCTTTGACTATTTTTACCTAGTTTGTTGTGTTTTCTAAACAATATATAATCTAGGAAATTAGTGCACATTCCAGTAAAGTTATATTTGATTTTGCTTTCATTTTAAATGAATAATATAGTGCTAGGCTCTGAGCAATGAAATGTCTATTCAAATGAACATTGCACTATGAGTAGAAGTGATGAAGAAGTCCAGTGGACTTTGAAGTTGAGGTGCATGCCAGCAGTTTTGAGTAAATTTTTGCATCAGCCCTTCAGGAGAGGAGATGAGGGAAAGTAGCCTGTGGATTTAGTAAAATACCCAAGGATTAAGGAATGATACCTATCTGGTACTTATTTAACAGTATATGTCCACTTAATTACACAACACTTATAATGTAAATAAATTGTGTTGTTAGCACTTTCTTTAAGCTAACGTCACCTCTAGCTGGTCATATTATATTTTAGGACATTGTTCGTATCTTGAGTGCATTATGCAGTTTATATGTAAAAGTATGTCTGTACCTAATGTAACAGGAGAGTAAGCTGATTGATCTTCAGGTAGATTGAAGGCACCTTTCCATTATTTTTAAGTCAGTCATCTAATTTTTTTGAATTCTAAAATGCCATGTTGTGCTGATTAATTTATAAATCATTTATAAAAAAACCCAAAGTGACTAAAATCCTCTGAAAAATAATTCACATGCAAGGTTTTCTTCATAGGCCCCTGTCCTCTTTTAAGAGATGGCTTAAATCCAAGTTTTTTTGATATTATTGCAGGATACTTATGGTCATCATTTTGTACCCTAGTTTAAGACATATTTGTATTTAAAGTGATAATATTTTTAATTTTTCAGATTCTATTTAAGAAAAAAAATGATGGCGCCAAAGCTGCTAAATACTTTAGCATGTGCTTAATCTTAAGTATAGAAACAGTGCCAGTGACTTTAGTTAGGTATGTTTACAATCACTTGCAGGGGTAGTGTCATGGATGTTCACAAAGGAGAAATGTCCTATATAAACAACATTCTTCATTTCCAGGTAGAATAACAAATGCTACTTTATATAGTTTTTAGAAGAAGGACAAAATTCAGCTTGATTTCATCATACTTGTACATTTTATACAAGCAGCCTGAGGCTTTGAATTCTCTGATGTACGCCATGTTGTAAAGGGTGAAATGGCTGGAAAAATAAAAGATTTATGCTGTATAATTCCCCAAGAAGAAAGAGCTTTTGCTAGATGAACAGAGACATTGTTTTTATGATACTCTACATTCCACATAGACGAAACCAACCACAAAACATTTTTAGTGCTTACATTCAATGTTGAGGACCAGATTAATTCCTAGTGTTTCTCTACTGAAGTCAATAGGGTAACACTATGAATTTCACTGTCTTGTTTTCTAAAAGCTATAACCAATGCCTCTATACATATGAATGTGTTTGTTTCTGTCCATGTTGCTATGCATGCTGATAAAACTTCTATTACCATACCATATCACATAATTTGTACATGCTACATGTTATAGGAAAATTGGGATGGTCTAGAATATTTTTATACACTTTTACCTTTTTAAAAGTTACTATTGGTCCCACTGTAAAAGGCCAGAGGGAACCTTGACACTTCTAAAAATTAGCAAAAATAGTTTTGTATACATCTACAAATGGCTTGAGGCCCTATTTCTCTTGTTGGTTGATTTAAAAGAGAAGGCATTTGGTTAAAGCTGTGAGATTGGATTATCTGTTTTAAGTATGATCTGGCATCACCACCATTGTGTAGTACCTGACCAAGGCCTGTACAGATGTTCTGTTTCTACCAGGAGAATCACCATTCTCTCACTAGAAACCACAAGTGTATAAGCATTCATAATGCTTCTCCCACACCAAAAGGGGCAGTTACAGGAGAAAAATAACCTGACACCAGCCAGGTAGAAGTGGCTGGTCACTTGTGGGAGAGTTTCTCCCAGGAGAAATAACACTTGAACACTTCCCTGTGGTTTAAATCCTTCTGGGGACCAGGACAAGTGAAGTTTCAGGGAAAAGCTTCCATGGCTTTCAGAGACAAAGGTCATCCCAGTCTGGAGAAGGCACAGAGAGCAGCTGCTCCTGCCCCCCCCCCCCCCCCATAAACTAGGAGGGGAGGGAAGGGGAGGGGAAGAGTAGCTACCAGCTACTCCCTGGTGACCAGCATTTCCTCTAAGCTTGTGGTGTGTGCGGCCACGCAGGTGCGCTCATGCCGTGCTGCCAGGTGTGCCTGTGTGGCAGCGCACACTGTGCAGCTTAGAGGGAATGCTGCTGCTATCCCCTCACAGGTTGGGATCCCTGGAGTGAAAATCAGGCAGGAGACTTTTCCATGCTGCTCTGCCACTTGGCTCCCATTGCCAGGGAGCTGAATGAAACAAGCAGCACTGCAAGCCTCCTGCCTGCTTCTCCATCCAGAGTCACCAGTGTAAGAAGCAAAAGGGGACTTTGGCCCTGCTTCTTTAGTTCCCCAAAGAATGGGGGAACTGAAGCAGCCCATGTTTTCCTCAGACAGGGATCACCCTAGTTTTGGGAAGGTGCAAGAAGAAAACAGAGGGGGCAGTTGCAGGTTGAATACTTGTACTGCTCCTAGGTAGATTATTGCCTCTCTGAACAAGTTAGTCTCTAAGGTGCCTCCCTGCCTTATCTTGTCCTTGAATTCAGACTAACATAGCTAACCACCTCTCTCCCATAGTGTGTGCGCACTTCACTATCTTCAGGGCCTCTCTACAAATTCGGGTAAATGCACAATGGGATTTAATGCATGATCCACACAATTGCACTTCCTGCCATACTATATATATGTGACAGGAGGCACGATTGTGGGATTGTGTATTAGATCCCATCATGCTTTATTGCTGGTGCAGCGGGAACCCAATCCCAAGCTCCCCCTGCACCAGGAAGAATCAAGCTCCTGCAGCTAAGGGGCTCCCAGGCCCAGGGATGCCCCACACACACGTGGTAGGCAGAGGCAGCTGCCACAATCTCCCTGCCTCAGGTGCATGAAACCCCTGAGACTGGGAGACTGCCATGGGGTGTGTGAAACCCCCAAGGCTGGAAGCTTGCAGCCATACCCCATGGCCACCAGGATCTAACTGGGTCCCAGCACTGGGAGGCACACTGCAGGGACTCAGCATCCACAGCTGTAGTGGCTGAGAGATCCCTCAGAGTGTGGGATTCCCAGCTCCGGCTGAGCATGGTGCATCCCTGTGCCTGGGAGCCCTGACAGCTGATGGTGTTCCCAGCCACAGGGGAGACCCTGCTACGTGTGCAAATTAAAGCTTGATAGCAACCAGCTATAAAGTTAATACACATTTCAACGTCGAACTTTATAGCTGGTTGGAGCTTTTTATGGTGTTATAGCTACTTTTCACATGTAGCTGGTCTCAAAGTAATTGCACAATTAATCAGTTAATTGTGCAATATGTGTAATGTGTAGAGGGGACTTCAGTGTTATTTCTCCTTACCAAAACTGAAGTACTGTTAGTCCCATTTTACAGACAGAGGTGAGGTACAGAGACAAAGGGCCAGATCTTTAAAGGTGTATAGGAGTGGATGGATGCCTAATGGGATTTTCATAAGCACTTTAGTGCCTAATTTTTATTGAAATGCCCACTGGGCATGTTTTACTCTGTGTGGGTGTATATTGATGTTTGCAGCATGCATAAAGTATTCACACAATCTTCTGGTAACTACAATACCATGCTATTTTTAAGGAATTAACAGAATAGGTATAACATTTCAACCTACCTCCCTTCAGAGTACATAGTCTTAAGAGAAATAATAGAAAGACTGTCTGAAATTTAATGGAAAATAGATCACAAGCAATATGTCCTTGAACACGGTTAATGAAATTTTGACTACTTTCCCTGCCGACCAGAACTTCTTTTCTCTATTTTAAAAAGGCTGAGTTATAAGAAGGTATTAAATTATATTTCTCTGAATTGAAAATATTGCCACATTTTATCCACACAAATTATTTCTAGGCACCACAGTAATGAGTGATATATACATATGCATATTAGTAAAGATTGAGATAAAGAAAATCACTGCAAGAAAAAATAGAACTCTACAATTCTACACAGTCTTTCAATGGTGGAAAAAAATCATTAATAAATAATGGTGAAAGTTAGAAGGGAAAAAAGTTGTGATGAACTCAAGTACCTTCCACTCACCCTGGGTATATTTTGCTGTCTAGTCTAACTGAAGAAGCAGTAAAGTTTCCTTAGGGACACTTTCAGGATTAGAGACATACTGTGGTATAAAATGTAAACAAGATTGAGCAGAGAGCAAGGTCATATAGAGCACTGTCTGTTAGTAGAACAAACTCAAAATTGATTCACTGCTGCTCCATAAATTATCTCCAGAGAAGTAATGCTCTCTGAGGTCTAGAACTGGTAAGCATTCTGGCAGGAAGGTATTACATAAAGTATAAACTGCTTGAGGAAGCAGCAAGATGACACATTCAAATAATTAACTTGATTAGCCCATCAGAAAGTAATGACTTTATCGGATAAATCTTGTTAGGATCAAAGGCTATATATCAAGATGCAATATCATGAGTTGTAGCTCAGATTTTTTAAATTGCTAGTATGACAGTTTTCTGTAATGCTTAACAGGAGCTTCAAAATGAAGGTTGGGGTTGGGGTCGTACATCATTGATCTAAAATGACGACTTAATCCTGGACTCTTTCAGTTCAACTAACCACAGAACTCAAAAGGGACCACTGATTTTGAGTCCTTCAGATGTGGGTGCTCAACTCTCAACATGTTGGGCTCTTTCTCAGAAGATCTGAGAACTCACAACTGCATCATTACACCCTCTTCATTTCTGAAGATCATGCCAAAGAGGTTTTAGATTAAGACAGGAGGGTCAAATAAATGGCCAATGGGATGGATTGGACCTGTGGAGTCATGTCATTTGGCCCACAGAGCTCCTAGAGGGGCCAGCAATTCAGGGATAATGTGAGTAGGAGCAGGGCTTGCCACTGAAATGTGGGGCACAAAGCTCTGATGGAGGATGTGTGTCAGTGGTGGGAGGGAGGGGTGAGAGGGCATGTGGTGAGCATTAATCCCTATGGCTCCCTGATATTACTTGCCCTGCTGCTGCTCACCCCACCACCTATGTGGGTCTGGATTTGGCCACCAAGGAGCCTGCAGTCTGGATCTAATTCGGGGTACCAAAACACTTTGACATCTCTGGTTTAAGATAGTAACATGATGTGATGCACCCAGAATGGTATATTCTTTCAGACTTCTGAAAAGACTAGTCAATTCAGTTGGAACTATTGTTCTTTACAGAGCATGGTGTATACACCAATGTGTTCTTTGATGGCTGTTGAGTCCAATGCACAAGTGACATTCCCGCCCCTAGGTAGGGCACACCCATGCACTAGCAAAGTTCTGTATCCAAGCAGTAGATTCTTTCTTCCTCTAATGCTAGTCATCACAAAACTTGATCTAGTCCACCTCATAATGCCTCACTCCATCTACAAGCTGAGTCCACCAACCACGGCGATACTCTACACTCCTTTCCCAGTCATTCACAAAGATTCCAAAGGATGCTAAGTCATCTTTACAAGTATCTCAAAATCTGCTCAGTGGTCTGCCTCTCTTTTTATACCCTTCATGAGATTCAGAGTACAGTGCATTCTTCGGGATCCTGGGATCCAGCATTCACTTGACATGACCAAGTCACCTGTGTCTTTTCGTACTAGTCAATGTTCCCATGAATGACATAGCAGCACAATTTAGCACTTACACATTTGTCACCCTGTCTTGCCATCTTACTCGAATAATTTTGTACAGACATCCGATATGAAAGCTGTTTAGTCTTTTGGCATGCTTGGCATAGGTTGTCCATGTTTCTGAGTCATATAGAAGAGTGGAGAAAACACATGTCTCACAATTACAGATTTTCACATTAGTTGACAGTCTATTATTGTTCCAGGCTCTGCCATGCAAAAGACCAAAGTTCCTGGCTGCTTTGGCAATTCTACTAGTGAGCTTAGCATCAAGATCTACATTGCTGGTAGCAGTAGAGCCAAGATAGAATAATTGGTCAACAACATCCAGATGAGTACCATTTAGAATGATGTCTGGAACTGGTTCCGAAGAGTCTTGGTTCATGATAACAGTGTTCCTCAAGTTTATTGCTAGCCCAAAGATTTTGCATGAGTCAGAGAACTTGCTAATAGGATGTTGTAGGGCATCAACACTGTGAGCCATGAGGGCTGCATCATCTGCAAACAACAGGTCCCTTATGATGATCTTCTTCACCTTTGCATTAGCTCTGAACCTTGCAATGTTAAACAGTCCTCTATTATGTCCAATGCTGAGATAGACACTATCTCAAACATCACAGGATGCATGTTGAAGCAGGAATAAGAAATAAATGTTAAACAATGTGGGAACCAGTATGCAGCTCCGCTTCAATCCATTGTTGATGTTGAATGAGTCAGACTCTTGGTTTTCATACATTATAGTTGACTTCATGCCATTGTGTAAGGATTTCACAACATTTATTAGTATAGGTGGATAACAAAGCTTCTTCAGAACAGTGAAATCCCTAACTGACTACCCATGTCAGAAGTTTTGTTAAATCCATAAAAGCCATGTACGGTATGATATGCTTCTCTCTGCACTTTTCCTGCAGTTCTCTTACAGAGAAGACTATATCTATGGTGGACCTTTCTGAGCAGAAGCCACACTGGTTCTCAGGATAGACTCTCTCAGCTAATGTTTGAAGTCTAGGTAAAAGAATACAGCTTAAGATTTTACCCATGATGTTGAGAAGAGACATACCTGTATGGTTATTACAGTCACTTTTGTCTCCTTTGCTTTCATAGGCTGGATGAAATGAGCATCCTTGAATCTTGCAGAACAGAATAGCAGTACTTTGTGCAATCTTTACAGCAAGCCTTTGTTTGCACATTTGTAAATGTAATCAGGTAAACAGGCAGGTCCTGAAGCTTTGTTTTTGGGAATCTTTTTATGCATTGTTCAAGTTCTTTTAGTGTATGCTTGGCATCCAGCAAAGTCATAACTTCAGACCCAGGCAGTTTGTCTAGCACATGCTGATTTACTACAGATTCCCTTAAGTATATCATTCCATAATGCTCAGTCCATCTCTCCTGTTGCTTCCCCTTATCAGTTATAATATTACAAGCTGTCTTATACTTTGTCAGCCTAGTGGCCTTCCTATTGCCCTCATACAACCTTCTACTGTCACCTGCATCAGCCACCTGTTAGATGCTGTTGCAAATTCTTGAGCATACCTCCTAGAAGCTGTTTGAGCAGCCTTATGAGCTTCTCTTAGGTTGTTAATCAGTAGTAAAAATAGACTTCTAGGTGATTAGGGCAGTTATTTTTCTTTCAGTGAGTGCCAGCAGTACCTCTGAATGGTCTACAAACCAGTTGACGTTTTTCTTAGTACTCTTTCCAAAACTCTTGATTGCCTCATTGTATATACTTGTCTTCAGGACTTCCCATGCATCTGATGCAGTTTCATTTTTTCTGCTGACTTTACTGCTTCTTCACTGAAAAGCTGTTTCTTGATAGGATCATTGATTTGGACAAGTGCTGGAAGTGGCGAGGAGGAGGGGCTAGTTTTACCCTACACTGAGCAGCAGCTTCTGTCCTGTGTTTCTGCTGCTGAGTCGGGGCAGGCGAGCCTGGGCAGCTGCAGGGTGCACAGGGTTGCGGCTGTGCAGCACATGCCCCTGCTGGTACTGCAAGGCTGTAAGGAGCAGCCTGCCACCCAGGCTGCCTAGAAAGGCAGTACAGCTGCAGACTCGCCCCAGCACAGCACCGCTGTGTGCCCAGGCCAGGGGATGGAGGGACCTGCTGCAGGCTGAACAAAGACCCACCGCAGGCTGGATTTGGCTCATGGACCAGATTTGGCCCAACCTTGACCTAAATAGTGTCTATGTCTGCTTCAGGCCTCACCTTGGCCCAGCAGCATGTGGCCACCTTTCTTCAAGCAGTCGAGGCTCTTCAGGGTTCACCCCCTGCTATGAGTCTAATCCAAGCAGGCTGGCCTGTCTCGGGCCAAATCCTCCAGGTAGCCTGGGGCCATAGGTATTACAAGCCCCCATGGGGCCCCTGTAGCTACCTAACGTTCAACGTCTGCAGGATGGTAGTATTCTGTGGAGAGAGCTGGAATTGAGCTTGTTTCAAGTCACATGTCCTTGGCTGTGGTGGAAGGAAGTGGCATGGGCCAGTGCCTATGCCAGCATCTCCATGTTTCTGAGGCTGGCACTGCCTTATGAAGGGAGTTTTGGGTTGGGTTGGCCCCTGCCTGTCCCCATATGTCCTGTGGCCACCGCCAGGTGCTGAGGGCCACTAAGGGGCTCATCAGCTCCTGCAACTGTGGCCTTCAGGCTCTAGGCAGCACCAGAGGTGCCGGCCACTTGTTCTCTTCCTGAGTTTGGCCCCAGGCTCAGGTGGGGCCTGGTTTCTGGCTCTCAGTCCTGCCTGGGGAATGGGCCCGAGGAGAGTGTGTTGCCTGCTGTCTGCCTGTCTCACCTAGGGAGTAGGGGTGTGGGGGAGTGTGCTGTTGACCCACAGACTCACTGCTTTTTTTCGGGGCAGACTGGGAGTATGCCAACTGCACAGCACTCTGGCAGTCATCACCTTGGTATGTGTGGGCCTACCCAGAATCTGAGGTCAGATTTCAGCATTGGACCCCACTCTTGCATTGATGTCTCCAGGTACTTGGATGGGTTCCTTTTGTGGAATTCTGCTGATCAGTTCTTTTAGCTGTTGATAGATGCAGTCATTTTCCTCGTCACTAGCCTGTAGAATTGCAGCATGGACACTGACAAGTTTGAATCCCTTCTGTAGTCTAACTTGAAGTGTCATGGTACGTACGGACATTGCATTTGGAGCTTCACATGACATAAGTTCATTTCTGATAGCAAAACCTACACCATGCTCTCTCCTTAGACTTTCAAGTTGTCATACCCATAAATGGTTTAGTCCTTCCTGTGCTTGAGACCCAAGTTTCCAAAAAATCTGCAATATCAATTCTGTAATGTGCAAGCTCATTACTCAGCACAGCCATTTTCCTCAGATTCAAATCCAGATCAAAGTCATATCCAGGGGTCAAAGTCCAAATACTCCAGCAAGCAATTCTGTTTATAAAATCAGCTGAGCCAGGATGTAAGCAGTGAGGCAAAGCTTGTTTAACCCACCTTTTCTAGGGCCACCCTCATGCGAGGCAAGCAGGTCATCCATAAACAGGGCTGCTTGAAAATCTTGGCAGCTGTCTCAGTGCCCTTATGCCCGTCTCAAATACCATCTTGCCAAGACCTTCAGTGCATACGCCTAGACAGAATTAAGAAAGAGCAGAGGCTGCCATAGATCTGTCATCCCCCCTTTAGACCACTGAGCCAAAATTCAAAGGCCAGAATTAGTTTAGACATTCAGTAACACAGAGGTTGTAGCTTCTGCCAGAGAGCAATTTGAATAGAGCTGCTAAGTGCCTGTTGCTTCAGCATGAGTGCCTTTTTTGTTGGGGTGAGGTTCCTAAGCCTTTCTTCAACCAAGAAGTGTCCACAAGGCACTGGAGAATGCATTTAATGTTATACCCAGGACCAATGTGTGGGTTTATCCATAGATTAAATAATATTCCAGGGAACACTGAGCTGTTGCAGAATTGCTATTGTGCACCATCCCTATAACCATGAATGACTGGTGCCTCCCACAACTGGGGCAGGGTGGGGCCATGGCACTAAGCAGGGACCGCCAGCAGCCATCGGTGTTGGTGATGGTGAGTGGCGGGTGGGAACTGACCACAGCCACCACCAGCGGTGTCAGCGGTGGTGAGCAGCAAACAGGGATTGCCCGCAGATGCCAGTGTTGGCAGTGGGGGTAGGGGGTGGCGAGCAGTGACTGCCCACAGAAGCCAGAAGCAGCTTCAGCAGCAGCCAGTCTCAAGGGGAGCACATGCTCCCCTGTGCCCCCCTACGCATCGCCTATGCCTATAGCTACACATGTGCTAGGATTTAAGGCTGGATCCTGCAGAGTGAAAAGTGCTTTGCATCTGTATAGCAACACACTTAAACAAATGCTTAGCTGTAAGCATATGACTAATTCCCTTGGTGTCAGTTGGACATCTCATGGTGTATATATACACGAGCTACAGGCTGGAGTGGGGACACTTTAATTAGAGCGGCTCTGAGAGCCTCTGTAATTAAAGCGCCTGTAGCATCACATGTATTCAGCATCCTGCACTTGAAAATGGTGGCGGGGATGCTGAATGCATGTGATGTGGAAGCTGCTGGAGCACACTAATAAGCACACTCCAGCAGACTCACAGCAGACTCGATTAAACAAGTCTGCTCCAATGCATGCTAATATACACTACAAGCGCTGTTATCTGGCATCCCCCGGGAATGGGGGATGCCGGTTAATCAAATATTCTGGTTAATCAAATGTGCACCATCTGGTGTACTCCCTGGCATCAGTGTGCGGCCCCCATGTAGGCTGCTTTCTCCCACGCAGGCTGCTTTGCCCTGGGTCATGGGCCGGAAAAGTGGTGAAGAAAAACTCAGCTCATGGCGGTGAAATGGGAAGTCCCCCGGAAGTGGTACTTCCGGTTTCGCTTTTGCCACGTCGCTCAGATGCCAGTTAATAGAGTTTTCTGGCTAATAAAGTGCCGGTTAACACAGCTTTAACTGTACTATACTTGCTAATATACTGTATTTCCTGTCCCTGTAAGAGAACAGAAGTTTGACACACAGAACTAGTCTCTACCCATAACAGAACAGAAGTTTGGCGCACACAGACTGGTTTAAAAGTGGCAGAACCTCATCTAAGATTTGACCCCCCGCCCTCCACCAACGGTCAAATGTATGTTCTGTTCACTACTGATCTGAATTATGCTGCTTATAGAAAACCACATAACTTAGATTGATTCCACCTTGGGCTTTGTGAATGTCTGTAGCTAGCCTTTGACTTGCTAATAGGCAAGAGTCCCACTTACATCCACACTATGAACTGTACTTCTAATATTTCTACTTTTGTTTGTTCTTTCTTTATGAACACGGCATTTATTCATTCACTTGAAAAAATATTTTATTTGATTAATAATGGATTGAAGACCTTCATTTTACTGATTGTTACAAAGCACTAGTGTACAGTGAAACCATGCATTTGTAAGGAAGTTGCTGTCATTACATTTGAGAAATCTGTCATCTTGGAGGGGGACTTCCTTTGAGGAAAGTCCTAATTAATTGTAATATCCAAAACTTATTACATAATGAGACCGCTTCCTTTCAGAAATATGGACTAGGGAAATACTTTTTAAAAATGTACAGGGCTTGCCAAAGGAAAACAGCATTCCAGGGTTTGGCATTTGTGCTCAAAGTCCATGGGTCATGATAGTGAAAAATGACCACCAAAAAATATAGCCAGCTGTCATGTTTCTTAATGCTCACAACCCACACTCAGCAGGTTCTGATGGAGAGGTTTGTGCTGTTAAAAACAAAACCTTTGAGAATACTGATGAAGATCCACAAATGTACATTTTTTCACCAGTTAGAAAAAACATAGTATTCTTTTATTGCATTCATTTTCCTACTAGCAGACCTTTGCAGAACATATTTTATGAACAAATAGCATGGTTAATGTTGCTGTTGTGTTCCTGTTCTGTTAAAAGGACGCAATGAAATCAGTTGTGTAGCTTTTAAGCAGTTGCTTCTTTTTCCCCATTTTGATGATTTATCTGTTGTAATTTCCATCTGGAACTATCAGGTCTAAATCAAACCATAAGCATAGCACTCTGAAAGATAGCTAAGTATCATTACTCCCATTCTACAGGTGCGTTGATTGAGGCAAAAAGAAATTATAGAATGCTAAAAGTGACACAGGATGTTAAAGGTATTAATCCTGTAACTACGTGTTTTCTGAATTGAACCTACATTTTCTTAGGCATATCCTTTTGTTTCACTCATTTTGACTTCCATTAGCTTCAGAGTTTTGAAAATATTTTTGTTCACCAAAAAATTCTTCTTTTGTAAATATGTGCAAGGTCAGAGCTCTGTATTTTTTGATGAGTCCTGCTGCACATTACTTTCTGACTGTGTTTGCATGCTGATGGAAAAATATTTTGACAGCCAACAAACTACTTTGTGCCTTATTTTGATTATTTTAATTATTTTGAATTATTTAATTCAAAAGTCACAAGACAACTTTGGATAACACCATTTCAGTGTGTAACCCAAAGCTGGTGAACAGTTATGCTTCTATTAGCAGGCCACATTTGTTGGTTACAAGAAATGTACATCGGAAGATCATCGGGTCCAGCCTCCTGCACCAAGCAGGAAAGATAACTGGTGGTCAGGTGACCCCAGCAAGGTGACTGTCCAGTCTCCTCTGGAAGATTTCCAGGGCAGATAATTGCATCACCTCTGTAGGGAGCTTATTCCACAGTCTGGACATCTTGACTGTGAAGAAGGTTTTCCTAATGCTGAGCCTGAATCGAATTTCCAGGAGTTTGTGGCCATTACTCCTGGTTTTCCCTGGGGGTACCCTGGGGAACAGTTGCTTGCTGAGCCCTTGATATACTCCCCTAGAGTAGCGGTAAGCTGCTACCAGGTCCCCTCTGGCTGAGGAGTCCCAGATCCCTCAGCCTTTCCTCTTATGGCTTACCTTTTAAGACTCTGATCATATGGGTGGCTCTTCTTTGGACTCTTTCAAGCTTGTCCATGCCCTTGTTAAAGTGCAGTGTCCAGAACTAGACGCAGTACCCCAGCTGCAGTCTTACCAGTTCTGAGTAGAGCGGAAGAATCACCTCCTTGGTTTTGCTGGAGATGCATCGATTGATGAATGTCAGAATATTATTTACCCTCCTGGCTACAGCTTTGCACTGTCAATTCGTATTCAAACTGTGGTGTATTATTACCCCCAGGTCCTTTTCATTCATGGTGCTAGTCAGCTTGGTGCCGCCAAACCTGTGGGTGTGTTGAGGGTTCCTCATCCCGAGGTGGAGCACTTTACATTTCTCGACATTGAACTTCATCAGACTCCGATCTGCCCAACTTGCCAGCCTGCCTAGGTCCACCTGTATCTGTAGCCTGTTTTCAAATGTGACCACGGTCCCCCATAACTTGGTGTCCTCCATGAACTTGGCCAGCGAGCTCTTCACTCCCACATTCAAATTGTTAATTTATCTTTCTGTAAACTAGGAGTAATTATACTTACCTCCTCTCTAAAAAGTCTTTGAGATCATGATGAGTTTGGTGATGATGGGCTTAAGAGTGTGGTTGTTGTTATTCCTTGAATCATCAGGATTTCTCTTTCCTCCCCCTCACTACAGAGGTTTGCATGTATAGATAGGCATATGGACCATCATTCAGAAACTCCTCCCTTTGTGATTTCAAAGAGGTCGGCAGAGCCAAAATAACTGGATTTGTGTTTGATACTAAGTTGCTTCTGTTGATACAAGAGAAAGATCACAAAACGTCTGGTTGTACAAAAATGATGGGAATTTTGTGTGTTTCATTTCCTACCAATAGAATGATTGATTTTAACAAATAGTTATTTGAAGTGGGGCCAGTGTTTGTCTAAATGTTTTCATAGTGATGTCACTACATAATGTTTCCTTTGCTCTATTGAAGATTTGCCTTTAGTATTACAGCCTAACTATATGCACACACGGTACTAATATTAAATGTGCTTGTGTATGTAGCCAAGTATATAAATCTTATCATTTGTATGGAGTTTTGCATTGTTTCCAAAGCATATTAAGTCAGAGAGAAACTTTCCTTTGATTTCATTGGGCTGTGAATCAGGCTTTCTAGGTTTAAATAATGGAATTAAATTAATTAATTTTGCTAGGTAATGCGTAGAGGGAAATCAGATCTCTCTGATTGTTGACCAGATCAGTAAGAAGGAACTTGCTTCCATTGGATTTTACCCAGTGACTTAATAGTGTAGTAGGTATTATTCAATTATTATGTTTTACCCCATTTGGTCAGTTATGGACACTCAAATGGGATTCTGATGATCTTTTTGGGAAGACATTATGGAAAGCAAACAGTGCTGTGCAGAACAGTATATCAGGCTTGCTTTATGTTCTGTTTATCCATCTCTTAAGCTCCTGCTTTTTTCACAGTTGCTTATATCATGTTCGCCTTAATCACAAAGGCCTGGTGCAGACTTACACTATTACCGAGATAAGTGATAGAAAACTGGCCTGTATCAGTAATGCAAGTTCAGCACACAAAAGCAAGCTATACCCATAACAAGAAAGAAGTTCAGCCCACATAGACTGGTTTAAAAATGGCAGAATCCAATCTAAGATTTACACCCCTCCCCTCCCCCTCCACCCTGCCCCCCACCAAAGGGCGAACGTGTGTTCTGTTCACTACTGAACTAAACTATGCCACTTAAAGAAACCCACATAACTGAGATTCATTTCACCTCCGGCTTTTTGAATGTCTGTACCTAGCCAGAAGGTTCCATGGGTTTCAGAGTTAAACCAACAGGATTGGATTCAGTATCCCTCATTTTCCCTCTTGTCCAGAAACAAGGATAGGTGTCTCTTGAATTCACTTTCACTTTATGCTTCAATCCCCTTCCCTAGTAAGTTGTTCCATATGTTTATTATGTGTGTAAAATTATTCAAACTGTTATTTCTAGATTGTTTTATTTAACATATATTTTAAACTGGCAAATATGAATTCAGTGATCTGCCACTGCGTGGACCAGTGTTGACCCCGTGGCTCACTAGATTTAATCACAGATGAGTATTTAATAGGGATATCCTAAGGGATATCTCCCAGACTTTATCTACTGTTTGAATACAGTAGTCTCATAGCATGTTTCTTCTATCATTTCCTCCAGGGTGTATGTGAAAATACTGTAATAATATATTGAATAACAACTGGATTTTATGGCTACTTTTTCTTATTTTCTTATTCAGTACATTTTAACTGTTTCTCTGCTAAAATAAAATGCTGATTGCCAAGTGCACAAAAAAGGCAGTGTGTAATATGAAGTGAAAGTGTTCTTTAAATGGTCATAAAAACAGTGTACTCTCCATCGATCATTCAAGAACATTCAATTATAAATCTCTAAATCTTTTTTATTACTGTTGTGGAGAAGGCATTTATCTGGACATTTTTCTGTAGAATTTTATTTCCTGTGCTCTCTATATCTGTCTGTATTCAGGGCAAGTTTCTGCCTTCAGTTAAAACATTGCTGTAAATTCAAAGTAGCTTCACATAAAATGGGGACTGTAAACAGCTGAAGTCAGTGTCTGTTGTCCTTCTTTTGTCTTGTGCAGTACTGAAAAAAAATGTGGATCTCTAATAAGAAAGTGCCTCTCATCATGGTATCTGGGCAATGCATAAAAATATAAAGCATGGTTCATTATTTTCATTTTTATTATTTATATATGATGATACAGAAAAGTGACATTGTTGGCACCTGTAACGTTATATAAAGAAACATTACAATAAAAATTTATCAACAAAACAAACCCTAGAATAACTTTATTCTTTATATCATCAGCAGAAAGGACTTTCCCTACCAAAAACTGTGCGCCCCCCAAATGTCATCAGAGCACCCCCTCTTCAAACACTCAATCAGGAATGTTTTCCTGATAGTTTGTCCTGGAGGTCTGTAATTCTGGACCATTTCAAATTCAGTTGTTGTACAACTGAGGGAACTTTGTGGAAAATGCAGTAGCATTAGCTGCTTCCTTATGCTCCCTTCCCCTCCCTTCATTTGAGAGGACTTCACTGTTGAATACCTCTGGATGAACATCACAAAGGCTCAAGAAGACAGAATCTTTCAAGTAGGTGAGTGTCAACTCATTTAGGACATTGTAGCTTTAGCCTAACATTTTGAATTTCACCCAGAAACTGGCAGACAGCCAGCATAGGTCATGGCAGATTGGTGTCAAGTTCTCCCACAAAATATACAGTTCACTAAATGGATTGCTTCCTTTTGCAACAGCTCAAGTTTCCCTCTGCACCCACTCAAGAGTAGCCTCGTATTAAGTGCATTGCCGTAATCCAGCATTATAATAATTAGTCCAAGAGGACACTTAGGGCTAAGACATGCCCTAATTTACATTCCATGCAGCTCCACTGGTCCCACTGGGGGTTGTACAGTATGTAAATCAGGGGAGAATTTGGCTGTTAGGTGTCAACACTGCTCCGTTTTCAGCTGCTTTTGGTTTGATTACTTACAAGGAGGTTTCTTTGCCAATGATATAAGTCTGGCCCATTTTCCCCACTGCACACATTCATGCTGTACAGAACATACATCCTGTTGAATAGTTATTTACTAGCTCTGTGCAGTCTTCAACAATTGCAGTTCACAGAGGGTTCAGTATTTTTTTTCAGCTTTTTATGTATAATTTATTTGCCTGGGTAAGCAGATGAGTTTCCCTCTGATGATCTTGTGAGACTGGCCTGTTCTTTTCTTCCTCCCTAGCTCATTGGAGGTATCCCACTGCTCCTGGCTGACATGCAGCCTTTGAGGGGGAACAGATTGTGTAAAATAACTGTTCTTCTTTCACCAAATACCATAGATGAGCTAGGCAGAAGGCAACCTATTTTCCCCTCCCCTCTTCTGCCCCCCTCCCCCAGTTCTCTACCAGCAGGGCCTGAAAAGCTGCACTATGTAACTCTAGACTCCAGTTTTCATCACTCTGGGCCTGAGAGAGACGTCCCACTCTCTATTATACTATTGTTGCTTGGTATTCTATAACAACATCAGGAGTTCCCACTTCCAGAATGAAGTGGCAGTGCCAAAGCAGCAATTTTGGCCTGATCCTTCTGCTGCACAATTCAACTACCTGCTTGCCTCCACGCAGAAGAAATGTTCTTGTGGATTTGAGGGAGAACAGGTCCATAATTCCTCAGCCTGTCTCCCCTCTACCTTGGAAAAGCTTTTCCTAGTGTCAAGTTTCAGTTCAAATGTTTTGAACAGCTCTACTTATTGCCAGTTTTAGACTCCTGCATTCCCGTTATTATATTCACTTGGGAATAAAAGTTTGATGTGTTATAAATTTTCTTTCCCTTTAGAAGAAACAGAATACAGTTCTTTGCAAGTTAATCTATTGTCCCCATTTGTGTGATAACCTTTAGGCTGTTTTCCTTTAAAAACATGATTGGAAACATATTTCATTGTTCTTGTAACAAAGTATTTTAGTAGAAGAAGTCAAGGTGGCGGGATTTACTGGTTTTTAAAACCACTTGAAACAAACTGCAAGACAAAACACTTAGAAATCTTGGGACAAAGAAGAACTCATTTAACCAAAGCACAAATTTGAATTCTTTTTGGTACAGAATGAAAATGTACTTCATCTCTCTTTTAGAGAATTGCTCTTAATCTACCATAAAACTGGAAGGTGTCAATCATTTAGATAATTGAAAACATAATACCTTTAAGGAACGCACAGTTGCTAAATTAACTACTGAATGCATTTAAAAGACAAATTTATTGCAAAAAAACCCACCCTGTTGTTTTCCCAAGTCAGTTTTCTTGCAACCAAATCAAAGGTAAAAAATTGGATTTTACAGTTAGTAGGGTTTAACTGTTTGGTCTTTCATCTTCAGTATTGAGAATAGAAACTACTGTGTTTATCATACTTATTTTGACCTTAACATTTTTTTAAAAATGAAACAGACTTAAAATGTCCCAGCTGGTATGTCTTCTACTGTTGTGAAAAAAAAGAAAAAAAAAGTTTGAGTAGTTCTTCCTGTGTGACAGTCCTAGAAAGATGTATAAAACCTGATAGTGTAATAGGCAGAGCCCAGACTCACTAATGCTGTTTTATGGAGGTGGAATTTGAGAAGGGATTTGCTTCTGCTTGTTATCAGACATATAAAATGTATTTTTATCTATGATGTACAGAAGAAATATTACATAATAGTAAATAATTACAAGAAATACTAAACCGTATGTCTATATTTTTTACTTTAATTTGACTTTGGATGTCATGAAACAAAACAACTGCAACCAAGAAGAAATCACTGCAACTTTAAATGTAAGGTAGGATGATTTAGGTTGACAAACATCAGTTGATTTCAGTGAAATAATGCAAATATATATCAATTGAGGATATTGTCCTGATGCCTTGCAATGGTTTCTTCTACCTTAAAATTTAGATTGCAATGATTACCTAATTCTCAGTGAGAATAGGTAGGTGAGTGAGTATTCGCTTCCACACAATTACGCCAACACATAGTAATGTGAAAGTCAGTGAAAATCAGTTGATTTATAACTGTTGTAACAAGATTTTTTTTATCTTATTTGATTGTTAATATTATATTTTAAGAAGTAACATTACCTTAGAGACTGTTTTTCTGTCTGTTCTATACCTGGAGGTGCCTGGGTCTTGCAATTTGTAAGAGTTTATTCCGGATACCCTTAATGAGAGATGCTCAGGACTGAGAAAGCCTCCTCCAGAAATCTTCTTATTCCACCTGGAACTAGAAGTAAGCCCTCCCACTTTGCGGGCCATTAGGGGGTGCTCCTGCACTGAGCCAACCACTTCACCACACCTCTCCACTTTCCAGGCTCCAAGCGCCTCCCTGGAGCACCTCACGTTCGGCCGACCCCCTTCCCGGAGCACACCCGCAAGACTGGGGGTACCGCTGCCACCACTCGAGAGTCTCGGTCTGTTAGTGGCTCTGTGCCAGTCACTTCCTGGCTGGCTGTGGTGCAGTGTGCCTTGAGACTGGGGAGCAGGCAACCCTGAGCTGGCTGTTCCCCTGCCTCCATGTGCCTCTACACGGGCCTTCACTGTGGAGCCCCCAAGCTGAGGCACATGGAGCCCTGCCTCGAGGCACAGTGCACTCCACAGCTGGCTGGGGCAGTGTGCCTTGAGAGCGGGGCTCCACGTGCTTTAGCACAGGGACTCTGCAACAGAGCCTCCACACTGAGGCACATGAAGACAGGGGAACAGCTAGCCCAGGGCTGCCGGCTGCCTGCTCCCCCATCTTGAGGCACCCTGTGCCCCAGCCAGCCAGGGAGCAGCTGGCTGGGGTGGAGGTGCCTCAAGATGGGGGCTCCACAGTGTGCAGAGATGGGGGAGCAGGCAGTCCTAGGATCTGTTTGTCCCGGCACACATCACTTTGGTGCGCTTTGTGCCACTTTTTTTCAGGGTTTTTTTTTTGTTATTGGGAAATTCTAGTAGCAAATTTTGCCCTGGCGCTGCAAATTAGCAATGCCATGCATGGTTTAGCATGCAAAGTGTACAGTTTGCGGCACCACAAATTGCATTCGCCTGTACGTCTAGATCCGGCCCTTGATTCTGAATTCCTGAATCTATTTTATATGGCCTGACCAATGCTTGTAAAATTGTCTCACTGACATGGAAGCAGAATGATCCATGAGTTCTACTTTTTTTGGTGCTCCGAATGTTGTGCTTTTTTAAAGCTGGTCAGACTGAGGAGATACTGTACTATGTATATGCTTCTACTTTGGTATTTGGGATATTTGTGACAGCTCAAATGATGATGAAAGGAAAATGCCTAATTTTCTTAGGTAGATTAATCTTTTGCTGATGCATGCTGAAGTATGCTGAATGATTTAATGGAGCTTAAGTAAACTTTGGACAGTAACCTGAGAAATGTTACCTGAGAAGTGAGATATCTCTCTTTGCTTGGAATTAGCATAATGATTCAGTACCTCATAGATTGACAATACGTACTGAAAAAAGATATCTATCTACTTTGGAAAGACTGAAATGCATGTTACACTTTTTACTTTCTGTTAAATTTAAAAGCAAGTATAACAAGTGTTTTGCTGACAAGCAAAGAATACTGCAAAGGCAGAACTGGATTGACCACATATTTGTATACTGAAAGGTTTTTAAATATCTCAACAACAAAATACAACAAAATATTGTAAAAGAAAAGTATAGTTACATAACCTTCTATATCAGTGTAAAAAAGGCAGAATCTAGCTTGGAAATTTTTTGCAGGGATTGGGAGGTGAGGTGTGGGAAAAGGGAGAGAGAGGAACTGGCCCTGTAAACTTGACTAATTCAGAATTCCTACTGAAATTAATATTTTCATTATTAAAAAAACTAATAAAATGTTGATGAGTGAGTACTGCCACTTTGGACCTATTACAGATATGATCCCCAAATAACTACTTACTTCTCCAAATGGAAATATAATAGAAATTCCATCGTTTTATATAAAAATAGCATTTGCACATAAAATACCACTGTGATTTCTTTTGGGTCCAGTTTCTATAAGGAAATTAGATCTATATCTAGCCAATATTGTACTGTACTCAAAAGCTGCTAATCATCTTGCAATAACACAATTATTAAATAATATTAAAAAATACAAACCATTTTTAGCATAACATTTTCACTGTCATATGTATACACGGTACAAATACATTTTGTGTATTTGTACCTGCAGTGTGCTAGTGCATAAGTATAATGATTAAGTTAAGTTTAAATGCTTGATGATGATGACATTGTATCACTGTGCCTTTTCAACACAGCGATAACATTTCAATTTGTAAATTTTGTAAGCAAAAAAAAAATTCTTTTTAGCAAGCTGCAAACTTTTAAAGACATTAAGTCTGCCAAATTATAGCCACTTATTTTTCCCTGACATATTTTCAGCGTAGAGCCACATAGGGGCTGCCAGACTTGTTTCTTTTCATTACCTGCTCTATGGCTGGCCTGAAGTTTAGATTTTAGAAAATGGAAAAAAGCTGTTTGTGAAATCACAAGGCTCTTGAGCTCTTAGTTTCCTCTTAGTATCAACGCTTATTTATTTAGGTTTGGGCTGGGTTTCAAAAGATTGAAATTGGAAACAGAGAAGGTGACTCTGAATACCATTTATCTGTATGTAAGCGAACATTCAATGTACATTTAATTTAAAAAATTGCTGTTTCCTACAAGAGGGAGATATTTTTCACATTGTTAAAACATTTTTAGAGGTCACTAGGTGGTCATGTCACCAGCAGGGAGTTTTTGTTTGGCAGGCTGCATTAGCAGTTAGTAACAAATGCCTCCCATGATTCAGTGTTCAAAAGGAGTTGCTTTGCAAGTAACAAATACTTACAACCTGAGAACTGAAGTATAAAAAGTAGTGACAGGGGAAAATGTTTAGAAATGTAAAACAGCATCTTTAGTGGCCAAATTGAAGCGCTTAGGGAACTGAAGATTAGGTATCCACTTTATACTTAAGTTTAGAGTTTACAGAAGCAATAATATCTTAACTACCGCAGTTGAGAGTCGCATCATTTGTAGTTAGTAAAGCACTGTTAATTCATGGCTTGTCATAATCCTTGGTTAGGATATTATTAGTGTATTCATAATAATCATTATCAACCTCATCACAATAGCTTATTAGTTTCTCTTTTGTGCATTTTAATATTTCCACAGTCAACAACTGCTGATAAAACTGATTTCTTTTATTTAACATGAACTTAGAAATATATAAAATAATCAAGAAATAAAGAAAATAATGATAACAGGTCCACCAAAGGCACCATAGCTATGGAATGGGAAAAGAGACCAGCATTTCAAAATTGTTTCCTTATTTAGATTTTAGTGTTTAGGATTCCTTATTTAACATTTCGTTCTTATTTAGCAATATACCACATTCAGGCAAATACTAGCAGAAGTAAACAGTGCTGAAAAATATTGGTATTTTAATAATAAAAGTACTATCTTTTGGACTAAAAAGATTCTCAGTTCATTGCATATATAACCAAATCAATATATTAGCAGATGCTCTCCATATTAGCAATAACTATAGTCTTTTTTCCTTTTAATGTAGAGTTTTATATGAATGTAGTACAGAAGTTCTGATTATCATCACATTTTTACAGTTATGGTCAGATCATCCCATCCTGCAGAAAAAGCCATGGGGATACAGAAAAACCATACATACAGATAAAGAAAGAACCATGGGGATACTCTGGGCAGAGGTAATCTCCTTGATGATGTCCTCCTGATGTTCCTGATTTTTCTCTTGTATGTGCTATATTTGATCTGCACCTTGGCACTTGACCTCTGGCATCTGCCCTCCTCTTCCTTGCCATAACAGCTATTAGGACATGTAGGCTCCATGAATATACATCCCCGTGTATTTTCAATTAAGTTCTCCAGAACCAGAGTGAAGCCAGATGGAAGGCAACCTTTCTCTAAGATGGCCAAAGTATTTATTCTCTAGATCCTGGGAAGTGGTGCCACAGAGGCAACTGAGTCATGTGTGAAGGAACAAGCTGTTTGTGGAGTACCGTTTGCAGACTAATCTTATGCAACAAATATTTCATATGTACTTGGTGTAGAATAAAGCATCCAGGAAATGCTTAAGTGCTGCCTACCTGCCCCACAATTCACCATGGCTTTAAAGAAGAGGGGTGACACTTTTATTTCCAGAATGGAGACAGATGTGCAGAAGGGTTTCTGCACCTCTTCTACCTGTTTTGCCTTATCTTTTGAGCTTTGTGTTTGAATGAGAAACTGTGCTGTGAGGAAGGGGCCTGAAATGTGACATTGGTTCTTTCCTGGCCAGAGAGAGAGTGAGTGAGCCTACCAGGTGACACGTGGTAGAGAACGCTGGCAGTTGAGACAGCCAGGAAATAGAAAGGGGCTATTGAAATAGCCCAACGAACAACTACAACAGCTGCAACTGCTCTTGCCACAGAAACAAGAGCAGGACCAGCCGTTGTATCAGTAGCAGGTCCAGCAGCTACAGTAACACCAGCTATAATTGTAGCAACAGTTCCAATCAGGAACTGTTTCCATCAGGGAAGTCAGCAGCAGTTTCTGCTCCAACTACTAGATGGGGATGGACAGGATTCACTCAGAAATTAGCATGATGCCAAGATTACCTTTTGGGGGAGAGGGGAAATTTTCCCAATATAGGGGGAGGGGATAACACTGAAGCCTTCTAGGAGAACTTTGAATAAACAGATGTTCACCAATGGCCAGATGTTTCAATCCCTAATATTGACTCTTACTTGACAATAATCCCAAGGTGCATATCATGTCATTGTGACAGACTTGGGTCCCTGGAGCAGCCGTGAAGCCCGCTGGTGGCCACACAATTCCTGCCCCAGATCCAGCTGTAGAGGCTCTCACTTCCCTTACTCACCTGGCATGCCTTTGTTATTATTTGGAAAGGAGGGAGGCTGCCAGAAGGACCTAGAGCAGAAGCAGGCAAAATATGGCTCGCGGGCTGAATGCAGCCTGCCAGGCAATTTCATCTGGCCCGCAGGCACCCACCAACTAATTGTATCTTGCTCAGCCCGCATGCCTCACTCCCACCGTTGTGCACAGAAGGGCCTAGCCCAGCCAGCACACAGCTTCGTGGCATGGCTGCTGCTGCCACTGCTGCAACCACCAGGGGACCTGCTCGGCTTCCATGGCATCCTACTTGCTCCAGGCATCAGGTAGGGCAGTGGCAGGGTCAGGGGTGTGGAGCATGGGGCTGGGGCTGGTGACAGCACAGAGCCTGCACCCAGGGAGGTGGCGGGAGCGCGGAACAGCTGGGCAGGATATGCGTGTCAGGGAGGGTGGGGGGTGGGGAGCTCCCATACACTCCCCCCCACATGGTGCACAGCTCCCCCCCCCCCAGCAGCAGCAGCAACAAGGAGCTGGTGTTCCGGGTTGATGCAGGTGCTGCTGCCTGGCAGTGTGCAGCTGTGACCATTGCTTCACATGGTAGCAAGGAGTAAAGCCAGGCTGGCCTGCCTCTATCAAGCAGGGCTCCACGTGGCCCATGTGCATCTCCTGGCATTCACGTGCCTCCAAGGGAAGCCACATGCAATAGGGCCAACTGACTTCCCTGCTCCCTGCTGTGCAGGTCCTGGGACTCCACTGGAAGTTGAGGAGATTCCCCTGCTTCCTGGTGGAGTCCCGGGACCTGCGCAGCAGGGAACAGCAAAGGCAGCTGTTTCCATTGCAGAGGGTTTCCCCCAGTGCCGTGTGCGTTTCAGGAGCTGCACGTGTGCCACGTAGAGGCCCACACGATACAGGTGGGCTAGCCTGGCTGCTCTCCTTGCCACCACGTGCAGCACTGGCTGGAGCTGTACTTACTGCTGGGCAGCAGTGCCTGTGCAGGCCCCAAGTGCCGGCTGCCTGGCGCTGCTGCCGCCAGCAGTGGGGGCTGTGCGCCATGGGAGGGAGTGTGTGTAGGGTTCCTACACCCTCCTACCCTCCCTCACACCCCACAAACCCCACATACCCACACTTTGCCCCTACAGCTCCCCACATATACACACCCCCTTCTAAATCCCTCCACACACCCCACTGTACACACCCACCCACCCACTCCAACCACACCCCACACACAGTATACAAGAGTAAGACTTTATTTTTGAGGTATTATGCAATCACCTCTATATACACTATGTAAACACAAATCATAACAAAAATATTTTTTGTAATAAAATTAAAATATGTTATAGTAGGTGTTTGACTTTTAGTATATAATTTGTTTTTTTCTGGTTTTAAGATGGAAACCCTCCCCTCCCAAAAGGAGTACTTCTGGGGGCCAGGAGGAGGGATTTCTGATGGCAAATGTCAGGAGTTAGGGCCTGGACTTCAGTCCCGAGATGGCAACCAGGAGGCCGGGCACCTATAAAGGGATGGGCTACCCTTACAGCCCTTGACAGCACACCAAAACTCATTAAGTGGCCCTCCAGACGAAATAATTGCCCACCCCAATCTAATCCTCCCATGTCACCTTCAGGCATTGGACTAAACTGAAATGAAAACAAACAGAAGCCCTTCTGACTATAACAAAACTATTACCCAGCCCTCAATCTTCATCAGTCACTAGCCCTCAGCTTCTCTAGCTATCTCTGGCACACTCACAGTCTGCTTCTGAGTTACAGGCATCTCTGCAGAGCTCATCCCTGCTCAGCCAGCCTCCATTTTTTTTCATTAGTATAGAAAACAACTTAAAAACCATAAAACTCATAAGAACCCTTCAAAATAACATCATACTTCCATCTCGGGATCCCCAAACACAACACAACACAAAGGAAGCTGTCAAAAACTACACAAAACAACTTTCGATTAATACAGATCATTTTGTTCAGATTTACAATCCAATCGGTGTCACATTCTTTTTCATTTATCCTGCTCAGCTTCCATGGCTAGACTCTGGGACTCGGCCTCTATCGCCAAACTTTGGGGCCTTCCCTGTCTCTGGGGCTGCCTTATATCTCTCCCAGAGCCCTGCCTCCTTCCGACCAGGTGACTCCCCTGGTTTGCTTGCAGGTGCCTGCTAATTAATTTCATTTGCTGATCCTTATAGTAACACAGTCCAAGTTGCACCCTGCCTTTCCCACTGGGCTCTGTCTGGGCTGCTTCCCTCTTAAAGTGACAGAGTGCCCCAAGCTGTCTGTTGAAGTCATACATAGGATCACAGCAAAGAATGCCAGACCTCTGAAAGCAGTTGGTCATCTTACATCATTTGAATCTTAGCAAGGTCAGATATGTCTATCAGTTTAGATAAGAATAATTTGTCCAATGCACTTACATTCAAGTGGTGGCTCAGTGGCTATAGAGCTATTACTCACTGGTAAAAGCCAGAAGCATAGTTTCAGCCGGAAGT
>NW_005841889.1:190061-195456 GCF_000455745.1 Alligator sinensis
GGTTGGGCCGTGGAGTAATTTTCTCAGATTCTACCAGCAGTTCCCTAACAATGAGTCTGCTGCTACAAGATAATCCTTCCACAGGATAATTTTCTTGTTCTAGATATCTTCTTAGAACTAGAACTGGACCTCTGAGACAGGATCCCTCTTTGAAAAAGAAGCTGAGGTGGCCAGGAGACTGAGTCTTTAGGGTAAAGTCAAGCATGGTGTCTGAAGTTAGAGACAAAGGACCTACAGGAAAGGGAAGCTCTATGCTATGTTTAGGGGAATCCTCTAATTTGTTGCTTCTGTGAGCAGGAAGTCTAGGGATACTGGAATTGCCCCAGTACGCAGTGTGATTGTATTTATGCCTGTGCCTCTGAAACCCAAGAGGCTCTTCATGATCCAAAAGGTTATATAGTTCCAATTACAGTGAAACAAAGAAAAGCATTAAGACTGGTAAGTGCAGGCTTGAGCAGATGTTCGTATAGGGTATATGGCTAGAGAGCTAAAGACCTCATAGACCCTAACGGGGGGAAATATATTGTCAGAAGTGAGGTACTTGCAGTGCCAAGGTCCTCAGGGAAAAGAACTAGGAAATGCAGTGCTACATACTGTCAGAGTGTCCCCATGAGGAGGGTTGTCCATAGTCTCCCCTCTCAGAGTAGCTGCATAGACCACATGTAGTGGACCTGTTGCATTGCAGCATTTCTTCTGGCTTATTGGGGATGAGTTTAGTTGAATGGGATGGTCCATACTGAGTGACATTTTCAGTGCTTCTAAAACAGGAACATGTCAAATCAAATTCCTTGTCCACAACCTAGACCAAGGAAAAGATTTGTAATAGATTACTGCAATAATGCTAATCAGATTTGCAATAGATTTCTGCAAGAAAGCTAATACATTTTGGAATTTTTGTTAGACAGCTGAGTTTTTGAGACCTATAAATATACTCATTTTTTGTTTTCTGTAAGTGAACACAAATGGGAAAGTAAAGCATAGTACAGGATGTTGTATTATGTGCAATTTTGATTAATTCATAACTCAGTAAGTTTGTATTTTCATGCTTAAAATAAAGGATTCCTGTAGACATGCAGGAATGCTGCTCTGACATGCTGTAATTATAGCGCATTGGAGCAGACTTGATTAATTGAGTTTGCTGTAGTATGCTAATTAGTGCACTCCAGCAGCCTCCATGTCTCATGTGTTCAGTGTCCCAGTGCTTCAAAATGGCTGTGAGGTACTTTAACTAAAACTCATTGAACGAGCTTTAGTTAAAATGCTCCTGCCACCAGTTTGAAGTGCAGTGGAATTAACTACAGTTGTACTGAAGCTGCATTGCTTTACACTAGGGGACCAAACCATCAGCTGCATGACTCCAGGTTGAGGACTGGAAAAAAAACCAGTTGACTTCATCCTTCAACTGTACCAACTGTACCAAGCATTCATTGGCCATTGCTAAATGTATAGTGCTTTACATGGTAAAAGTGCTGTGCAAATGTTAATTAGTAGATTGTCATCTTATTGTCATCTATAAAATGCACATTTCTTTGACACTGGGTGAAGGAGGCAATCCCAATTTTGTAAATTAGATATGCTGCTTATTTTGGGGGGATGTTCTGGAGTATACATTCACCAGTCACCAAAAATTCTGTTTTTCAAATATCTCATACTTTGAAAATGGACACTGATATTCAGGCTCCATGATCTTTTGAAGTTTACTTAATCTCTCTTGCTTTGAGTTGCCTTGTGACAGAAAAGCTCTAGTAATGTCTTGTCAATACAGACTGAATATGTCAGCCTTCATAACAAACATGTGCACTGCATTTAGCCTTAACAAATGTAGATATCTGTAAGAACTGGTTACAGAATAATTTTCATGAATGCTCAGAAGAATGGGGAAGTACCTTTGCTATTTTTCTGTTGATCTAGCCATTCACTTTCGTTGGTTGGAATCATTTTTTTTCAAATTAGCCGGGACGTCAAAGTGAATGAGATTATTTAAGCAGGTGCCATAGAAGTGTAAATCTCAACAACTATGGCTGTTCCTAGTTTCCCTGCAGAAGTAGTTTTATCTTAAACACTAGTTCCCTATGCCCTATGCCCCAAAGCTCCTCCTGAATAGCCAGAGAAGGGTTTATGAGCTGCCACAGCAAATCAGAAGAAATTAATCAGTATTTCACTGAAGCATTCCAACATGGTCATGGAATAAGTCAACAGCAGAGTCCTGTTATGTGTTTACAAGAAGCCAGTTTGAGGAACTTGTGCTCAAGTGCCAAGAAAGATTGGAGGATGTCTTTTAAGTTATTGAACAGTATGGTACCGGGTACTCTGACTCTGACTCCTCCCCCACTTCCATTTCTCTATAAAGGTTCCTATATACAACCTACTATTTTTCTACAGCCACTGTCTTGCCATTTTATCATATGGCTCTCAAACCCTGGTCACAAACTACAGGTAGAGAAAACTATTCTTTGGCTCCTGAGCATATGGCTCAAAGATTTTACGGTGATAGAAAATAGGTGTAGAAGCTGTGAAACTGAAGCTATCCCTATACTAAATTATTCTGTTTCTAATCTACCATCATTGCATTAGGCTGTGTGAAGCTTCAGTCGCTGATTCGATTCAGTGGAGATTCAGCCCAATTCAGCAGCCAAATCTCCGAATCTGAATTGAATCAGGAGACCCTTTAATGTCTCTGAATTGAATCAGAATCCTCCAAATTGATTCGGAGAGATTTGATAATTCGGACATAGACACAGCTTTAAATGTTTTTTCTACCTACCTCAAAGTATCAAGCAACTCATGAACACTGAGATGGTGGGGCAGATGGAGCGTCCCACAGGGGCATGGGGGGGTCCCCAGCATGCTCAGCAGTGGACCTAAAAGTGGACCAGAAGCACTTCTGGTCCACTTTCAGGTCTGCCGTACAGCGCGCAAGGGGGGACCTCCCCCTACCCCCCGGCTTGGTGACTGGTGCCTCCTGGGTCTGCGGGGGGCACCCAGGGCCCCCCTGTGGCCAATCACCAAGCCAGAGGGGTGTGTGTGTGGGGGGCAGTTCCCCACGCGCTTGGCAGCGGATCCGGCAGTGGACCAGAAGTACTTCTTTAGATTCGGATTCAACTGAATCAAATTGGGACAGTGATCCGAATCAACAAATCGAATCACTGTCCCCCGATTCGGGCCGAATCCAAATCGAACACAGCCCACTTCGCACACCCCTACATTACATTACTTATGTTTTGTATTGTTCTCCCCCTCAGTTTCTGTTCAGTTTCTGAGGCTGTTTAATACCAGATGAAAGCTAGGTTACACTGAAGTTAAGGTTGAGGACTAAACAACAATTTAAGTGTGAAAACATTGCAAAGGTTACAAGAGTGTTATAATTACACCCAAAACAAACAATCTAGGAAATTCATTTTTTTTAGAAGGATTGTGTTATTTGGGTGCTCTGTAATTTGTACATGTAATTCGTCATAGATTGCTGTCATGGACTAATCCTTGTAAAAATGTTCCTAAGGAGTGATAAACCCAAGTTGTAAATTTCTTCAGATTTTAGGATGTTTCTGTCCTGAAGTTTTGGCTAGGGTGTATTTCCTATGTCCATGTTCCTCTCTGATTCTGTTTTTGGCAGCCCTCTCCCTAATTTCTACATTTCCATTTTACCTGGGGGAGGAGTGCACTAGCCAGTAACCTGAATCTGAGGTTGATGTTTTAAATTCATTGCCAGAATACTGTAAACCATTGGTACACTTGATACCATGCTTCACAGGACAGCCATCTACAGAAATGTAGAATAATAGTTAATTGTTAATGAATAATCTTTTACATGACAATTAAAATGGCCCAACCCTACCTGTTCACATGTATATGCAGGCACTTTCTGTCAGCACCTACATCTTTGAGCAACTGGAATGATATTTAAGACATAGATTTCTATTTCCTATCACCTGTTCAATATCTTTATTCATATGTGGTAAGTAAACAGATGTCCCCAAATTCTCGCTAGGATTTCATTTCACATAGAAATAGCAATTACACCATTTGCTTTCAGTAATTTCCCTCCTACTGCCAATTCATCCCAGAATGGAAACTATCACTTGTATGAGCCACTAGGCCACCCATACAGTAATTCTGAGAGCATTTTCCATAGCAACTAGTTCTTATGCTGTTTTTGGCACAATTCTTTCCAGATGTGCTGTTGATTCAGGTAGTGTTTGAAATGCCACTTAGATAACTCTTCTTTCTTCTGTGTCTTGAAGTCTGTAGCTTGCTCAAGGTCATGGGAATTTTGTACATTATTTTCAGAATTTCAAACATTTGCAAGTGCAATCACTTGACCAAAAAATGCCTTCTGTTTTAAACAAACACCAAACTGCACTTTTACCTTTTCTGGTCACATTTACTGAACCTCTCCTTTTGTTTCAGCTGCTTGACCGTAAGCATAGTTTTAAAATAATATAGAGTTTGGTCTATTCTTTAGGCACAGAAAGTGATTTATGGTTATCAACTTTGCTTCTGTAACAGTAGCTGATCTATTTACCTCTCGGAGTGTCCGAGCGCTAGTTCTGTTTTTGGTTTTTACAATCCAGTAAAAACTCCTATTTCCATTGTGTGAATGTATTGCACCGTTTCTGGTATTTTAATGTCATCAATGATTGTATTTTGTATATTTCTTCCTTGGTTAGAATTTGGGCCGGGGTGGGGAATCATTGTTTCTTTTTTTAATGGGGATTACTGTTTTGTATTTCAGCGTTGACCCTGGACATTTAAACTGGAAATGATTTGCTGCTCTGTTTAATGTTCCCTAAGTTCTGGATTTATTTGTTTTTCCATCTCATAATTCTTTGTTAATCTTTTCAGCCCTGCCACTTTTACCAATGGTTAGTTGTTGGATTGCTGCTACTGTGTATCATGGATTTGGCAAAAAACCCCACCATCAACTCTGATTTATGCTTTAGTGCTTTCTATTAGCAGCTCCCACTGATTTTGTTTTCTTCAGTAAATACTTGGTTGTCACTTGCTAATGCTTTAGTCAGTGCTGTAATTTCATCTACACTCATAATAGAGGTTTACATGGCTTAATCTGCAGAGATCTGTGTCTCCACATGTTGCAAAATAGCTTTTCTGGAGTGTTTTCTGACTGTATGTGTAAAGGTACAGTATTATACATTTACCAATAGGTTTTTATCAGAGACATGTAAAAAGAAATGCTGTCTTTTGTCTATTAGGTTCATTTCTGGTCCTGACTATAACTTCTACTTAATATACAAAGTCTACATTGGACTCCTTCATATTTTATTATAAATAATAAATATAACTTTCACCATTTGGTGCATTATATTAAGCAAGGAACAAGGTGCTCAGGCCCTGTAGAACTTGCAGGTGCAAACCAGAGGGAATATGCAGAACCCCA
>NW_005841889.1:195466-196363 GCF_000455745.1 Alligator sinensis
CAGGAGGAGGAGGAAAGATCATTTAAATTCTAAATTGGTGGGCAAAAAAAAAAGGACACATACAACCTTGTATTGTACTGTCACAATATGACACTGTATTTATTGGCAGCATACATGTTTTACCCAGCTGTGTCCCATATGGATGCATCCTGGACCCTTTAATTGAATGACTATAGATGTAAGTGTATGGAACACTAATGCTTCTTAATGGACATCTAATGAAGTTAGGCTCGGAAGCGGCGAGAGACGCGCGGGTGAAAGCTCGCTGCGCCCCCGCTCCCCCGAAGCCCCCCAGAAGCCCGGGTGGCTGTATACTGTTGTTCCCAACTGTTGATTTTATTGCAATTACTCTGATATCTCCTGGCTTTTTAAAAGTTGCAGCCAGTGGAATCAACTGATTGTATAATTCTTAGTCTTTATTAAAAATAGTTCCATAGTCTTCCTGGTTACAGGAAAAATTTGAACAAATGAAGAAAGATTCTTTCTGGGAAAAAAGCCCGGTTAGGCGCGGAAGCAGCGAGAGATGCGCAGGTGAAAGCTCGCTGCGCCCCCGCTCCCCTGAAGCCCCCCAAAACCCTCCAGCAGCTGCGGAGCCCCCCGCCGACCCCCAGCACAGCCGGGGTAAGCGGGGCCCGTGGAGAGAGGGGGCTAACCCCTTAGTGTGTGTGTGGGAGGAGGCGGCTGAGTGGAGCCGGGCCGGGTCAAGCCCCGCCCAGGCCCCTACTTCGCCCAGCCCCCCAGGGAGCTACGCGAACAGACTGCGCAAACAGGTGCACTTCTCTGCCAGCGCGTGAGTTAGTGCAGAGTTCGCACGGGAGGACGGACGGGAGGGCCCAGGACACTGCCAACGTGCCCCCCCAGGGTAAACAGCCGCAGCCGTAGCCAGCCTACCAGAGA
>NW_005841889.1:199647-240855 GCF_000455745.1 Alligator sinensis
CCTGCCTATGCAGGGGGTCAGACTCGATGATCTCAAGCAAATCCCGGGACGTCTCAAGCAAATCCCGGGACGTCTCTCAAGCAAATCCCGGGACGTCATTCTCCCCCTGTACTCGGCCTTAGTGAGGCCGCAGCTGGAGTACTGTGTCCAGTTTTGGGCTCCACAATTCAAAAAGGATGTGGAGAAGCTTGAGAGAGTCCAGAGAAGAGCCACGCGCATGATCAGAGGTCAGGGAAGCAGACCCTACGATGACAGGCTGAGAGCCCTGGGGCTCTTTAGCCTGGAAAAGCGCAGGCTCAGGGGTGATCTGGTGGCCACCTACAAGTTTATCAGGGGTGACCACCAGCATCTGGGGGAACGTTTGTTCACCAGAGCGCCCCAATGGATGACGAGGTCGAATGGTCACAAACTACTTCAAGATCGTTTCAGGCTGGACATAAGGAAGAACTTCTTTACTGTCCGAGCCCCCAAGGTCTGGAACAGCCTGCCACCGGAGGTGGTTCAAGCGCCTTCATTGAACACCTTCAAGATGAAACTGGATGCTTATCTTGCTGGGATCCTATGACCCCAGCTGACTTCCTGCCCTTTGGGCGGGGGGCTGGACTCGATGATCTTCCGAGGTCCCTTCCAGCCCTGATGTCTATGAAATCTATGAAGCGGAAGAAATAAGTAGGCAAGGCAAGGAGCTAGATATTTGAAGAGGGGTCTGCCCCTTCGGTTGTCATACCAGTCTTGCGGTTAGTTGAATAAAGAGTGTTTTACCTACATATCACTAATTTAAAATCAAATACTAATTGTAATCATTATAAGTCATTACCATTATAAGTTATCTTGTGACCTTTCAGTAGCTAGCTATATGTAAAATTAGTTCAGTGGCTACAGTCTAACTCATAAGGGTCAGGTGTCCATATCAGAGAAACAGTCATCAGTATGTGCAGTATTAATTGCACTGCTGTTGGCACTCTCACCATGGAAGCCCAACATTTTCTTACCTCTAGAAGAAGCCTCCCAAGCTAACATATATCTACAATGCAGTTTTTAAAAAAGACTTTCTATCTTTTACACGTGCTTAATTTGTTGATACTGAAGTGCCCCTTTATAAATGTTGTGCTCCATTCGTTCTTACAGTCTGCTACAGCTGTTACATGCTATGGGCTGGGTCTACACATGTACTTTACTGCTGAGTAGACTAATTACCTGTTGAGTAAAATGTCACCATCTACACATGTGATGCTATTAGGCCACAGAAAACTAATTTACACTGGCATAAAATAGTATTGTTGAGGACAGTACTAGCTTACCCCGGGGTAATTTACTGCAATTAAATGCACATGTAGATTCTGACTGTGAGCGTAAATTGTCCCTGGTCAACCCAGGCAGCCAGGGGCCAGGCTCCTGCCTTCCACCTACCTATATGACTCTGCATTTTCAATACCTTTGTGTCTCAGGCAGCCCCTCCAATGCCTGCCACCCCCACCTGAAGCCTGGTATTGAAGCCTCATAATTGCTGCTGTCCCAGGTGTACGTGTAGATGCTGCACCTGGGAGTAGTTTACTTTGGCTCAGACTGCTCTGAAGTTTATTGCTTTGCATTAATTACATTTGTAGCTGCACCCACCTTTTAGAAAGATAAAATTGGTAGCTTAGAAATTAAGAATCAAATAAATTCTACTTTCATTTACCCCAGTGGAAGTCTAAGAACTTTAGCTGATGTTGAACCACTGGAGTTGATAGACATTAGTTCTTAATCTTTTCTCATTTGTAGCTATACTAGTTCCTTTGTTCCATATGTGATTGTTAATGATTATTACTTTTATGAAGCTATTTTATCTTTTGAATTTTTTTTGCCACTTCAGTCTCCCTCTCTGTCCTCTTGTTTACATTTGATACAAATGTGGGCCTTCTAACTTAGATACGTTGAATATTATCTCATTTTAAGATTAAATATGCTACCTTTGTCTTTGTAAGTGCCTGAAAGATTTTTAACAATTGATTTCTTATAGATGTAGTTCAGCTGTAGTATAGGCATATGTTTTTTTGGGAAAAATCTCTCTTATGTGCTACAGTTCTGTGGAATTCCATGTGCCTGTCCTGTTTTGAGAAGGCCAGTAAAATCTGTTTTCCAGTTCTTGATCAGTGCATATCACCCTCCCTGAGCCTGCACATCTGTCTTTTCTGAAATTGGTTCCTAAGTCTGAAACAAATTTTGAAACCATTTACCCTCCAAAGAAGATCAATAAGTAGCTGCCCAATACAAATTTGAATCATATGAGGGTATTCATGTTCCTGGCAATGCCTGCAGTAACTCCCTTAACAAGGAAGTAATAATTAGTTAACATGAATCTGGTATCATACCTCTTTTTCATCTCTAGTCTTTTTAAGGTAGTAATTAGGGAATATTTGTGAGCTGTTGTCTGATCTTCTCTCTTCTTCCTCCTGAAATAACTTGGACCTGTTCCATGTTTTCCTCACCTCCCAGTGTTACTCTTCCTCTTGATCTGTTGCATTTTCAAAGCATTTTCTCTATGCTATAATTCTAGCTGGAGTAGTTTAGTTGTCTGTAGAAGTTCAGGTGTCTGTTTACTGCTGTAAAATGAACTAGAGTAATTTTTCAACAGTGATTTTGCTTGTTGATTTAGACCGTTTAGTGCTTATCTTGGAAAAAGTTTAGCCATTTACAGGGCTCATAATCTTGCTCGTAAACTCCGGTGCTTCACAGAATTAAATGTTATGGTATTCTATGGACAAAGAACAAATATGTGGTTATTTGATTATCATATTTTCTTTATGTAGACACTTGACTAGAAAAAAGTCTTATGTTGATGTTTTTGGATGCTATTAATAGAAATTGACTATAGCATGTTATTGAGTAAAGGCAAAATTTTTTCATTCAGTTTACGCTTGAGTGTATTAAAGTCCTTAGAAATGAAATGGCCAGAGTAGACTGTAATAGAAAGTTACTATAAAATGGAAGTGCTCTATCAAATAGATAAATTGACTATATTATTTTGTTTTTAATTTTTAAAATGGCAATCTGTAATTAGATGTAACAACAGTTTGTAAAATCGAATGGATGGGATAGATTTAGATAAGCTTTTAAAGGCAAGACATTCTTCATCACATCTGAGCAGTAAAAGCCAGCACAGCATAGTAAAAAACATTTGGGGGGCAGAGGGGCACTTCCAAAGGTAGCATACAAACAATTTGCAGAAGAAAAGAAGCTGGTTCCTTGGAGGTCAAGGTCTATCAAAAGGGAAGGGAGTTATTGTCACTTTTCATGTGTAGGAATAATTCAGGAATCAGATAGATTATGAATTTTTGTTCAACACCTTGCCCAACTCATCATCAGAAGCAAACTCCCCACTGCCCAACAGACATCAAGTGGGACACAGCCTTACCTTAGCAAGACACACTTAACCTGTCAAGATATCTCCCCTGCCACTGCAAACAATACCCCTGTAACAGGGAATACTTACCCTGTTACTGGAAAGTGGCATGGCCTCTTGTAGGGTTATTGTAGCACAGGCAACCAGCACAACAAAGCTGCGGTCAAGTAAGATAATGGGAGAGGCACATGACCAGAAAGGGGCAGGGCTTTAGTAGTATATAGCTAGAGCTAGAGCCAGGGCAAGGAGTTAGACCTGGGAGGGTGAGGAAGTTTTGCTGTGAAATAGCTGCTACTGATGATTGCCTGGAAGAGAGGGAGTGTAACCAGAGGAACATCATTCAGGGCTTAGAAGAAGAGTGGTAGGCAACCAGTGGGCTGGGTGCTTGTATTGCTGCCAGAAGGTTTAAGTTTCTGTTCGGGTTTTCATGGGACTAGTAAGGAGTGGCGTAGAGATCCCATTACTTCCAGTGGGGCATGTGACCTCCTTGAGCCCTGCCAATGATTAGGCTTAAGGCACAGACAGGGTCCTGGGGGCTCTGCATTGTCTGAGGGGCAGAGACAGTGCTAGAGAGCCCAAAAAGGGGCACAGCTTGGTGCTGGGGGCACTGAGCCTGAGAAGGACAGGGATTAAGAGCCTGTGAGAGGCAAACAGGGCCAGGGAGTCTGAAGCCTAAGTAAGACAGAGATAAAGGCTCCAGAGGGTGAAATAAAGAGGGCTAGAGCCCAGAAGCCAGGTCTGGGATGGCAGGCCTTGACTAAGGGACCAGCTACAGTATAGGGGTAGAAGCTGGGAAGGCGAAAGCTGCAACAAGGGAGTAGAAGCCTGTGGTGGCGTGGTGACTTTAGGGGATAAGTGTCCCACTTAAGTGATGTTGCATAACATCTACGAGGCATGGGCATGACTATGGGGGTGACTGGAGGTCACGACTTAAGCCCTTAAGGCCAGCAAGGTTAGGAGAATCAACTACTAGAGAAGAGATTGCAATTTAGGCTCATCAATCTGTGAGGGCAGCCCCCCTTTCATTAAGTTCTATCAAGATGTGGCAAGTGAGAAGGTAAGGCAATACCTTGAGAGACAGGGAATAAAGAGAGCATGGCAGGGACGAGGTTGCCTTTAGGAAGCATTACAGTGGTCCTCAGTCACCTAAAATGTTACAATCCCTCCCCCCTCCATAACAAAACCATCAGAATCCATGGTTCCTACAATGCCTTTCCCATAATAGGAAAGAAGGTACATTATGTAGCATTCCCAGAAAGTTATTAAAGTCTGACTGTCACAAACTGCAGTCAGGAACAAGTTCAAAGTTACGAGATCTCCTCATCTTTCCAGCAATCCTTTCCCTCCAAAATCTAGTAGCTCTAGCCAAGTGACTGTACTTCTGTCACCTGTTGATGTGTGGTAAGTGGAGTGGTAATCTTTTGGGCAAACAGATCAAAAAATCTTGGGGAGTTTTATAGGTTGAAACCAACACCTTGAAATGACTGCCAACACACTTGAAAATGTATAGGCAGCCACTGAGAATTATGGAATAATAATGCTACATAATCTATATCTGACTTTCTACTTAATAAGTGAGTAATCATATACCATCCTAGCTTCAGTTATGAAAAATTGGTCCGATACTACCACAGATTGTGCTTTTCAATTATCCTAGTTGTTCAGACAGAACTTTCTTTCTGGTAACTGCTTTCTACCAAGTTCAAGCATATGCTGTAGTGCAAGTTAATATGAACTTCCACTTTCTAAGTTAAAATAAGACTAATTGTTCCTTGGATTGTGTTCTTGAAAGTGTAGTGTCCCAGTGACTGGAGCTTACTAGTTTTGAAATTTCAACTCTTGGAAGTCTTGCTGCCTGCCACTATACAGAAATATAACTCATGTAACTAATTCCAAAAGTGGACTACACTACTGCATAAATTTCTTATGCAGAGGAACACAGGGGATCCTCTGTGTATATCTTCCTTCTTGTTTACCTAGAAGACCATATTTAGATATCCTTAATCATCATTTTATTAATAGCTTAGATCATAGTCTGCACCATTCTTGAGAGTATTTATCTTTGGGTTTTAGAATAAACTTAGTCATTTTACAATCTTCTGTCAACTGTTAAAATGAAAAGAGAACAGTTTATTAAACTAAAACCTATATTTTTAGCATACGAGAAAAATCTTTATTGGCTCATACATAGAATTTTCAAGCACTATAAAATTTCAGTAAAGCAAACACAAGCAATAGTAAATATTTTCCAAAATGGCATGAATATTTGGTAGTTTAAAAAATACTAGCCAAAAATTATGCTCTAGGGATCAAACCATTCATCCTGCAAACTACTTTTATCTTTCTCTTCTATAAACACAAAGAGCAATGTTGAAAGACAAGTAGGTTGACAGTGACAGATGACCTATAGTTTTGTTTTCCTGTTTAGCTTAGATGGACTTTGTGCAATGCTGTGTCCCACTGTAACACAAACCCTTGTATTCAGATGTCATTGGTCGTCTTGTTCCCAGGCATTCCTAATCCCTGCGTTACATTGTTGTATGGCACATCACAGGCAGAGGTATTTTAGCCAAGTGCAGCTTTCATTGATATTTAAAGGTATTAGGGTAAAATGGACAAAGAAGAAGGAATCCTAAAGGAATAAAGGAAACCTAGCAAGAAAAATAAAACTATCTCCTAACATTTTATATTCATAATTGTGTTTTTAACTATGAATTAAAATGCCTGTGGCATTGGATATTTTTAGTATATAACCATGACTTAACAAAGGTGATTGTTAAGATATCTCTACATTTCTCACACAGCTTGAACTTGGGTATTACCTACTTATGTGTGAGCATACCTATTAATTTATACCAAATTATAATACAGTAGTATTGACAAAGTATAGTTTGTAAGACTATGATGTAATTGGCTTGATAGACACATATATCTCCTTCCTGAGAAATCAGTTTTCCTTATCTGCCATTCATAAAACAGAATTCAAGGCAAAATGTTAAAAATGCATTATGATGAGAAGTAGCAGGGAGGTTTCGAAAGGGCAGTTGGGTATCTAGCCCTCAGAATTATTTAATACAGCTAACATAAGACAGTATAGCTATAAAATGTGGATGGAGAAACATGCAGGAGGAAAAGGTTTAGTTTGAAGAGACCTGGGAGAGAAATGGAGGAAGACAACAGTTGAGTAGAAGAGCTGCATTCTGAAGGGTTTGTCAGTGAGCTCTTTTCTTCTCCACTGTTCTCTATTCTGAATCCCAACATCAAACCCACTCCATACAACCCTTACTATATTTTCCCCATATGGGGATATGTTTATAACTCCATCATTATCCAGATGTTTTTTTCCTACATGGGCACTTACCCCTTGGCTCCGTCAACATCTCATGGTCAGTGAAAGAAAGTAAGCAGGAAGTGGGCATGCCACACGTCAGGGAATTCTGTAGTTAACTGGGGAAGAGGATTACATGAGGGAGAGTACTTAGTTGGGTATTACTGATGGTGTGGACTGTCTTGGATTCAGTAAAGCCTTGGGCCCCATGCCAAGCAACTGATGCTTCAAGAACCCTTTCCTTTGTGTCCTCCTCCCCCTCCCCCCATGAGCAATGTCTTTGCCTCCCAGTTATGGATAGCCCTTGATTCACTCACAGCCTGGAATAAAGGCACTGAGGTTCTCAATTACTATTTCATATTTTCCTGAAACTAGGTTACTCAGAAGAGGATGGTTTGAAGAATTTAAAATAATTTAGCTTTCAAAAGGAAGAGCATATAAATTGGGCAGCTCATAGACCACATGCCATAAAGTAATCTGTATGAGCCAAATAGAATTCCAGAATGACCCCATCAAAGTAAAAAGAGGCTGAGTTTACACCTTCACAATGCAGAGCACATATGGAGACCTGTTGCTTTATTGTAGAAAATATAGCTTTTACATTGATGCAGGTGACTAACATATTTTCTTTGTAGAGGAAAAGTTGCCAGATAGAGATAACATTCTATTGTTTATTTTCTAAAGATGCATGCACATCCATAATGGATTAACAGCTGCTTTACCATACCTTTTTTTTTTCTTTAAGGGTGACAGAGAGAAGCTGTTTCAAACAGGATCTCTCATCACTGTCTATCTCAAGTCACCTCCTACTGAACTTAAGGTTGAATACAAAGGGTCATGAGGGAAAGAAAACAGTAATTAAAGGGAAAAAGTTGATTGAGCTGTTTTTTTCTCTGCGAGCAGGATTAGTGTGTGTGAGTCCTCCACTGCCTACAAGTAGTTAAAAAATTTCTGACTTGAATTATTTTTAATGGCTACATTTTACATTGCATTTTTGTGTTTTATGCAGAGTGGCTTAAATGATTGAGACTGTAAAGGTTCTTGTTAGAAAACTGTGCTTCCATAAATCTTAATGTTGGCATTCTATTATGTTGCATTTGTATTATCTCCAGTTACCACCCCTAAAAATTGTCATGAGTTTTTATTGAAACACAAAAAATTATTATTAGACTAACATAGTTGGGGAGTAAAACAGAAGTGTTTACACAGTTCCTTTTTAAATTGACTGTTATAAGTGGCAATGCAATGTATTATGGTGAGAGGTTTCTAGGAGACTCTTTAAGGAGGTTAACTGCGAGGCAACACTCAAAAGAAAGCATTTATCTTAGTGGTCATCCTTCAGTGTTTTATTCTACTGAGAATTTTTCCAGGGTGGTTAAAACCATTTTTTTGTGTTTTATTATCTGTATCTTGAATACCTCCTAAAAGCTGAATGACAGTGCAGGGTTATTAAATCTGTTCTTAGTACATTCTTTTATCCATTGTTAATCTTGACTAAATATATGTTAGTGAACAACCCCTTTTTCTCAGTTGTTGCCCATATTTGTAAAAGAAATTATTCCCTTTGACATTTGTTTAGGCTGCAGTTTGATAAAATACTGTATACAGTATACTTTTTCAGTTTGGCATTCAGCAGACTCTTTCATGGATTTATTTCTCTTTGTATTATCTTATCTCCCTTTCTAGCATATCCTTTTCATATTAAGTAATTTTTTTGGTCAAGACTGACTATTTCACAAAATTTTAGTCCATGTTTTTATATTGCTAAGGATCATTTAGGGGTTGCATTTTGCAAGTTTTATGCTTACACTGGAATTTGTACTGCTTTGTATACCTTATGCTTTCTAGAGACTAATGTCCAATATTTTTATTTAGATAAAGAAGGGTTACAGTTATTCTTTATAGCTACTCCCAGTGACTACAAATACATTTTATGCAAGTAAGATCTATAGGTTTTAGCTTTTTGAGTACTGGAGTTATTCAGTTGTTCATCACTTTAGTTAGCAAGCGATTTAAATAGATGCATAAATTTAATCAAATATATAGTCTCACACATTTATTTTGCCTAAATGTGGCCTTGTTGATTAGTTCTAGGCATGGTTGGAAAAACTGTCTCTTGGAGTCATTGAGTGAAGGGCCAAACTCTGCTGTCTTTATTCACATTAGGTAACAACCTATTCTTTTAGAAGTTCCACTGAAATGTATCAGACTGCTTTCTAAGGAAGGTCCTATGCAGCATGAAAGTAACACAAATAACATTACCTATTTCTTGCTATTAAAATCATTTATTAAAATTCTGTAAAAAAGAAATTAATCTCTATCGGCCTATACTAGATCCAAGTGGGATCTGCAACAAATCATATAAATGTTACTGTTGTGCAGATTCAAATTAAATTAACTGTCTCCCAGCCATATACATCCTAAATTATTTGCAGAATAGCTGGGTGCTAAGTAGAATTTGGGTATTCATTTTTCATAATGAATATTTTAAAGAAGTGAAAGAATCAATCATTTTATGCAGTACTTGGGTGTGTAACTTTAAGGAGAGAACTTTTAACAAACTGCCAGAAATATCCAAAGCTTTGCCAATTATTCCAAGTAGCACCAGTAGTAGACATTCCAGGTATTCAAGGAGGATGGGAAATTTCCCTCAGGATAGCACACATTCTCACACTTTGCACCATGAGTATCCGACTGTGTTTTGGAAACATTAAAAATCATTTACACGTACAGAGATGAGTGCAGCTAACGAAAGTTGTACCTGTTCATTGTAGTGGTGAATTTGGTACTTACAACTCGAAATTGCGCTGCATTAATTTGGGTAGGAGGATATTGTATTATTATGGAAAATATTGTTACTATTAATTGGATAAAATCTTTCAGTCCAATTTTGAACAGTTCTAGTAATGAGGTAGATTTACAGAAATAATATATTCTGTCTCACTGTGTTACTGTCCTCTATTAGTAGCTGGCTGAGAGAAATTCCAACCTGAACATGCTACCCTGTGTTTTTTTCTGTGTGTTCATGTCAAACATAGTTCTAAAGATAAGCTCAAAATTCTACCTTCTTTAAACTATCGCATCTTTATACTGTGAAATTATGTTACTCTTCCCCAGTATCCAAGACCATCTTTTCCTGTTCCCCGGAGCAATTAAGTATTCTCTTGTGTACAACAATATATTTTTGATTAATTTTGATTGTAAGTAAACATCCCCAAAGGTTTGGTGGCTCAGAAAAGAAATGGCTGGATATATGACACTCCTAGTTTTCTAATATAAGAGGAGGAGCTTCACAAAAACTGATTGCCATGTAAGATTAAAGAATTGATGCTTCTAACTATACTGAAAATACAAGAATTGCTACTTTCAAGGGAGTTTGGAACGTCTAGACATCACAGCTGTGCTCAAAAATTAAAATTCCATTTTTTTTCCTTTAAGGTCAAAAGATTTAGTTTAGTTCTTCAGGAAAGACTTACCTTGATTTTTTTTAAAGCATCTAAAGCAGTTCATCCATTGCTAATTGCAATGTTATGCTCAGTAATACAAGGAATTATGCCTTTGTCTTAAATCTATTATATTAGCAGTTGAATATCGGATTGGTATTATGTGGGGAATGCTATATCTGTTGTATTCAAATATAGGGAAATAAACTTTATGCAGTAATAGGCTACTTCTATCTCTAATTATTATAATTCTATTGTGTGCTGAGAATTAACCATCCTGAAGATTTACATTGTTCTGTAATTGAGGCCATTTTTAATCAAATAACTCATGGATACCTAGACAAAGAATGTACTGTACATATATGGGAAATTAAGCATAAAAAGACTACTCCTATTCATTGGAAAGGTAAGGAACATGCTGTAATTAGACAAATTTTAACCTCTTACAAGTATTATTGTCTCCTGTGTGACTTGAACTAGGTATAAGGAATGGATAGGAAATTAAAACATGGAACATACTAACTTTTACTAAGGGCTTGATTCTGCAAACTTTATATTTGTTCATTAGTAGTTAATAAATTATATCTGACTTCACTGGGATTACTTGCCTGAATCTTTAGCAAGAGTGAAGTCTGCTGAATTGATCTCTATGCTAAAATACAGAAAAGAAAAATAAATGAAAGTGAGCAAACATTTCCATGTGATTCTCTTTATCCTAGTGGTCTTATTGTCTGATTGACTAGGTTAAGGTGTCAGTCTCACTTTTGCAGCCATGGAAGTATTGTTGCATTCACTTCCTAGGACCCTGGAAAATGTTATACTGTACTTAAGATATGATTAACCAGTGAATCACATCATAAGGATTAACCTGGCTACATGTTCATGCAATTAATGGTTCAATAAAACAGGAAATAACATACAAAATCATTACACAAAAGATGTGTGATAACTTTGTAGCTGGTTCCCATTGCACCTTAAACTGATGTGTGACCAGTGCCAATTGGTTGATCAGTGCTTCCAGGCTTGGCAGTGCACCGGAGTGAAGGGCTTCAAGGCTCCAGTATGCTCCCAAGGCTGGGAGTGCGAATTGAATGACTGGCACTCCCAGCCTTGGAAGGACACCAGAGTCTTGAAAAGTTCTAGTGCACTCTCAAGGCTGGGAGCACCAATCAGTTGACTGGTGCTCCCAGCCACGGCAATGCACTGAAGCAGTGAATTCTCACAGCTGGGAGAGCTGATTAGTTCACAGGTATTCCAAGCCATGGAAGCACTGGGTGCCCAGCTTGCAACTTGCTGGTGCAGGGGGAGTCTAGGATCATGAGCCCAGGCTTCCTGTGTACTGGCAATAGGGCATGGTTGGGATCCCACAATCTTACCCCCTGCCATGCACGTGTGGTACAATTTTTGGGATTGCAGGTCAGCTCCCATGGTGTCTTAAGTTGTACATCGGTCAGTGGCCTTGGTGGTGGGCTTGGTCACTGATTAATTACAAGACTCCACTAGAATTTTGCCAGAAGACACAGTTTCAGGAGTTCTGCTGTTGCTGGGGTCCGCAGCCTCCCTTCTCTCAGCAAGCATGAGCCAACTGTAGCATTTCTCTTAGTTATTGTCTGCATTTTGTAAACTGGTTCGTGTTTTGGAAGAAGAGCAGTAATGAATTTCTCACATGGACCAAAGGGATTCAAATTAAAGCTCTGATAAAATAGGAATAATCATTAAAATTGGAGAAAAACACTGATGGGTATAAGGACTATTGTGTTAATGTGTCGTTTATTTCTAATTTGACTATCTACAACTAGATGACTTTTTTATATTTATTATAATATTTATATAATAGTTCTGTTTACCAAAAGAAAACCTAGAAAAAAACTGCTAATAGCTAAAAGGATTACTCTTTGTAAATATTAATGCTGAAGAATGTCATTAAACACACTGTTCTACTAAATGATTTTAAAATGTATTTTATTACCATCATTTATTAAACAATAAGGAGACATTTTGGCTCAAATCTGTGATAACATCTCTGTAGATGCATTTGGAAATTTACTTCTTTTGCTGACACAATAGATAATTACAATTATAAATGATGCTTGTGCTCTTAAGTGCCCAAGCAGAGGAACATAGCAGACAATATGGTCTACTTGATGCTAATTCCAGCCCTCGTTCAAGTATATGCATAAATGCATGTAAGCCCTGTGCTAGCAGCACAAGAGGAAGTAGAGCCTACTATGACTGAAGATTTGGATATGGACATTTCCATCATTTTAGGTCACTGAATCAAGATTAGTTCATGTCTGTTAATGAGAAAGCCATTGCTTTCTGATGCCTGTTTTGATGGTGAGTAAGAAAGTAATTGCCAGCTCAGCTTAATTCCTAGTGGAAAGATGTCTATATTAGGGCTGTCAAATGATTAAAACATTTTATTGTGATTAAAAAAATTAGTTGCAATTAATTGGGTGGGTGTAGGCTGTGTGTGTGGGGGTGGAATTTGTGAAGATGTGGGGGGCTGTAGGGGTGTGTGTATGGGGTTTGGAGCCTGGGAAAGCGGGGGGATTCCCACAGGGGGGTCTTGAGCCTGGAGAAGAGGGACCCCTGCATGCCCTGGCAGGATGCGGGGTCCTGTGGGTCAGGAGTGAGGGGCAGCAGCAGGGCTGGGGAGGGGGGAGCTCTGCCTTGGGAGTGAGGGGCAGGGGCAGGGAACGGGCATATCACTGCCTCCTGCCACACTCGTATTACCCCCTGCCCCCAAGCATCCTTTTTTTTTTAAACAGGAAATATGGTAAACTACAGGAACACAGTCTGGCTGCATGTAGAGCAGTGCCCAGCAGTTAAGTCTGTGGAGGGAAGCAAGGGGAAGGGAATGGGCAGCAGGGGGGCAAATCAAGGCCCCCAAGGTGAGGGGCAGAGTAGGGCAGGGGTGAATGGGACCCTGGGGCTGGGGTGCGTCATGGAGCCACAGGCGGCTTGTCCAGGGGCCTAAGGGGTGGGGCACGGCTCCCTGCCTCTGTGCATACCCCTGGAGGGTGCATGAGGGGCATGTGCTCCCTGGATTTGTGTGCAGGAGAGAGGTGGGTTGCCTGCTGCAGGCTGGGGCTCTTTGACCTGCCGCCTTTGCCCCAGGAGATGCACACTGCCATGTTGTGCCTCCCACTGCCGGGCAGGCAGGGGAGGCGTGGTGTGGCCAGTGTGCTGCTCCCAGGGCAAAGGCAGCAGGGCTCAGAGCCCCAGCCCACAGCAGGTGGCCCACTTCTGTCCTGTGCACAAATCTGGGGGGCACATGCTCCCCCATTCCTCCCCTGGGGGCACACTCAGCAGCACAGAGCCATGCCCCCCTTCTCCCTTGGATGAAGCCACCCATGGCTCCATGACCCGCCACAGCCCAGGGTTCCATTCACCTCAGCCCCTGCCCCAACTCCCTCCTCTCACCATAGGGACCTCTGTCTGCCCCCCCACACCCCTTCCCCCTCCCCTGGCTCCTTCCCCTCCACAAACTTACCTGCTGGGCACTGCTCTACACATAGCTGGGTGTGTTCCTGGCTGCATGCATGCTTCAGCTGCTCACGTGTGTCTGTCTGTGCACATGGTCCCCCGCACCCCTGCCCGCTCCAGTGGCCCAGAGCCCATACTTGGGCTGTCCTGCAGTCCTCTGCACTGCAACTGCTACCCCAAGGGTGGCCCAGAGGTGGCCGTGATGGTGGTGGAATGGAGCCCAGGCACAGGCTCCAAAACCACGTGCACGATTAACATGTTGAAAATATTAGTGCAAGAACCAATTAAAATGTTAATCACACATGTTAACAGTGATTAACAACCCAAGTCCATATCTTTTACACTCTTCTCCACCAGCTACACTGGCAGCAATGACCATCTTCCTCCATACTTCCAGCAGAGATGCCACCTGTTCAACAGACAGAGAAACTGAATTGCTTTCTCAGACCTCAAGGTGATCCTTCCAGATGAGGTTTCAGAAATTTTAGGTTGAAGGTGCTTTCACAGGCATTGTTAGAGTGACATGTACGCTATAATAAAATTGAGAATTAAGGCTCAATGGCTGTCTACTTGGCCTCTGTCATAAAGGCTCAGATCACTTCATGTAAAAGAAATTAGTTACACATATAATGTGTTTTATAGATATGCCTTCTGTGCTAGGACCTTGCATGGGAAACAGAGCTGGGAGAAACTTCTTATGCCCTTTCAGGCTTTTGTGCCTATTCATCACAATCTGCTTCTTAGTCCCTCCCCTCCCCTTACTCTTTAGTTCATGCTTTGTATAATGATAACACAAATTATTATGAATGATCTCTTCCTTATTGATTTAAGTAGTCAGAAATAAGTAATCAAAATGTATCTTGGGTAGAAAATACTGCCCAATCCTAATGAAAATCCAGTTAAATGCTATTGAAAGGTATTCCCTGGGATTCTTACTATGTAACGCTATTCAGATTATCCATGTTCTGTTTCTCTTATTCCTTCAGTACAGTGAAAAGGTACTGGTAGACTTCCTAAACTTTCAGGCAGCTGGTTTTTGCCTTCTCAGTTTGATGACCCCTTATTCAAAGAAAAAAAGTATAGTGCCTCTACATTTGCTATATAAATAGGAATAAAAAAATCTAACAAGAATGATGATAAGCCTATATAATTTATTTGTGTGTATGTTTTGACAGGTTGACAGAGGGTAATTGACACTGAAATATACAGGGAGAAGGGGAGTGAGATTTTCTTTATTTTAGATTTAATGACATTTTCAGCACCTCACAACCCTCTGGTTGCTGTCTATAACCCTCTGGAGGGTCTCATCCTGCTCTTTGAGAAAAACTGGTAAGGCTCAATGAAGCAGGGTGTCTGTTGGATTGTAGAGACCAGAGAGCAGACTAAACTTACTTGGTCTATTCTTTTCAAGGTTTTTTATTTCCCATCATACTTGTCCACTTTTGGAGAGTAGTGTTGTTGTACATTATCACAAACCCTCTGGTCTACGATCCCAAGGGCATGTGGCATTTTTTCACAGGTTGAAAAATAAAAATGAATTTGAGTAAATGTAAATATCAGATGTTTGGATTTAACCAAATCTGTCCTTATTTGTGCCTGTGCTCGCTCTCAATTGGGTTTTATTCTTAATATTCAAGGACTATAATATAATTTTTAATTCTGGAGGAGAAATGAAGGATTCAGTATAGCAATTTAAATTTGGTATCCATAAAATTTAATAATTTAAATCCATAAAATTTAATCCATAAAACATTTTCTCATAAAGTTGACCTACAAATATTCCTAATTTCCATAGTTTTCCTTCTGTCTCCACACAATTATTTTAGACTCTGTCCTTTTCCTTTACAGCAGTGGTAAACATTTTATTATGCATAATAAAAGAATAAAATATGATGATACAACAACTGGCCATTTGAAATCCAGTAGGTCGCAAATATTTAAATTGAAACGTACTGTAGAAAGAGCAGCAATATCTATACACTGTAACTTTTCATTTACTTTTCACTTTTAAATTACATCCCCAAGGACATCTGGGATACACCCCCCGGAAATCTGGGATACACCCTCCTATTCTGTATTTGACCTGAGCTTTGCTATGTTTCTCTTCTGAACATTCTGTAAATGTATGTGACCACACATCCTCCAAATATTTGTAAGCTGTACCTCCTACATAAATACTAGATATAGAACTTTAATACAACCAGATTTATAATAATGACACGGAACCATTTGAACTAAAAATTGTATTTGACAATTCATCTTTAGCTAAAAAGCAAGTGAATTCTTAATTCTTTTGTTCTGGTATAGTTCAGTTAATATATTGATATGTCTTCCATTATCTATATCCAATGAGGCAATACTACAATTAGAGTTTATTTGCAATAATTATAACATAAGGCACCTTTTTGAATTTGAAATGACCTGAGATCAAAATTTTCCTTAAATGAGTGTTCAAGGTTACTCATTAGAAATTAAAGATATAGGAATATTTCCAAAAATGCCTTTCATTTAAATAAACCATTGGAGCACTATTACATCTTTGAACTATTTTTGTTTATAGTTTTAATTTAATTGAATTGATTTTAATTATTTAAATAAATGAAAATCATGAAACATTATGAAATGAACTGTCAAGGAATTAAAGCAGTCGGATTTCATGTGAGAACATTTGATGTATTTAACTTCAGAAGAAGAATGTTTTCTATAGTTACACAATATGCTATTTCTGTGCCTATAAAGATGCAGACAGCTTTTTCCTGATTTTTGCTGTCAGATTAGTTATTACCAACAAAGCTACTTCCATGGGCAATATATCTTTTTGAGACAGAGAAGTGAGGAATGTTATCTGTAGAAGGTTGAAAATGGAGGCTGAATTTTTTTCTTTTTATTGTTTGAGTGACTGGTAAAGCTACCAAACAGGAGGAGGTCTTATTGGACTATATTTTGCGTGTACATGTTCTGTTTAGAGCAGGACAAGAAGACCAGCTGCTTATAGTGGCAAATCAGTTATTTCTATCCCTGTGTATGTAATGCCTGAGTTTTTAAAGGAAAAATACAGGAATTAGATACATTAAACTAAACATATTTAGGTACAATTTACACATTAAAACTTGATGGACCATTCTTTGTATTCATAACGGTCAAGTGAAGAAATCCAGATACACGGTACCTTTGCATACTATCTTTATAATGAAAAATAGTCATTTTAAAGTATTCTTTTCTACTGATATATATATTTTTATTTAAACAAAGAGTAAATATGGCATCCAGTTAAACACCATTGATAGGTTTTTTTAAGGAGTGTGATTATAATGAAGGCGGCAGAATAATAAATGAGACCATTTAACTGTATGAATAAAATGCAAGTGTTTATCTAAAATTAATCCATGTCTCATAACTTGGAGAACAGAATAAATGGGTTGTTTTTCTTTGGCTCCATCAGAAATATTGTCTTCTAAATATTTACATTAATGCATTAGAAACTTTAAAGAGTGAAATAGCTTTTTTTGACATTTTTCCTGGTCAGCACAGGGACTATGAGAATTTCAACCTTTTAGCTCACCTTAAGTGTATAAAGTTTATGAACCAATTTCTTATAATGATTAACAGTTGGTGCTTACATTTAATTTACAGTTCATTTCTCCATCCTTATTTCTTCATGTTTGATCTTATATACTTCTAGGAGAAAGCATAGACTATAAATTGTTCTGTTCTAAAAGCTTCTCCTCATTATTATTAATATTATTATCTCTCTTATTGGAAACGTTTCTATTTATTACTAATCAAACATGGCTTCGGCTATGGGACTGGTTATAGAAGTGTAACAGAGAGTTGGACCTTCAGTTCTATATTTCACTTTTTGCACTTAAAAAAAAAATCACCCTTGATTATAGTCTTCAGAAATATCAAATTAGATCCTTGTAGCTGCTGATATCTTATGCAAGTTTCAGAGCAGCATCAGCTGCAGTTTACTTCAGTAGGATTAGATGTCCAAGAAGCTGGTGGAGAAGATCCATCACTGAGATCAAGGCATTATTTTCCTGTAATTTTATTACTGAAATTATAACATAATTGAAAAGCATGGTTCCTTAGTGGCACAGCAAATAGTGATAAATCTATAGGAAAATTTTAATAATTGGAGGAAAGCTATCATTTGTATTGTGAAACTTTCAAGATATTTTACTTTTGTGTGTTAAATATTTCTAAGTATTTAAAAATGATAATGTAAAATTAAATCTAAAACAGATTTTACTAGATTATTTTTAAAAAACTGCACTAGGCTAATGTGATGCAAAGACACCACTGCATGCCACGTGCAATATTTAGATTCAGAGACGGCCATTAGATTTTGTTGATTAATTAGTTTCATGATTTTCGGACAGCTCTAAATTTGCCATGAGCATAAATGAACACAAGAAATATTCCTTAGGTGTTTTGGTGATGGGTTTAATGAGAGCAATAACGCTTTTCTTTTCTTTTTTTACCATCAGACAGGAAGCTCTACTTGCTGCAATCAGTGAAAAAGATGCAAACATTGCCTTGCTTGAACTGTCTGCTTCAAAGAAAAAGAAGACTCAAGAGGAAGTAATGGCTCTAAAACGAGAGAAAGACAGATTAGTGCACCAGTTAAAACAGCAGGTGGGAAAACGTTCATTTTCACTCTTCTGTTGGAGCTGGCACTTGGCATTTAGTTTCATTTTCACTATTTTACGCTAACCTCGTATTGAAAAGCCGTCAAGCGAAGTCTGCCTTTTGACAGCAGCTGAGAAAGGTAGGATGAGATTATTGTAAGTGTTGCTGTACTGTTACATTAAGGCTGTTAAGTATTAACTCATGTGTTTGTTTCATTCATACTTGTTGGGGTTAGGTACAGACATTCAAAAAGACTGAGCAGAATCTGTTTCAAATATGCAGATTTTGGTAAGCAGTGTAGTTTAGATCAGTAGCGGACAGAACACACATTTGCCCATTGGTGGGAGGGGCAAATCTTAGATTAGGTCCTGCCATTTTTAAACCAGCCTATGTATGCCGAACTTCTGTTCTGTTATAGGTATAGACAGGTTTCTGATCACTTATATCAGTAAAAGTGTAATGTCTGTACCTGGCCTGGGTTGTTCCTCTTCCACGTAGCTGCCACAGTCCACCACAGCCGAAAGCAGACGCACTATGCAATAAAGCAAGATTAAATCCCATTTGTTGACTCCTTCTAGTCTTCTCTGTTTAGTTATATGTATGTTTGCTGCAAAATAGTGGCTTGTTCAGAAGGTTCCAGATTTTCTGAGAGGTTATCTGTAATTTGTAAGTGTGATTAAAACCTTACCAATTTTAAAATAACTGCTATCTTCATTATTAAAAATCAATAGAAGTCTCTAAGAGAAGAGTTTTTAGTTACATGCTCTGGAGCAAGTTTTACCACAAGAAATAGTACTTCAATTTCATTTTTTTTGTTTTCATGTTGATAAAAATTACTATAGTAAGCTGCATACAGTGCATATGGATATCTTTTGTGGCTAATTGAAGTTATTTCATAGTGTGAAAACATAACTGTATACTGACTACTCCCTCTGTTTTAAAGTTCTGATAGTCATTGCTCACACAGGTACTGTAAGCTTAGTGAAAATCAAGAGAGGAAAGGATGCTCTGATAACCTAGACAGTGAAGATCTGTGTTGTGCGTCATATCAGTGTGCTGTCGAACACCTTCCTTCCTTTAATAATGTGAGAAGAGATGAGAGAGAAGTTTTCCGAACTCAGCTAGTAGTGTTATATCTGATGTTTTCCTTTGTGTGGCAGTGTCATCATTGACTTCTACAAGTTCTACTTGAAGAGCAGAAAATCTCACATCACGCTAGTCTCAGCCTTTCAAAATAACCAATCTCCTCTCAGGCAATGGGCCATTTCACAAATGAGCATGTCATGTTAATACTATATAAGGGTGTACCACACAGCCAATGTTATGATTCTTCATTCTGAGTCATACATTGCATAATGTAGATTTTCATTCACTCGGCAACAGAAAGCTAAGGAAAAGCCTTGCTTCTGAACTAAATTCCCTCTAGTTCTGACCATCATTATAGCTTTTTCCTACAGGTCGATAGAAATAGGAAACAGCCCCCAAGCATGAAAATATCATCCGTTTTTGCTGCTGACCTCATAACAGACATTGCTGCCAAGTACCTGGGCTCCAGCCATAATGTACATATGCTTCAGGTCAATAAGCTGTTTAGGAGACATTTCACACGCATACCATGTGCCTACTAGCAATGTGCAGACAAGGTTCCTTGGGTGAGGAGAATAGTTATTAAGCAAGCCAGGAAGAGCACACACCAACTGCTGAAACTTCCTTAGCCTGACGAAGGGTTTTTGAACCCGAAAGCTTGCTTAATAACTATTCTCCAACCATTTGGGTTGGTCTAATAAAATATATCAAATTCACCCAAGGAACCTTGTCTGCCTATGTCCTTAGACCAACACGGCTACAACCCAAACCCCTACTAGCAATGTGTACATTTTTACCTTCTTATTGTATTGATGTACCTTCTCATGTCTTGTTCCCAGAATCATCTACACTGCAACTGTGCAGCATGGATTCAAGCTATGGTAGTTTTCTTTCTTGCCTTTTGGAAGATGATAGCAGGTATTATGTCTTGTCATTTTGGACAATTCCTTTCTTCCTTTCTCCATCATCTTCCTAGTGTGAGGAGTAAAATATTGAAATAATAGAGCATATTGCTGTACTCCAAAATATGTCCTCTAGATACTCTGTTATTTAGTGTGAAAAGGTGTGCAAACATCCACTCACTCTGCCTCAGGATAGGAACAGATAGCAAGAAGAAAGTTGCTAGGGAAGCATTATTTAGGGTAATTTCAATTAAAAATTTAACTAAGTACAGTTGGACCCCAAGTTACGTGGGGGGTTCCTGAAAAACACCATGTAAGTTGAAACCATGTATCTCGAGGGATTGAGTCAATGGAAAACAGGGGGATAGGGACCTGGGACCAAGATTTGATAACATTATTTCATAATAAAAGGATATTTAAACACAAAATAATGGAATTAATAGCCTTATTAAAACCTTTACTCCCAGCTACGTGCTCATATAAAGACAAAGCTTTAGCTTTAATTGCCACGCTGTCGACAACTGCTCCTTTTGTATTGGTCATTTCATTGATCCAAAGATTAAGGAGTTTCTCAATCTTATCTAAATGAGGAATTCTAGTCACCAATGGCACTCGAATTCACAGGGCTTGTCGTTTTCACACAGTCTCTAATTTTTTGCTCACTTTTTTTAATGGTACACACAGTCAATTCACTTTAACTGTATTGGTGAACAATCAACACAGCACTATTGCCTTCTCTTAATTTATCAAGGATTTCTGTTTTCTGGGCCAGGGTGACAGACTTACATGCTCTTTTGGGCAGAACATCAAAGGCTTTCTTTGATGCCATTTTCACAAATATTCAGGGGTTAACATAACCAAAAATGATGGACAATCTTGAAGGAGACGACAAGTGATGCTAATGTTATGTAAGCAGACTTCAAACTAACAACTGCTCTACCACAAACAGTGTAAACATGAAGCTGGAACATGGTCATGTTATATAAAGCATGTATATGTGAATCGGTGTAACTCAAAACTGTGTAACTGGGGGTCTGACTGTACTCTATTTTACTTCATTATTTATAGTAATAAGGAGCCTTAATGCCATATATACTAATACATTAAAGTGATGCCAAGATAAATCCTCTTCATTAGCCTGGACATCATAGGAAAAAAGACAAGAAATAAAGGATGTGGTTTAACTAGGCCACAGCTTTATCTTATCTAGCAGCTATTTGACGATAAATCATCCAGGGCAGATTATCCTTCCTGCTGGAATCTGTGCTACCTGAGGGAGGACTGGTCAGCCCCCACTTCTCTCCACACCAACATTGTTGGTTGATACCACAACCCAACCCTCATGCAAGGATTTAGAGATGAGAAATAGGGTGGTTCCACACAGTACCAGATATAAAGAGCCCCAAATAAGTTTCTAACCTTCTTTAAGAGAGAACTTTCCCTAACTGGCTTCTAATTCCAGTTTATCAGGGAAAATGACTCCCTAATAAGTCATTATCTGCATTGGATACTTGCCACATTGCACTAATGAAAATTTTACAACTTTGCTTCCACAATGGGTCCCTGGGTTGCCAAGAGGAATGTAAAAAAGTCTACCTTGCTGCTGTCTGTCTAACAATGAAGGGGAAATTTTGTTGTAGTCCCTAAAAGATGATTTAGGGATGCATCTATACCATCCTCAGAATTCCCAAAGATTGTTGCTTTTTGGAATTCCTCACTCAATAATGCCAAACCTGGAAACAAGGAAGTTAACTAACCCCAAAGGCTCCTCTACCACTGGTCTTGATACCTCTGTCTCCAGCATGCTTCTGAGAGGTAGCAGGGCTTTTTCAGGCTGGCCTTTAAAAAAGGATATCTGATTTCTTATGATTCTAAAATGTGAATTCAAATTAAGTTGTTGTTTTCTACAAAAAATTTTTAGGAAAAGGGGAAATCATATGATATGCAACTCCAAAACTACCAACAAAGATTTTTGACTTGGGAGACAGGAAGTCCATAAAGAGTGAATAGCAGGATTGTAATCTCTACACTTCCAAACCAGGATCAAATGGTTAGGTACTCCTTGGCTTGTTAGCACTCTCTCCCCAGGCAGAAGTACTAGAGTGGATTCTAGCTTTTTTCACTACCAGTGTATCTAGGGAGATCTCACCTCTACCAGTAGGACTTCTCAGAGGAAGGTGTACTGCCTTCTTTCCATTTCAAACAGATTTCAGGAGGATATTCTAGCCTTCTGAAAGAAGGCAGAGAAGGTCGTAGAGGGTCATTTACTAGGCAGACCTCATAAGATTTAGGTATCTCCTAGGATTCATTTAAAAGGTATAGATACTTATCTAGTTGGAACATCCAAACATTTGCAAATTCACTTATCGCTACTGAAAACCTTTTAAAGCAAGATATGGTGGCTCCCACAGGGCACATTGATGTAGGCATCAAAGGTCTGCGTCATATTTCAGGAGATGTGGCACTGTGTGCAGTAGATTTTTGTTACTATGTTTTAATGGTTCAAGAGGTCAATTCTATTAAATGCATTGGAGTAACCCAAAGTACCGAGGTTTCTCAGAGAGTTTTATTGTGATTGGATTAAAGCCAAAAAAACAGATCCTATCAGAGTGCTGTAATGCATCACAGACTTAGACTCAGATTGAATTGCCTAAATGCAAATGTATCTGGGTTTACCACAGACACAGTGATAAATGGCTCTAATCACTTTGGTAGACTCCTAAAGCATCCTGGCGTATTTGTACTTCAACTGGAAGCAGATTGGTTTTCCACAAACTTCCGTAAGTTAGTTTCAAAGAATATTAAGGTTATACCACAAACTGATGGAAGCACTGAAATTCCCATGTGAGGAAGAAGAGTACCACATGTTTTTCAATAACTAGATGTAACACACCACCACCTAAACAACTTACTTAATAGGCCCCATTGTGCCTCAAATGGCACGTAATATATTTCCACCTCAGGAATGAGCTTTCTCCCTTTTGTCAGTCTGACATAGCCCTAATGCTATTTTATTACTTTTATTTTCTGTATAAATTGTTTTATATGTAGTGAAATGAATTTTTATTAAAAATGTGAAGAAAAACATTTTCACTTCCCATATATAACAGTGTGCCTGACAGTTTAGTCAGATGCACCTTTTCCTTTTTGTTATTTTCAGTTTCACTGTTATAACCTATTTTTGTGCATTTGCAATGCTTAAAAATGCATATTTATTATTTTTTTAAGAATGTACAATTTAACACACATACACAGCTTAAAGTGTGTACTTCCTATTTGCCAGTATACAACATTTTCAAACAAAATAACTTCTCCCTTCCCCAGCCCCCCCCCTGGAAAAATGCCTTGAGGAATCACAGCAGATAACTATGTATGAAAATAGCTTATGGTAAGTTACACAAAACCCCCAAGGTACATGTACAGTCATACTAACAGCACATGCAAAATAGGTGAGAATTAAGTATTTAAGGCCCACTTTAATATCTCTTCTAATAAAGATTCATTGAAAAAGTAATTTATCCAGGATTATGGGTTTTTTTTGTTCTGACTAGGAGTTTTTTACAACCCTCTAAATTTGAGTGCAGTTTAAAGGCAGGGAAAGAAGTGCCTACATGAATTTGGCTTCCTCTATATCCTGCTGTCAAAAAAAAAAAAAGTAACTTTGAGATCTCAGCTTGAATTGACAAGTAGAAAAGCATTATAAATTGAGGAAACTTTCTTTTTTAAACATTAAGAGACAATAAAGGCAAAACTCTCCAAACCTGTTTTAATATACTTGCTTTTTTTGCTTTTTAGCTTATAACCATGCTTTGAAATAAAATGAGAAGATAATACTTACACTGTGAAAGAAAACTATCCATATTTTATTTTTAAATAATCTACCTGAGCTCATCATCTTTTAAAAAACATTGATAAATGTACTGATTTTTTTACCACATGGCAGTGTCTGGCAATTGGCAAAGCAAATCAAAATATAGGAATCTAAACTGAAAGAGAATAAACCAAGTAGAATATTTACATATGAAAAATACATTCAATGCATATTTCACATTTTGCTTTCTCTTTAAACATTTAGGGCTACTTTATGATTTTAGAGTCAAATCTGTGAGTGGGTTTATGTATCTGATTAGTCATAGCACATTGGTCCTGGAGGCTTGGCGCCTCCAACTGTACTGATGCACTGCTTAAGGCAGCAGGAATTGCTACACATGTACAAAAAATATAGCATTTCCTGGTACTAAGCCATGCATGGAAGAGTTTGGCCAGAACACCAAGTCTCCTAGATATACTACCTATGAGGTATGCAATAGCAGTTTGTACTCTAAGAACACAAGCAGCACTTTAAATTACCAAAATAGACTGCTTGTTTAAATGAATGAAACTGTTGCAGCCTGTTTTGAAGCTATAGACTTTCTTTTATTTGAAGACATAGAAATAGTTGGTTAAGTGCAAAATATTATTTATGTGCATGGTGCATGAACTTGGCAGAAAAATGTTTCAGATGTGTAAGCTGCTCTTTTTAAATGAAACGGTGGATTTCTAATAGGGGTGTGCGAAATGAGCTGTATTTGATTTGGATTTGGCCCGAATCGGGGGACAGTGATTTGATTTGTTGACTTGGATCACTGTCCCGATTTGATTCAGCTGAATCCAAATCTGAAGATTCGATGCTGATTCGGGGAATCAGCGATTCAACCATAGACACAGCTTTGAATGGTTTTTCTCCATACCTCGAGGTACCAGGTCAGCTCATGAATGACAAGATGCTGGGGTGGATGGCGCATCCCACAGGAGTTCAGGGCTACCCCCCCCACCACATGTTCGGCAGTGGACCCAGAAGTGGACTGGAAGTACTTCCAGTCTACTTCTGGCTCTGCTGCCGAGTGTGTGGGGGACCCCCCTTGGTGCCCCAGCTTAGTGATTGGCCATGGGGGGACCCTGGGTGCCCTGCCCCCAGACCCAGGAGGCACCAATCACTGAGCTGGGGAGCAGGGGGGGTGCCCTGCATGGTCCACGGCAGACCTAGAAGTGGAGCAGAAATGCTTCTGGTCCACTTCTGGGTCTGCCACTGAGCACACTGGGACTCCCCCTGCACTCCCATGGGATGCTCCATCTGCCCCAGCATCTCAGCATTCACGAGCCACCTGGTACCTTGAGGCATGTAGAAAAACATTTAAAGCTGTGCCTATATCCAAATTATCAAATCACTCCAAATCAATTCAGAGGGTTCCAATTTGATTTGAAGAAATTAAAGGGTCTTCTGATTTGATTTGGATTTGGATATTTGGCTGCAGAATTGGGCCGAATCTCTGCCAAATTGAATGAGTAACTGAAGCTTCACAAAGCCCTAATTTCTAAGTTGCAAAAAGTGCATTTGTTCTTAAACCAGGCAGAGTTCATATAGACCTCTCCACTCTGTGTTGTTCTGATCTCCTGAGGATGTTATTTAATGTTTCTGTACCACAAGTTGCACTCTTGCAAAAAGGGGCTAATAATAATATTCACCTTTGTGGTATTCTTTGAGATGTTTGGGTGAAAGATGCCACTCTATAGGTACAAAGAATTATTTATATAGGTTGTTTCTATATAAACATTATAAACATGTTTTGTTTGAAGGCTTAACTCATTGATGTGTGGTAAAACACAAATATATGAACAGTTAGGGACATGTTGATTGTTTGAATATATATATCAAATACATATATATTTGTTAGTCCTAAATTTTCTCAGCTAGACTTAAAAGGTACCTATACATGTGCCCAATACCTACTCCAATGCATTAATGAAGTCTGCTGGCCTGTTCCAATTAGAATGCTCCAGGGGTCTCAATGTCATGTTTATTCAGCATCCCCACATTTCCAATTGGCAGCAGGAGGATTTTAACTAAAGCTTGTTGAATCAGCTTTAGTTAAAGGACCCCTGCCACCGTTTTGAAGCATGGGATGCTGAATACAAAAGACACTGCGAGAATTTTAATTAGAGCAACTCTTGAAAGCCACTCGGATTAAAACTAGGGCTGTCCAAAGCTTCAGACTGTGCTTCTGATCTAGAGAAGTTTTGGACACTTCGGTATCTGAAGCAGCATGTCTGGATTGAAGCACTGGCCTTGTTAGGCTTTCCAAAGTGGTTCAGAGCTTCTGAAGCGCTTTGGAAAAGCTTCAGAGCTGCTTCGGAGATCCGGTCACAGGGTATAATGGGGAACCAATGAAATATAACGTTGTTGTTTTTTGTCTGATTTGGATGAAATCTGCAGGAGTCATAGCCTCTGCTGAGAGCATGAAGCCTGCCACGTTCCAAGAAGACCAGTGCAGGGGTTTGCGGGGAACTGCACCCCAAGTTCTTGAAAGAAAACTCATGTCACATCTATGTGTTACAACACAGGGGGGTGAAACCTGCAGGGATGGTAGCCCTTGGTGAGGCCACAAAGCCTGCCAAGTTTCAAGGTGATAGGTGTAGGGGTTTGGGGGAAACTGCACCCCAAATTGCAAAACTCATGTCACATCTATGTGTTACAACACAGTGAGGTGAAAACTGCAGGGGTGGTAGCCCCTGATGAGGCCACAGAGCCTGCCAAGTTTCAAGAAGATCAGTGCAGGGGTTTGGGGGGAACTGCACCTCAAGCTGCTGACCGGCAAAACATGTGACATGGGAGCTTGTGCAACTGTGTCTGTCTTGGGGCATGGGGGTGGGGGTTACTGGAGGCCTGGCTGCTAAGCTACTGTGTTACCAATTACTAGTAAATCATGATTCACCCAGGGACCAGCTCAATACACAGTTGCAAGCTAATGTAACCAGTTAATTAGCAACAATTAACACCTACAAAACCACAGACTAAGGAGAGGAAAGAATCAATACAAACAATCAACTGCCCCAAGACAGAGACAGTCAGTTGCACAAGCACCCATGTCATGAGTTTTGTCTGTCAGCAGCTAGGGGTGCAGGGCCCCAGAACCCTCCCACACCAATCTCCTCCACAGCTGGCAGGCTTCGTGGCCGCAGCAGAGGCAACCATCCCTGCAGCTTTCACCCTGCTGCGCCTTAACACACACAGGGTCATCTATGTCATGAGTTTTGCCTGTCCGCAGCTTGAGGTGCAATTCCCCCCAAACCCCTGTACCGATCTTTTTGAAACTTGGGAGGCGTTGTGGCTTCACCAGGGGCTATTACCCTTGCAGTTTTCACCCCCCTGTGGTGTAACACATACACGTGACATGAGTTTTGCTTTCAAGAATTTGGGGTACAGTTCCCCCAAACCCGTACACTGATCTTCTTGAAACTTGGCAGGCTTCATGCTCTCAGCAGGTGCTATCCCCGCTGCATGTTTCATCCAAATCAGACAAAAAACAACAAAGTTATAGATATTTAATTGATTCCCCATTACACCCTATGGCCAGATCTCCGAGGTGGCTCCAAAGCTTCGGAGCTGCTTCGGCCAGATCAAAGTGGAAACCCAGTCCAGAGCTCCGGATCGGATCGCTGGCATCCGAAACACTGAGATCCGAAGCTGGATCGAATAGCTGCCTACTTGCACAGGCCTAATTAAAACCTCCCCCCCGCTCCACAAGTTTGCAGAAAGACATTATTGAAGTCACCACTATAACTGTGGTTGACTGATTGCATAACATTTCTAATCAACCTTGCCAAGATTCCTTTTGAGAATTCAAGACATATACTGTCAGTGAAATCTGCACAATGATGCAATACTTCATGAAATAATTAGTTTAAAGACCATTATTAAAGAATCTCAAGGGATTTTGTTAAGAACAGAAGACACTGTTGTGTTACTGATTTATCCTGATCTTAGATACTATGAGTAAATTTCCCAGTTGTCTCTCTTCAGTTCTGGGATGCAGAGCCAAAAATGTAGGTGGAATTGGCCAAAATGTGAGGTCTTCCAAATCCTTGAGAGCATTTTATTTTTCTTCTCAAAACATGAAATTAGAAACCTCTCCAACATTTTCAAGACTGCAGGTGCACAGAATAGCCTGGCCAGAGGCAAAGCTGGCGTTTGGCATTGTTCTCTAATCTATTAGTTCAGTACTCCATATTTCAGCACATGAATATATTGCTAATGAAACAAACACTATGAGAATAAATAAAGGAACTTGTTAAATCTTATGCAACCACAGTTTCTCAACAAATTAACCTCTACAATGTTTCCTCTTTCAAGCAATACATTAATAACCACTGGTATATTGACAACAAATGCTTTCACCAACAACAGAGAAAAATAGAATTGAAAGCAGTGTGTTGCATTGTGTAGACAAGTTAAGCACATAAAACTTGCATTAAAATGATATTTAAGGGGGTGAAATCCAGCACTCAAAAGTCTCAACATTGCAAAAGTTATGATTTTTTTCTAGAAAGAGAGGTTTTATAGAAATGTAATCTGTGATTATTATAATTATCTACAGATCTTTATCACAGATTGACTTGGCATGCTGTTGAACCCGAATGTTCATAGTTGTTCATCAGGGGCTGGAAAGGAAATAAATCCATATACTACAAAGTTAATTTCTTTTTAATGTGATGAAATTCTCATTTTAAACATACTAAACTTTTGTGAATGCTACCCAGTTTTTCCTTACCATAAATTACTATAACTTTGTAACAGAGGTGCATACCCTTTTAAGGGCTAGGGTCCCAAGGCCAGGCAGATTGATTCTGTTATCAGACCTTGCTGAGAATTGGTTGAATGTTTCCTAAAAAGAGCTAATGCAGTTACAACAGAGAGTTGAGTTCATGCAGTATGCCCTGAAGGAGGGGAGGCAGGTGGCAGGGAGGGAGTCTTGGGCTGGTCATTCAGGGTAGTCAGAGACACCGTTTTGTTTAATGTTTAGCCTGAATTTTGTTGAAGAACAAAAAACGCCCTAAAAGAGACATGTGTGGCAGTGAGCCCTTCTTGGATTAGGGAAACAGGCCAGCTGCCCTACACATAAATAAGCCACCATTTACAAGCATATCCATGGAAGCAAACAGACACTCTAATTTTTTTTCATAAATCCAGGAAGTTCAACATTAAAGTTGATACCCTAAAAAAAGTGGTGTGTGGAGATTTTAATCAAGCAGTTATTCTCAGTTTCAGTGGGCATATCTACATTAAATGACTGTGCAGTACCCGCCCACTGGTCATTTACAACCCTACTGCACTGTAGTGGCGGTGTCATGGTTAGTGCCCATGAATATGGCAATGTAGCTCATCGCTATGCCGACGTAGCGTTTTGTGTAGACGTGTTCCCTGGGAATTATATTGCTCAGTTCTGTTCCCACCAGTCAGTGGGAGTTTTGCCATTGCTTTCATTTACTCAGAACAAGATGAGTCTCAAAAATAAGCAAAAAGATGGTACAGCCTATAGTATGGCCCATGATTGTATATACATCTGATACATTTGCATTGCCAAAGCACAGTGGTGATAATTTAAAAAAACAGACATATAAACAAAGGCATATGTTCAGCCAGTCTCCTCAATAGCAGACCTACCACTTTGCATGTAATAAATGAATGTGGAAATTGGTATTTGTGGATAGATTGATTGTCTAGCAATATGGCAATATGACTGTCAAATGCAGTGTTCTGATGTGCGCACACAGCTTCCATTGAAGTCCTGACAGACTTAAAAATACATACAATTTGTTAAAAAAAAGTATTGCTTCAAATGTCAGATCTACTGTTATGTGAAGCAATATTCAGTTGCACTCTGTAGCCAAATGCAGGAATGGTATAAAGTATGAATCCTATGAGAATGAGAGAGTAGAAGGGAAGCTGCAGACAGCCAATTCTCTATGTAGTCCATACTAGAAAGCTCTGAGTACTTATGGGGAAGGAATATGCACACATATGTGGGCAATTAATGTTGCCTGGTAAAGCTAGTCACTCCAGATGAGGTATTTTGTAACAAGGCTGTGTTGGAAGAATACTGGCTGTACCTACTCAGACCTCCACATAGTCTCCCCTGGAACCTTAAAAGTTTTTTTTAATCATTTCAAAGGCATAATACCAGCTGGCACACCAGTCTGGATATTGTACCTCTTTCCTCTTCTCAGGTCTGTTCAGACTCGCATTAGATGGAATGAAGCCTTTGCAGATTTTTGTTTGTTTGTTTTACCAGATGTTCCAATGGGATGATTTTTTTTTTGCTTGGCATACAAATGTATGATAGCTGGGCTTGTAGGCACTGGGTGTGTCTACACGTTATCATATGGTGATGTTGATATGGCACTGTGCTTTACTACTTCCTTTTGGAAGTACTAAAGCATGGCGCAGTATGGGTGGGTACTGAGCTATGCGCACAGTGCACGGTTAGATTTTGCAACTATGTCGCCATAGTGGCACGCTATACTGGGGAGCACACCACTACAGTGATGTAGCTGGTGTTCATGTGTAGACACGTGATCACTACGTTACTGTAGCATGTTTTACGGCAACATAGCATGTCACTATGTTGCCATAGGGCGACATGTAGATGTTCCCACTGTGTACCTGATACAGTGCCTGAGCGCATTCTTTCTAGATGTCACCTCCATTAAAACTGATTCCCCTTCTACTAGTCAAAGTTCTTATTCTGGAGTGACTTAAATTTATACTAAATTTTAGCTACAGGCTTCCTATAGCTGCAGCAGTCACAGTTAACTTTGTTCCAACAAGTAGGCATAAATTCAGCCTGATTTTATATCATGTCATGTGGTACAGCATACAATATAGACAAGTCAACAGAAACTTGGAAACCTCTAAATTGTGAGAGTACAAGACCCACAAGGCAATCGTAATTATTGGGCTGTTTTCTGTTTTATTTGTTCAGGTGCTGTTTCTATAAGTACTATACATTAAGAGGTCTACATCTCTTGTAACTTTTTGTCTGGGTGGCTGGTTGGATAGGAAAAAGTGTCTCAAGTGAAAATGGCAAAAAACTTGTACTACAGCAGAAAAAGAATGATAAATTTAATTAAAATATCAATTATTCTCCTTGAGACAATTAGTGGACTGTAAATGGAGAAATTAATACAGCTCTACTATTTGTATGATGATAAAGCTAAATAAAAAAAGCTATAGTGTAACTAGCAACTACTTGGCATCAGCCACAGTGCTAAGAACTAACAATTCAAAGAATATTTTAAATGAGTAGTGTCTTAGATTTACCTACTCTCTTTATATATTTAATTTTAATATGCTTTTCGTTTATGATGCAAAATGATTGCTTCTTCCACTTGGAGCTGGTTATAGGTAATGTTTTTTTAATAAAACAAGCCAAGGATACTATTGTGATTCTCTCTGTTTTCTCTTTGCCACCCATTCTATTCTAGAGGTAAACATTGGGTCGAAGTTGATAATATCTCTTTTCTCTATAGTGTCTCGCACACAAAGGAAGAAAACCAGTAATTTCCACTTGAGTTATATTTTTACATGCTGCAACTAAGAGAGTAGGACCCAGTGATGAAACAGAGGAAATTCAAAACAAAGCATACACTGGGGAGACTTTCCAAGGGCAAAAGACAATTGGTGCTATTAGCCATACAATTTCAGTATTATAGGTCTTGTTTTGCTACTGTAGTTCTGATTCATGTCTGTTTTTAAATAATTATTATGGGGAATTATCATTTTAATGAGTTACTTCCTGTCACTGTTCAGAAAAAGAGGGAGAGACAGAGAGAGAGACCTACCATCTTATATTGCTTGTCTGCATTTAGTAGGACCTGGCCTGAAATGTCCTCAGGCAGCTTCTGTTTCAGAGCTTTAATTATGCTTTTTAACCCACTTCTTTGTGTCTATGTTCTTACATACTTCTATGTAATTACCAAGTTTAGTAGTGGGACCCAGACAAATACTTTCAGCATGACTTTAGCCTATACATTACGGAGTATGCTGTATTATTACAAGATATTTCCTGCACTTCAAGCCATACTGTTAATTCACAGAACTTAAAAAGGTTTAGAAAACACAAGCTCCAAAAGTGGTGACCACAACAGAAAAAGTCAGATGGACCATGTTCAAATCAACATAACTTTATTCAATCACAAGTGTCATGAAAGTTGAAATTTGGCTTTAGTACTTCAGATAAGTGTCTGCTTGGCACTTGGAACTGCTGTCTGTCTCAATCTGCCAAGTGTCTAATAGTCCAGCTGGTGTTTGTGAAAGTACTGTTAGCCTTCCGCATTTGAAAGAGAGAGACTTATTATGCACTCCAACTTCTCTCAAGATCAGTAAGTCACATTTTGTAGTATTGCATAGTGACAGGTGTCATGGGTGTTAATATGAATTAAATAGTGCTTTAATTAAAAAAATTGAAATATATGAAAAGCTTTTCTGCCATTGTTCAATTTTTTAAATGATCAGATCAAAAGCTCTGACAGGGTCCCCACAAAAAAGGCTACCTTCCACTCACTGTTTCTTGCAATCTTGAATGGATAGATTGTTCCCATCTTGCTTGTGCATGTGAGGTAGACAGATTACTTTGCTCTCTCTACTAATTTTTTTTCTATCCAGGCCTCTCTTGGCTGCTACCAGGCACTTTATCTAGTATGTACATCACATTGAGCTCTACCTTATAAGATACTTTGGCTTAATCTTCAAAATAATAATTAATTGTATGAAAATATTCCATAAGGCATTTGGGGAGTCTGCTGTTCTTTCTTTCTTTCTTTCAAAATGGCTGCTGACAGGTGTGTTCGCTTAGACCTCTGAGAGCTTCTCTATGTTTTGTGAGCCTTTCTCCTTCTCTTGCTTTGTTTTCCCTCCCCCAGACAGTCTGACCCCTTTCTCACTGTAGTCCCCCACTTTTCATTAATTTTTTCTGCCTTTTCCCCCCTTTTCTCAGCCCTTTCTCCTGCAGTAACCCTCCCCCCCCCCCCCCCCCCCCCCCCCGGTTGTATTTTGTTTTCCCTCTTTCTTACTGCAGCTGCTCTGCTGCTTATTGCTTTCCCTTCTCTTCCCTTCCCGTCCCTGCTACACTGCTTACCTTTCTCCCCTCCTCTGGTGTTTGTTTGTTTGTTTGTTTTCCAGCTGCATTGTTCCCTGCCAGCAGAGGGCTGCCCATCCCCCCCCCTCTGGTTCTTTGCAGGTTTAACCCTGTTTTTGCTGGAATGTCTGAAGGCAGCTCCCAGTGGTTCACTGCTGGGCTTCAGCCCCTCTGGACCACAGCTTTTGTCTCCGGCTTCATGCCCCTCCCTCCATTGCAGTGGAGAAGTGTGCTGCTGCTGTGGGGGTGCTCATAGGCTGCAAACATGTCCTCTATGCTGCCTGGGTGAGTTCAGTCCCTCTCATCTTCCTCAGCTCCCCTGCTTTAGTGTGTGAGGTTGTGGTAGCAGGTGTGTCTGTCAGGGGTGTTTTTTGACTTGCAACATCCCTAGACACACCAGCTGTTCATGTGGTAGCCTTGAACGTGCCTCCATTTCTCTGGAAAAATGACCTCACTAACCGCCTGCGCCCTTATGGCATGGTTACAGGGCCAGTCCTTAGACAGCTGCTTGGCAGCAAAGTCCCTGAGCTCTAGCATGTCCTGTCCTTTAAAAGGCAGGTGTTTATGCTTCTCAACAGGGAGGATCGGAGTTTGCTCCGTCCATCTCCTTCCTGATTGACGGACAGTGTTACAAGGTCTACTTCACCATTCGGGACACCTCATGTTTTAGCTGTGGTAGCAGGTCCCATCTGGCTACTGAGTGCCCAAAGAAGAAACTGGCCATGCTGGAGCCACCTGCAAGTGCACCCAGTGGTGGCTTATCTGCCTGTGGTTTGGCAGCCCTGTTGGGTGGTGGGGAAGGGCCTTCCCCGCAATCACTCCCCATTTCATTGGAGTTAGCTAGCTCTGGCGGTGGACCCAGCCCCACCTTTCCTCCCCCCTCAGGGAAGGATTTGGCCCCTCCTGCTGGGAAGGGCAAGTCCCAGAAAACAAGGGGTCTTCTAAAAAGGCCTCATCATCCCCTCAAGACCTCTCCACCACTTTGAGAAGAACTGAGGTTAGTGAGCAGGGCCTCTCCTCTCTGCCTGCCTGCTTGGCATCCCCCCTAGACCCTGCAGTGCTCAGGGTTGACCTGGGGATAGCGTAGGTGGTGGGGGAGCCTGATGGCCCTCCCTCCACCTCTCAGCTCCTTGAGCCTGATGAGGTCGATATGGAGGTTGGGTGCCCTGGGAGCCACAAGCGACTCCAGGAGCGAGAGTGCCCAGGCCAGGAGAAAGCATCCTCCCCACAAGAGATCAGGGACTGATATCCTCCCTAAGTACCTCTCAGAGGATGTTGCTATCACAGGGCTTGATTCTGAGAGTCCTGGTGTGGGGGCAAGTGCCCCTCCCCCGGGGCTCGGTGACTCTCATTGCCTGGTGTGTACAGATCTGCCTCATCGGGGCTGGATTTTGATTCTGCCTCTGAGGACAAGTTGACAGAAGTCCTGTCTCAGGAACTGGCATCCCCCATTTCAGCTAAGGTGCCCCCCTCAATAGGGAACGTCCCCATTCCTGTTCCTGCTTCTGAGGAACCTCCCTGTGTTGGTTACTCTTTTGAACGCCTTATTAGTTTTCTTGACCAGAGCAAGCACCACCAGAGGGTTGCACAGCATATACATAAATGGTTCCCAGAACCTGAGACATTTGTGGTGTCTACTAAGGCTGCAGCAATGATGCACTCCATTGCAGGGATGCAGTGTTATAGTTTTCACCTAAGCAAGCTTATGGGCAATGTTGGATGCTTGTTGTTAGCAGCACCAACTGGTGAGCTGTAGGCCTGGTTTTTTCCCTGTCCTGCATGCTTGCTTCTCTCTGCTATTTCTCTCTGTTCCCTTGGCTTTGCCTGTCCCCCTTTCTACACTCTTCATGCATGGCTGCCACAACTTTTTGTTCACTCAGTGCCAACAGCTGCAGAGATCCTGTGAAGTGGATGGCACTCTTTGATGTCCTGCACCAGAAAAAGCTGTGCATCACCTTTCTGCCAGAAACTCATACTGATGCAGCTAGTAAAGCTGACTGGCATGCCGCCTGGAAGGGCCATATGTTCCTGAGCCATGGCACCTCTCTCAGCACAGGAATCATGATCTTCTTGTCACTGCAGCTGATACCTGACTCAGCGGTAACCCAAGAGGTTGTCCATGGTCACCTGCTAACTGCTTGCCTCATGTTAGCACAACTTTGCCTCCTCCTAATTAACATCTATGCGCCCACTGCCGGGTGAGAATGGACAGCTACTCTGAGACCCTGGCTGACTTTCTGAGGAGTGCAGTGGACGGTGATGACCTTCTGGGAAAGGACTTTAATTGCATGGTCGATAAATGGCATGAACAGGACGGGCCAGAACCCCATCCTTAGCCTGGTGGCTGTGGGCAGCTTTGGAGGCAGGGCACCTCATTGACATCTGGCACCATTTCCGTGCTGATAAAGGATAAAGGCAGCTGCTGGTGGGATTGCCATGGTATGCCTTGACTGCTTGTCATCACCAAACATTGCCTGCTAGTCCTGCATGGCAGCTGCATTATTTTATCCGGACTCTCAGATCACAGTCTTATTTGCTGTGAGCTGAGTCCCCGTGGTAGAGCACATCTCCAGGCACCCTACTGGTGTTTTAACACCAGCTTGCTGCAAGATGCTCACTTCTATGAATGCTTTGTCTATTTCTGGTGAATATGGGAGACTGCGAGAACTGCCTTTTCCTCCTGGAATCAATGGTAAGATGTGGGGAAGGCACAGATCAGAGCTTTCTGCCAGCAATACACACAGTTGGCAACGAGTGAGCTCCGCTGCCATATCCAGGGGTTGGAGGATGATGTAGCAAAGCTCACGGTGGCCCTAGTGATGCTGACTGAGACACAGGAGCCTTAAGCTTCAGAAGAAGCACCTGCGGGAGCTGGCAGAGGGTGCTAGCCCAAGGCACAAGGATTCGTGCCCACTGCTCAGAGCTAGCAGAGGCTGATGCCCCCACCCAGTTCTTTTTCAACTTGGAAAAGTGACAGGCCCTGCAGAAAATCCTTGACCATCTCAAGACTCTGAATGGCCAGATACTCACGGATCCTGTTGAGATTTGCTGTCACACTGTAGCCTTCTATCAGGACCTGTTTGCAGCTGAACCTCTCTGCCCAGAGTCCACTAAATGCTTACATGATGGCCTCCCCAAGCTGTGCCCAATGGTGGCCAATATACCTGAGCGAGAGCTGTCCCTGGAGGAACTCATGATTGCAGTGGGGAGCCTCACCATGGGCAAAGCCCCAGGGCTTGATGGGTTGCCTGCTGAGTGTTATAAGGCCTTCTGGCCCCTACCTTGGCCCCTGCCTCTTGCATGTGTTTCATGAGAGCCTCACTGATAAGATCCTGCCTGTCAGCTGTCACCAGGTGATTCTCACCCTGCTACCAAAGACAGGGGACCTCGTCTGCATTAAGAACTGGTGGCCAGTATCCCTTGTGTGTGCTGACTACAAGACTATGGCCAAACCCTTAGTCAATTGACTGCATACTGTCATAGCCTCAGTCATCAATCTCAAACAGAACTACTGCATACTGGGCAGGACCATCCAGGACAATCTGTTCCTGCTTTGTGATCTGGTGATGGCTACAGACCTCCTTGAACTGAACATCGGGCTCGCCTCCTTGGACCAGGAGAAAGCCTTTGATAGGGTTAACCACAGCTAACTTTTTCAGACCCTAGAGGCCTTTGGATTTGGACTGGTACTGTACCAAGACATGTCCCATCTTCTGAAAGTGAACAGCATGGTCTGTGCTCTGTTCTTGGCTCACAAGGGCATTGTAACAGGGGGTCTTCTCGGGGCCGATTTCCCTGTGGCCTGCCCACCTGTTTCTGGGCTAACTGCCCGCCTTCTTTTCTGCCACGCCTTGTTGTTAATTAGCTCATTGATGTAAATAAGTGGGAGGCTGCCCATTTCCTGCCCTGATGCTAGGGGGTGTTATCTGCGGCTCCTTTCCTCCCCTACACCATAGCTCAAACCTCGCAGATGGCATCCAGATGTTATCATAATCACCGGCCCTCAAACTGGGCCCCAGAATCCTCCTAATTGAACACTGTCTGGATTCCTCTCCTCAGGTGGTCTCATCCGCCTTCATACTAGGCAGCATAGCTCCCTGAACTGCTTCCCCTTTGGGTGTGGTCCCCCCGGTACCTTTGGTTCACTAGCCCTGGCCCACCTCCAGGCCAGTCGGAACACCAGGCCCTCGTCTCTTGGGTACTGCTCGCGGTGGGCCCCTGGCCCTTTGACCCTTGTGGTCCTGGCCCCAGCATTAACCAGTCAGGGGAAGTCCAGACAGGTGTGAGTCTATGGCCTTTTCTCTCTCTCTGGGGGTCCACCCTCCAGACCCTCCAACAAGGGGTAACCCACCTGGTTGTGGGGGTTAGGGGTTAAGGCACCCCAACCTGCCTTTCACTGGGGTGGTAACTGGCCTGGCATTTCCTGGAGGCTCCCGCACCACTGGGAGCCCCACCAGGCCACCCACTCCTGGCAGGGTGCAGTTTTAGGTCATACTCAGGACCAGGAGCCTCCTTACCATCCCCTACAGCTCCTCCCTTACCTCCAGATGATACCAGCAGCCCTCCGCCCAGGCAATGTTGTTGCCTGTCCTCCTCCAGCAAAACTGCCCTGTTTATATGGGCAGCCCTAGGTTCAAAATGGCTGCCCTCATCAGGCACCTGGCAGCTGCCAGCTCCAGGTCCTTAAAGTGGCAGGCAGAAACGGTGCCCTGCTGCAGGCATCCACCAGGGCTGCCCCTTCTTGGGAATTCTGTACATTCTGGACATTGAGCCCCTGCTTCACATGCTGTGACAGCACCTGACTGGCCTCTAGTTTTGGTGGTGGCTCCTATCCATTGACCTCTGGTTTGGGTGGTGGCCCACTGGTTAGGCTGACAGCATATGCAGACAACATGACCTTGGCACCCAGGGTGATTTCCAGTTGCTGGTGGACTGTCAGAGTGCTTATGAGTGTGCTTCCTCAGCTCATGTTAACTGGGCCAAGAGCAACAGCTTGCTTCTCAGTGCACGGACCAATCTTCCCCCCCCTGCCCGCCAGGACCTGCCTGGGGGGTCTCATCTGGCAGTGCAAGGGCCTTAAAGCTCTGGGGGTGTTCCTTGGTGTGCTTTCCGGGGGAGCATGTTATTAGTCTTGACATGCTCCCCCATTAGTCTTCTCAGTCCAGAATTGGGAAGGCCTCAGCAAGGAGGTGATGGCATAACTGTACGAGTGGTACTGGCATTTCCCCAATCCCTCCTACCACAGGCAGGTCTTCATTGTGAACAGTTTGGCAGCTGCAACATTATGGCACCAGTGTGCTGTGTTGGACCCTCCACCAGATTTACTTGAACAGCTTCAAAGATTGCTGGTGGACTTTTTCTGGGATGGATGCCATTGGCTCCCCTGAGCTGTTCTCTATCTGCCTACAGCTGAGGGAGGCCAGGGCTTGGTTGAAGTGGTGGGTAGAGTGGTTGCTTTCTGCCTGCGGGCTCTCCAAACACTCCTTTATTGTGAAGACTGCCCTCCCTAGCAGCAACTGGCCTGTGTGTTTCTGCACTGGGTAGGGAACCTCGGGTTTGACTGAGATCTCTTTCTCCTAGATCCTACCCTCCTGGACTGGGCTGCCCTCCCACCCTTCTAATGCAGACTGGTATGGGCCTGGCAGGCTGCCTTCTGCCTCCAACCCTAGGGCTAGATGTTTGTAATTTCCACAGTTGCTGCAGGAGCCACTTGTCTACAACCCAACCCTGAAGCACAGGCTGTTGAGCCTTGGGTCTGATAGCTTTGCTGACTCTCTCATCCAGTCACATACAGTCTGGCTAGGCCACCTTCTCGATATGGCCTGGTTGGATTGGCTGTCAGCCGAGGCTCTGGCTGCCTGGTTGGACATGCATTCAGTCCGCTGCAGTGCCCGTCTCCTGGAGGATGTGTGGACCACCCTCCCAATTGAGGCAGCAGTTGCCATCAAGGATTTTCTCCGAGTGTGGTGGGACATCCCTACCAGAGATGTCTCCGGAGAGCCCTTTCCACCATTGCCCGTTGTCCTGGCCATGGATAACAATCTGGGTGGTGGGCCTAGCACTTTATTAACTCTTCCTGTGGCTCCTGACAGCAATTCTGGGATTTGCTTTGACATGCTCCCCCAGAAAGCCCTGTACACGTGGGTGGTTTGTGTCTGCCGTGCTTGCATCCTTGCCACTGACACAACGTGAAGGTGGCACCTAATGGCACCGGCGCTCACACCAGCTTTATAAGCTACCTATTCCCAAATGGACTGGTGACCTCCAGTGGTGGTTGCTGCATTGGATACTGGCCACTGGCACTCTCGTCCACCACATGGACTTGACTGCAGCCTGTCCCTTTTGCCCAGGGGAGGTAGAAGAGGATTTATTCCATGCATGCCTTGGGTGGCCCTGGCTGCTGCCACTAATTGCAACCCTTGTTGCCTTGTTACAGGTGCTAGACTTGGACCTCTTGGAGGCTAACTATTTGTTCTTTCCCATACCAGGTGGCAGGGGGGTGTCATCTGCCTAGCCAACTTTCTGCTTGGTCAAGCCAAGATGGCCATCCTCAAGAGTTGCAGGAACTGGCTTGCTGGGGCCAGTTCTGATGATGCCCTATGACTCTTTCAGTTCATTCCTGACACTGGAATTTGAAAATCCGGTCCTCCAGTGGATAGTACCTGCCTTTCAGGCACGTTCGACCATTCAGGAGATGCTCTGCAGTGTTGAGGGCATCCGTTTAGTCCTCACGCTGTGATGCTGGTTGCCCCTTCCCAGGGTACCAGCAGGGGTCTGAGCAGGCAGTTGTTGAACTAGCTATTTTTGTTTTTAGATTGTCAAGGCAGGCCTTGCAGGCCATAGCCCTAGGCTCTGTCTGTTGTACCTGGGCCCCTGCCTTTGGCAGTGTTTTGTTTATTTATTTATTTTGGATTATTATCCCCTTCCCCCCTTAATAAACTTTTATAAAAGTCAAAAGTCAGTCTGTCTGTCTTTCTTGTAATAACTTATTAATTAATTCTTATGGAGTCATTGTGCCCTTTTCCTCAGATTTTTCTTTGAACGATGCATTTTTCCCCCTCTCCTGTAGTATTATTGCACAGTTGGTCAGGAATCTAACTTGAGTTTTATCATTTCTAATTCTCTGGCCATGTGTCCATTCTCAGAAACCTTTGCAAGCCACAATCAAGTAAAAAAAAACTTAATTCTTACTTTAAAAACTTACTTAATTTTTACTTAATTCTAAAGTAAAAAAAACGAAAGGAAGGAACAAAGGAGGAAAGAAGGAAGAAATTTGGCCTAACTAGGACATCTACCATAGTAGGAAAAGGGAGAACACTTTCATTGTTCAGTTTAGAGTTAACTTGCCTTTCACAGATGATACTACCCTAGATGCCCTTTGGTATATTCCAAAAGGGAGGACTTCCAAGAAACTCCTATGTTAAGCTGAAGCTAAAGGCTGAAAATACATATAATTAACATTAGGATATAAAATTTTATCGGGAGGTTGTAATTATCTTAAAACCAACATTACCACCCCAAGAACATCAGAGGTAAGATTACACTTAACAAAATATCCAAATATGTTAAGATATGAAAATGCACTTTAAGGCACCAAGTTAAAATTAACCTGCTTTGTAGTGATAGCATCTGACAACTATATAACTATGATTAAGGCAATTTAGCATTTGTAGTCCCAAACCAAATGAAACTGATTTTAAAAATATTCCTGTTAGTAGTTATAATTCTGACATACTTTTAAAGTTTTTGTTTTGTTATGCTTTGCTTTTACTTTAAGGTACTGATCTGTACTTTCAAGCTTATCTGTATCTTAAGTTTTTTCTGACTTGGAATTTTCTTCCTTTTCTTTGTTTTAAGTCCATACCTGAACAAAACAATGTAATGCTCATAAAATACTATAATAGGGTATGTCTAATAATGTCATGGTATGTTGTATGACCTATAACTTTTTTTTATATTAGTGTAACAGAGCAATGTAAAAATGTGTAGG